>NC_058417.1:22722989-23022989 GCF_002201575.2 Neomonachus schauinslandi
ACAACATACCTGAAGACCCCAGCCTTCTTCCATCAATAATAGTGACTCATGGGGCGCCTGGGTGGCTCAGTCGGTTAAGCGACTGCCTTCGGCTCAGGTCATGATCCTGGAGTCCCGGGATCGAGTCCTGCATCGGGCTCCCTGCTCGGCGGGGAGCCTGCTTCTCCCTCTGACCCTCTCCTCTCTCATGCTGTTTCTCTCTCGCTCGCTCTCCAATAAATAAATAAATAAAATCTTTAAAAAAAAAAATAATAGTGACTCATAACAGCTGTGATTTTTAAACCAAAAAAAGAGTGAGTGGGGATATTGCTGTGATGTAAAGAAAACACACACGTACTCCATGCCTCCTAGTTGATTCTTACTTATTTTGGAGACAGGCACCTTTGAAAATCATTGATTTAGGCAGAGCTTCAGATTTTAAAAATGGAATGCTTTTTCATCACAGGACCCAAATCAGAATGGATTTTCTCCATATTCTTTTCAATCTCCTTACTGAGATACCCCTATTTTTAGTTTCTGCCTGCCTTAGTGTATTCTCTTTTGCTTGAACTCTGTGGATAGTTTCTTCCTTCTGTTACTATAAACTTAACTGTCCCCTTGTTGTGGTTTGAATTGTAGTGAAACTTAATGGTTGATGTGTTCTACATGTAAAGCAGGATAGTATACTATCTAAATGTGGGCTTACAAAAGTTGCTTGAATCTTTTTGTTTCTTAGTTTCAGAAATCTTGTATGGGTCTTTTGATGCCTCTGATATGGAATCTAAGAAAGTGCTCATTCTGGGTAGTGTGACTTTTCTGACAGTGCAAATCCTGGTTTGGTGTAGTGTGGGAGGTGACCTGAGGCCCGTGTGTATGACTCCTACATACATGTAAAGATACACCGTTTGCTAGTAAGTCTGACATCTGTGAGATTCACTAAAGTTAATAATTGAATCTTGACACTTTTTGTCACCTTTACTTTCAGACTGTCAGCAGAGGCCTTGGGTAAATTACAGCCTTTTGTTCATCCAAGGTGCTGTGCATTATTCTATTTAGATAAATGGTGCTATTGTACATCAAGACCGGAAAGGAAGCATTATCCAGAGTGCCCTTTCTCTTTGCTGACAGAGGTTTTCTAGCCAGAGAAATGTCCTTTCAGTGTGCCCAGCTGGAATAGTGTGGGCTAGAGGAGAAACTGCCTTTTCCTAAATGCAGTATATGTTTTTCAGATCCTCCCACTCTGTTTTTTTTTTTTCTCAGTATAGTTAATGTACAGTGTTAATGTCAGGTGTACAATGTAGTGATCCAGCAATTCTCAGTGTTCATCATAATAAGTGTGCCCTCCCACCCTGTTTCTTACAGATTTTTATTTTTACTTTTCAGAAATTTTAAGTCAGGTACTATTTTAGTGATAATTTTAGTTTTTTTAGCCCACAGGACTAAACTACTACATACTCGTTTTGCATCTTCCTATTTCTTCCTCTGGAAAAGATTTGCAGTGATTAAAGAGCTTAAGTTTTAGAGTTGGTGGTGTTGTGGAGAAAATCTTTGTGAATTATAGCCCAGTTTTGCCTGGTAAATTCTTCAGTGTGGTTTTTGTAACCACTGTCTTTTTATTAGGCAGTTTTGGGGAATAATTACCCAATACTGAGTTTCTGTTGCTGTTCCAGTTTCCTGTGCTTAGAACTTTTATAATTTCTAATTCCCAAAATAATTCTGCAAGGAAATTGGGCCCCATTTCACAGAAAACTGAAGGTGGCATAGCAAGTAAGTCTCAGAGTCAAGATTTGAACCCAAGACTCTCCTGAGATTCTTCCAGTTTGTTTGTTATTGTCATCTTCTAGAATAGAGTCCAGTCTCACTTTGGTCCTTCTCAGACAGGGGTACACGGTGTCTGGAGTACACAGCAGAGTGCAGGAGGCCTTTGTAGCTGCAGAATAAATGTGGCTCATCCTTCTTGCAGTGTCATTCTTAACTTGATGGCAAAGAAAGTAAACACAGACTAAACACTGCTGTGTTAAGGCTTAGAATGTAAAATTGCATGAATGCTTAAGCCAGAACACAAAGCTTGTTTGCCCTATGCCTCTTCTCACTGTACCTCCCGGGTGCTCTGGGTATATGAGTTTGGGCTGGCTTACCATTAGGAGGCATATGAATGTTTGAGAAAGACTAGAAGTGTATTCATTTGTGAAAAGAGGGACTGGATAAGTTCATACATCTGTCTTGCAGCAAAAGGAACAAGATTGTTCATCTTACCCTCTTGTAAGCAGAGCCATGACATCATATCTTCTCATCTATTTGGCAGTGAGCTGTGATACAAAACACTAGTGCTTTCAGAGCCAATAAATGATGCACAGGGCATTCTTCTGCTGAAAACTTGCCGTCAAAACTGTTCAGACAATAATACATTTCCTGTCTAGAAAGGACTTTGGCCTTGGGATGGGGGCTGGGTCCTTTTTTCCCCTAATTGGTTCTATTTTGTATGTTGGAAATGTCGATGCCGATAGGATGCACTAGGCCAGTTGATAAAACCGTTTCGTCAGCCTTCTGTCCATTTTGTGATAATTTTCTCCAATAAAATTATCCATTTCAAAATTGTCTCCCCAAGAAGTAATATTGCCAATAGCCCTGCTTATATGGTTAATAGCACATTCATTCACTGAGTGCTGGTTCTATATCAGACTTTATTCTGTGTACTGGGAATATAGTTGTGACTAGTCCTTGCAAGCTTATGTTCTAGTAGGGGAAAGTGAGATGACAACTATCGAGTAGGGTAGTAAGTATTGCAAAAGAAAATGAAACAGGATGCAGAGCTTCTCCTGTGGATTTGTACTATACTCCTCATGGGGTTGTGTTGGACCTAAGAGACCGGTAATGACACATTCTTTCCCTGTCCCATCTTAGGAAGTATTCTGTTATATCCCCCTACTTTTCTGTTGATACAAGCCTTTTTTTCTATCAGGCCAAGGTGTCTTTGGATGATTTTATATGATCTCAACTCATGCTATTCAATAACAAGTCCATCCTTAGCCATCAGTTTAATAGCTTTTGCATGGTTACAGATTCTTTTCACCAGTTTAATTAG
This sequence comes from Neomonachus schauinslandi, assembly GCF_002201575.2. Taxonomy (NCBI): domain Eukaryota; kingdom Metazoa; phylum Chordata; class Mammalia; order Carnivora; family Phocidae; genus Neomonachus; species Neomonachus schauinslandi. Next base: position 22,726,054 of record NC_058417.1, read on the forward strand.
TTATATTTTATGATGCTTTTCTGAATAGCTTTTTGAAGATCAAATTAATGTTTGTAGCCATACAGCTGAAAATTACACTTTTACCTAGGAGATGGTGTGTGCCTTCTAAAATCTAAAACCCCCTAATAGGAAAAGCACAGACTGATGTTTTTGACCCCAGTAGGATTTTGGTCTAAATTCCATTGTTTGATGGGAATTGCTGTATACTATTTTTACGTCATTCTATTTTGGCTTCTGAATAATAGAGCTGTCGGTAAGCTATATGACCGGAAGCATTCCTTTAGACTCCCTTTAATTAAATCCATTCTGAAAAGCATCAAATGAAAAAGGTAGTAACTCTAGACAGAAGCAGAGAAATTTCTGAGCTTAAGATCTGCACCTCTAATTAAGAGAATGTCTTCAGGGGCGCCTGGGTGGCTCAGTCGTTAAGCGTCTGCCTTCGGCTCAGGTCATGATCCCAGCGTCCTGGGATCAAGCCCCACATCGGGCTCCCTGCTCGGCGGGAAGCCTGCTTCTCCCTCTCCCACTCCCCCTGCTTGTGTTCCCTCTCTCGCTGTCTCGCTTTCTGTCAAATAAATAAATAAAATCTTTAAAAAAAAAAGAGAGAGAGAATGTCTTCAGATACTCAGCACCATAGGTTTAGAAGAAGGTAGGTATATTTTGGACTGGTCAGAGGTACGTACCTGAAAGGGGCTAACCAAGACCAGCCCTTGTGATCATTTGTGGGACTTTTTTTTTTCTTTTGGTCTACTTAGTGGCCATCTCATTTGATACTGTTTTATTAAAAGACTTTCTTTTCTTGGAGTCAGGTGGACTTGTTGCCTTATAGAACCTTACTCATGAGTTCTCCCTCTGTATTTCTGCTATTGTAATATATTGCCATTGGATGAGGCTGTTTCCTTTTGGTATCTAGCTGAACTAGAGCTATGGGCAGACTCAGCTTAAACTTTTGGCTCAACCTGGCTCTGTTGAGAAATCATGTAACTGTGCTGAAATCCCTTTAGCCCACAAGTTACAATAAGTCACCATGAAATCATTGCTTTCCATCTAGTTACTCAGTTAACACTGCAAGGACACATTACTATGTAGTTCAACCTGAGCTTAGCCCAATTCAGCACTACTTCAGGGATGGTGAAGTGGCCACTCTTTGGCAGTAGCAAGATGTTGCCATTTAATGACTACAACTACTGTGATTTAGATTGGGGATTAGGGGAACCAAACCACTATGGTTTGCATACCACTAACCATGCCACCATTTGGACCTGGGGTATCAGCTGCACACCTTTAGGAAAATTCTCAATTTTCAGCATTTGAAATATTCTTTTGCTGAAATTGGCACTTCACCTTTCTTTGTCTTCCTCTGTCCTGACATTTCCTTCGTGGAGAGAATGGCAGCTTTAGTAAGGCGATCCTGGGAACAGTGGGAAGTGGATAGCTCCAGGAGACACTTAAAACATGGCTAGACACCTAAGATGGAGATTTAAAGCCGTGCCCTGCACACCTAGCCCTTTTACTCCCTTTTCACTCAGCTCCCACCAGCTCACTGGATAACAGATATCATCGGATTTTTACAAGTTCTCATTTGGCTGATATTGTACCCTACCTGTTAAGTATGACCAGGCAGATGAATCTTGTCTGACTCTAGATAATACCAACAACTGAACTAACATGGTTAATGGCTAGCTCAGGCCAACATGAGAACTTTTCTGTGTTTTATTCAGCCTTCCAGCTTTCTTCTTTCTTTTTCTTGATTACTGTCTGCATCATCCTGCTTGTTACTGTGGACAGGAGAGGCCACTCCCTGGGTAACTGGCTCCCATCCATGCTGACATCTCTTTATTAGTCACTCTTGCCCATCACTGTGCTATCACCCTTGTCATATTTTCCGAGAGGAGGATGATAACCTCCCTCAGGAACTTCTTCAGTCAAAGGAAAGATGCTGAATAAAGTCTGAATAATAAGTTAGAGTTTTGCTAGGTAGAAAACATGTATTGAAATTGTCCTTTCCCTTTGCTATATGGACATAACAGCACAGTTAGGCGAACCTTTCTACTTTTGGCTACGTGTCTCTTAATACCCTTTGGATCCTGTCTCTTAAGATCAGAGTTCTTGATTCTGTGTTGAAGCTGTGTGGTATCTGATATACTGAACATAAACATGGGACTACTGGATTGCTTTTCAGTTTCTTTTGTGTTTTTGAATAAAATTGACAAGCAGCATGGTGGGGAGAGTACATTCAGATCTTATCCGGCTAAGATAATGTTCATATAATACTCAAAGATAACAAGAATGAAATCTAAGAAAATAAGGGCTATACATGGGCTTTATTTCCTTTGGAAATAACACCACCAGTGAGTGCCTTTTTTCAATGCCTTTTATAGAATTTAGCATATAGGATAAAACTGTCGTTTCTCTTCCAGTGTGGTTTTTTTTTTTTTCTTTCCACTGAGTGCCAATCAGGTCCATAAAGAATTCCATCTCTTTTAAGCTTGGATTGTAAGCCTGGCCAGAAGGGAGAAGAATGGTTGAGGGGAAGAAGAGGTAAGCCCATTAGAAAGTCAAAGCAGATCAAAGCATCAGGACAAATGAGACATTGTGCATCCTCCCCTTTGTTATTAAGGGTTTTTTTTTTGTTTTTCTTCTCCTCCTCCTCAAGGTCTAGCTTTCTTTTTATTCAGGATTTAGCTCCAGAGTCATTTTCAAACAGGTAAATCTTTTCTGATTCCAAACATTATCTAAGGCATTGGTTTTCCACCTTGTCTATACGTTAGAATCACTGGGAGAGCTTTTCAAAATTCTGATGCCCAGGCTCCACCCCAGAACAATTAAATCACTACCTCTGGGAGTGAGACTCCAGCATCAGTATTTTTTTTAAATGCCCCCCAGTATACACACACAGGTGGTTGATTTATTGTGTGTATCTAAGGTTGATAGAACACAACTGTAGTAGTTATTAGTACTCTTATTCTGTGAAACCTTCTAAGGTTTTATGAAGGAGAAATTAAAAAATTAAAGACCTCCCATAATCAGCCTGCCTTTGCAAACTTATTTTCTGTGACTTTTTTTTTAAACACATATCTACCCTGTGCTCAGTCTAATTGGACTACTCCTTCTTCTTGATCTTGCTTTTATTCATGTTTTTTACAGTGTTTGTGCATGCTGTTTAAGAAATAACCTCCCCCTTTTTGCTTTTATAATCCCACACTACCACCTCTGAAGCTTTTCATTATTCTTCAGCCAAAAGGAGGCTCTTCCCTTCAGTATTTCTCTTTTCTCTCTCTCTCTCTCTTTTTTTTTTTGCTTTAGAATATTCTGTGTGGTTTTGCATTCATGTTTTATTTCTCCCGCCAGTTTGCAAAGTCTGGGTCTTATTCATCTATGTATTCCACTCATTGCCTGGCATCTTTACGTTCACCATAGTGCCTTGTATCCAAATGATGTTATATAAGTGTTTGAATAAAAGGTGGTTTTCAGATGTGTGCTATTGCAGAACCAGAGAGAAAGCAGATGTGTGATATCTTTTCTACTTGCTTTCAGACTTTTCCAGTTGTTTGAATTCTTCGTTGTGGTGACCTTTTTATTTATTTACACATGTGATTTTTGGCTTATTTTCAACCATGAAGTAATCTTCAAGAACCAGGTTCTAGAAGCGGCTCTTCAAGGTTTGGAGTGCTCTGTAACTTAGAGCAGAGAATGCTTATTAATGCTAGTTATGAAGCACCTGCCCAGCCCATTTTCTGTCATGGTGGAAATAGGATTTTGTCATAGGTCTCACTGTTTTTCAGGATAGATTATTTTTTAGAATTTGGCAACCCTGTTTCATGTATTTTTTCACTGAGAAGATAAATCCTCTTTCTCAAATCCTGAAAACTGGTACAATTTTGCTTTTTAACATAACCACAGCACAAAGATTCCCAAGTTTCTACCACTAAATGACAGATAATAAAGGAAACAGTGTTTGTAGAGCAGACAGGCATTTGGTGATTCAAAGAGGAATTTCAGATGCACAGTGAGAACTAGGGAAGAGACAAATGCACAGCACTGTTAGTTGTGTGTATGTGTGTCTTATGTTTCTTCATGCCAGCTATTTTCAGCTTCAGTTCTTCTTTAATGCTTTTGTCATGGAAGCCTGACTTCGGGATGAATTATATCAGAGCCCTGATGGGGGAAAAGGCCAGATTAAGACCATGTGGAATGATTTTCCTGTCACCTAGCTAATTAAGTTCATCTAATTCTCCAATAGTTAGCATCCTTTTACATGATCTCCAGATAAATCACAGCATTTCTCCTTAGTACTATTGACTGTGAAAGAGATTTGAAGCATTGCATGCCTTCCTACTTCCTCCCCGGGTAGGGTGTCTTGACCTCTCCCAGCTGTTTTCTTTCTTAGGAAAGTTCTAAATTCTAAAAATCACTCTTCCCACCTGTAATTTTTGAAGCTTGAAATTGCTCAATACTGGTTTGGTTCCCACCTTCTCAGTGGGACAGCAGGTTTTGTAGATCAAAGCACATTTTAGGTTTTCTTTGCTTTTCTTTTTTTTCTCCCTTAAATTTCTTTTTAGGGGAAAAATAAAACGCTTTCAAGACATTACTGCTTGTTGATAGAGCTTCTTGGAATATGTAAATTCTTTAAATCCGGTTAGGTTTGTGCCTATGTACCCCAGTGAGAAGATTGGATCTGAAACATCCCTGAGATGTCCCAGCTCCATCTTCTTTCCAAGTTTTCTCAGAACTCCCACACACCATCAGTACCACTACTCGATTCCCCTAGGACATGTTTCTTTGCAATCTAGAATTTCTTTAAGCTTTGGGAGTCAAGTTGAACAGCATGTATTCCCAGCAACTTGGTAGAGCAATTTACAGATTCTATATGGGCATCTAGTACTTAGCTAAATGAACTCTACCTCTCTCTCCTCTCTCTCCTTTCTCTCTTTCAGCTTGGCAGTGACCTTGGCGGGGGCATTGGAGGAAGTCCGGCAGTAAGTGCCATCCGTTTTTTTCACCATGGGATGCGCTGCCCCCTGTTTGATGCCTTTCCTATGCACACATTCTCAGACCAGTCACCGCTGCTGTCTAGTGTTGTACACCAAAACCTCTATAGCAGTAAATGAAGAGTAGAAAGTAGCATAGGGTTACTTGGATTCTTCGGAGGCATACACCACATGTGGTATAGGGACATCTTTAGGGATTGGCGCTCTGGTGTCTACAGAGTTCTTTGTCTTCCTGACATTAAAGAGCTAAAGGAAATGGAACCTCCCATCTTGACTGGAGAATGCTCTTATTCTCTAGTGTCATCTACAAAGAACTTGAGAGAGTCAGCGGACTCAGAGGGAGACTCTCCTCGTAAGTGACAGAGTTTGGGGTGGGGTATGAATATCCATCTCCCCCCAGGAGAGTTTACTACTAGATATTTATGCCTAAATGGGAAAGTAAGACTTGTCTGCACCCAAGTGGAACTAGAAATGCTTTCTAAGTTGGATGCTTCTTCTTTCTATAGAAACAGACTCCCCCTTCGTTAGGGTACATGTAGGCCTTTTGCACAGAATCATGGAAGCTAAAATTGGAAACAAACAGAAAAGATCTTGGATCACTGTGTTCCTGGTCCTACTGATTACTCTCTGATAGAACTTCTAAAGAGTGTCTGTATATTATCAATGATGAAAAAATAACTGTGATGATTAAGAGGACAAAGAATATACTAATTCAGCTCCAAGAATATTGTAATTATGGTGTGTCCTTACTGTTTTATCAATACTACTAAAATATAGAGCAACATGTTAAGGGCTATTAATCTGTTTTTCCTGGTTTCCCCACCCCCCTTCCCCTTTTCCCTACAGGTGGGACAATCCTTCATCCCCTCATCAGTGCCTGCAACCTTTGCTCCTTCACCTACTCCTGCTGTGGTCAGCAGTGGTCTGAATGACCTGTTTGAACTCTCCACGGGAATAGGCATGGCACCTGGTGGATATGTGGCTCCTAAGGCTGTAAGTAAAGTGATATTTTCTTAATGAACAATACCTGAATTACTTAATATTTTTTGTTATTTCCACTGATAATAAGTCCAAGGTTTGGGCCCTTGTCCTAAAGGATTTAAGAGGAAGATGAAAAGTAGCCTGAAATTTAGCAATACGAGAAGCACCATAGCATCTTCATTAGCTATTTCTATAATTAGACTTAAAATTGGAAACATTAAATATTTGTGTTTAGAAATATTGTCTGGTTTGTCAGCACTGGAGTCAATCTAGTGTAAACCCAGTTGATGCAACCGTGAAGGGGGTGGGGGGCAGGGTATAGTATAGAGGAATAACATTTTTACTTCTCTTTCCTTCCATTCCCTATTGGTATTACATGTGGATTCTAGAGTGCTGATGCTCACATTTGGCTTTCATGGATTTTAGTGTACGTTTTTAGAGTTCTGATTTAGGTTTCCGTCATTGGTGCTTTTCTAGTCTCAGCCTTGCTTAATGTCCTGCTCAGACTGAATTTCAAAAGTGGAAACTGCTCTAAGTGAAGCTTATTTCAGCCTTTGGGAATAGTGCCATCCAGGCTAGGCCCAGTTTCTTGTAATTGTGCCTTTCTGGGGGACAATATGCCTGTTTGTTTCCTGAATTCTCTGCCTGTTCATCTGACTCTGGAGGATCCCTGTTAGAGTTGTAGACCAGTTGTCCATTCCAGGGGTCATAACTTTGTCTACACAGCTGCTGAATAGAGTAACCAAAAATAGGATTTAAAACTGAGCCATAATATTTTGGCACAATATAGTAACTTGGTTGTGAGGTTTCTGTGTTGGATATTATCCCACAGACTTTTAATTATTGGTTAAAAGATTATCTAATGCATTTGTTTACTAATATTAAAGTAATACGTACAAATGACAAATTTAAGTAATGTAGAAATGACAGATGGAAAATTAAGTTTATCTGTCCTCACTTTCCCATAGGTAGCCACTATTAACTTTCTTGTGTGTCCTACTGGAAGAAAAGAATTATGCATATACCTATATGTCTGTGTTCTTTAACAGAACTATGTCAGGGGAATATACTGTTTTGCATCTAGTTTTTTCTCTACCATATTATTTTGAATGTCTGTATCCACTGTATTGATGTGCCACAACTTATTTAATCATTCTCCTGTTGATAGACATACAGGTTATTCGCTTGGTCCTACCACCCCCCTCCCCACTTTTTGTTATTACAGTGTTGCAGTGAACATCTTTGCATATGTATACCCTGGTATACATATATTTTTTTATCCTGGTATACTTTTGTAAATATAGCTATAGGGTAAACCTGCAGTGTGCTTGATCATTTGAACATTTTTTTTTTTAAAGATTTTATTTATTTGACAGAGAGAGACACAGCAAGAGAGGGAACATAAGCAGGGGGAGTGGGAGAGGGAGAAGCAGATTTCCTGCTGAGCAGGGAGCCCGATGCGGGGCTCGATCCCAGGACCCTGGGATCATGACCTGAGCCGAAGGCAGATGCCTAACGACTGAGCCACCCAGGTGCCCCAATCATTTAAACATTTTAAAATAGACATTCTCCACTTCCAAAGGTGACATCACATTATATTCCCAGCAACACAGTACAAAGTGCCAGATTGCTTAAATTCTCTATTGAGTATTATTGACTTTTAGGATTTTTGACCCTCTGATAGATGAGAAATATCTTATGGTTGTTTGATTTCATTTTCTTCCTTCCTTTCCTTTTTGGTCTTTAGCGTGGCTAAATATGTTTTTATGTTTATTCAACCACCCACTGATGCTTCGGTATTGTGTTTTAGATGGTCAGAACAGTTCATGAATTTCCTGGGTTTTTTTAAGATTGATTTATTTTTAGAGAGTGAGCGAGAGCAGGGGGAGGAGCAGGGGAGAGGGAGAGGATCTCAAGCAGACTCCCTGCTAAGCTCAGAGCCCAACGCAGGGCTTGATCTCATGACCCTGAGATCATGACCTGCGCCAAAAATCAAGAGTCAGACACTTCACTGACTGAGCCACCCAGGTGGCCCCTGAATTTTTTTTTTTTTTAATTAACTCTTACTGTCCAGGATTATCACAGGTTCTAGGGCCAGGGATGGGTAATGGATTATATAGAGAAAATGGGCATTCAAAGTACTTAAGCCACATCTAAGTACTATTTACCCAAAACTATAGCAAGAGTTAACAACATACATAAGACATGGTCCTTGCCTTTAAGATTAATGATAATGGTTTTAGTGGTGATTAAAAAAAAAAAGTCTTCAAAGATACAGACATGCTATTTTCATTAGTAGATTAAGTTCCTTTTAAGCCTTTTACCAAAGGTGCTAATAAAAAAAAACAAAACAAAACAAATTATACTCATTGGAATTTCTCTTTTTCTTGTATATACTTTTGGTAGCAGTAATCAAGCAGTAAAATGACCAAGTTGAACAGAAGATGGAGAACTAGCCGGGTTATTCATAGACTGTTTCTGTGTGGGTTTAGTTTGGTTTGGTTCTTCAATAGAGAACAATCTCAAAATTCAGAGATTATCCAGAGCCTTTTGCATCTGACTTGATATTTATAGTATAAAAATCACCGTAATTGCCTAAAGAAGCGAAATCTTAATTTCATCTTTATATATTCAAAACAAATAGCATTGAGATAAATCTTGTGTAGTTCCATTGGGCTCTGTACTGTCTTTTAGGTCTGGCTGCCTGCAGTAAAAGCTAAAGGCTTGGAGATTTCCGGAACATTTACTCACCGCCAGGGGCACATCTATATGGAAATGAACTTCACCAACAAAGCTCTGCAGCACATGACAGACTTTGCAATCCAGTTTAACAAGAATAGGTAAGACGTCTGAGTCCTCAGCTCAGTCATGAAACTTGTGCCTTGTGTACAACAAGCCAGTGTTCCATTTTTAACAATGCATTCAAAACTCTCATGTTGGAAGATGTTGGGTGTAGAGTGAGAGCTGGTCTTGCATGTCTATTCACTTGTCAGCTTCCACTCTGGAGGCCCTAGGGAATTTCGTTGGGAAACTCATCCATATAGAAAAACCAGCATTTGCTTACTGCCTTCTTAAAGGATTCTAGGACTAGAAAGTTTTTAATAAACCATTTATTTAAAAAAAAAAAAAGTTTTAAAGTCCATTTATTCATTCAACAAATAATTGTTTAGCATCTATGTGCCAAACATTTCTAGGTACTGGGGCTAGAGTAGTGAACAAAACAAATGAGTATCCAAAGCCCACATTTTGTTGGGAAAAATGAACATATTTTGGTTGATGTCAAAAATTTGAAACATAGTCAGTATACCTGTTAGCTAAATAATGTAGGCAGTCTGCTTTTAGCAATGAATTCTTTGCCTTATTAAGGAAGGGAGCATGAAGATGTAAATATTGATTTTCTATGGTTCTGAAACATCACTGTTTTTTATTAAATATCGTGGTTCAGGAAACTGTCTGCTAGACTTTGATGGCAGGTCCATTCATAAATACAAGATAATCAAACTTGTTTCCAGCAAAGTAGTAATTGGACCCTTAAAGCAGATTTAATAAAATTTATCAGTGACAACTTATATCAGTGATTGTCTTACTTATTTCTGAGCATTTAGAAATAACTTTTATACCTTAGATTGAAAGTTTGGCACATTAGAAATCACTTATCTAGAAAGTCTATGTTTCCTTTTGTCAGACTAGTTCTATTTCCAGCTATTTACCAATTTTAGCCATTCTTAAGAGTTTATAGTGACTTGCATTTTAATTTATTTCTCATTTTAATTTGCATTTCCCTAATGACTAATGATATTGAGCAATTTTTTTCATCAGTGTATTGACCATTATATCTTTAGTGAAGTATCTGCTCAGATCTTTCTTTTTTTAGTTTTATTATCAAGTAGTAAAAGTTCTTTATATGTTGTGGATACAAAGCCTTTGTCAGATATACATCTTGCAAATATTTTCTGTGGATTTATTTTCTTAACAGTCACCTTCAAAAAGTAAAAGTTCTGTATTGCTTATGCTCTTTATGTTCTAAGAAATCTTTGCTTGGCCTGTGGATACAAAGATCTTTTTTTCTGTTTTGTTTTGTTTTTAATAGAAGTGGTATAGATTTAGCTCCAACATTAACTTTTATAATCCATTTTGAGATAATTTTTAAATATGGTGTAAAGTAAGAGAGTCAGAGTAAACTTTGTTTTCCCATAGTAAGCCTTGAAATCAGATAGTACAAACTCCATTTTTGTTCTTTTTCAAAATTGTTTTGGCTATTCTAGGTCCTTTACCTGCTGGGATTTTGATTGAGAGTGTAGATCAGTTTGGGAGAGAATTGACATCAAAGTTCTAATCCATCAGCTTGCTTTTTTTATTTAGGTCATCTTTAACTTCTCTCTGCACTGTTTTATAATTTCTCATGTACAGATCTTTCCTGTCTATTGTCAGATTTAAGTATGTCATAGTTTTGATGGTATAGTAAGTAGTATTCTTTTCATTTTAATGTTTATTTCTTCCTGGTATATAGAAGTAGAATTGATTTTTGTATGTTGAACTTGTATCGTGCAACTTTGTTAAATTCCCTTACTAGTTTTGGTAGCTTTCTTGTAGATTCCTTACAGTTTTCTACATAGATAAATCATTTTGTCTGTGGTTAGAGAGTTTTATCTTTTCCTTTTCAGTCTTACGCCTTTTCTTTTCTTGTCTGACTGTACTAGGATCCGCAGTAAATGTAGAGTGCATGTGATAAGAAGGGACATCTTTGTTCTGTTTTAATTCTCTGGGGGAAAGCATTCAGTCTTTCACCATTAAGTGCAGTGTTAACTGTAGGTTTTTCATGGAGGTTGAGAGAGTTCCTGCTCTTCCTAGTTTGTTGAGTTTTACTGTGAGTGTGTATTAAATTGATCATTAATTATAATTAATTTATTATAAGTTGGTAAAAATGTCAGATGCTTCTTCATTTATTGAGATGATCATGTGGTTCTTTTTTAGTGTATTTATATGATGGATTACAGTGATTGATTTTTTTGAACGCTACCCCAATCTCATATTCTTGGGATAAATCCTGTCTGGTCAGGATATATTGTCTGTTTTTATGTATTGCTCAGTCTGATTTGCTAAAATTTTGTTGAGTGTTTTTTGCATCTATGTTATTGGTGTAGTTCATTTCTGACATGGTTTATTCTTTTCTGTTATTTCTTTCCTGAGTTTTATTGACTCTCCTTTATCTTCTCCTCTTGTCTGGCCATCTCTTCCCCAAGTGCTTCCTTCATGTTATGTGTTCTCCTTTGGTGACTGCAATTGCTTTATTAAGTGTATTTTTCCGTTAACTTCTGTATAAATGTTTCTTTTTTTTTTTTTTTTTTTTTAAGATTTTATTTATTTGAGAGAGAGAGCATGTGTTTGTGAGCACGAGCAGGGGGGAGCAGGGAAGGAGACGGGAAGAGGGAGAAGGAGAAGCAGGCTTCCCTCTGCGGGGCTCGATTGCAGGACCCTGAGATCATGACCTGAGCCAAAGGCAGACACTTAACCAACTGAGCCACCCAGGTGCCCCCATAATTTCCATTGTTTTTATGGCAGATTATTTTCAAGTATGTTTTATTTGTCAATAAGTTTTGTACTGCTGTTTTTCCACTTTTTTGTAATAGTGTCTTTGAGTGCTGTGCTTATACCATTTTGATACTCCTATCTGAATGAGTTGGAATTTGCAGGACCTGCTATTAGCAGGAGGCTCCTGTAGACGAGGAAGATAAGCCAGGGTCATTTTTTTAGGCTTTGCTACGCAGGGACTCTCCCTCCTTTGCTATGGTGTGGTCACAACTCCTCTGCCTCTAAGAACCTGACTTTATTCGGGGTGCCTGGGTGGCTCAGTCGGTTAAGCGGCTGCCTTCAGCTTGGGTCATGATCCCAGGGTCCTGGGATCGAGCCCCACATCGGGCTCCCTGCTCAGCGGGAAGTCTGCTTCTCCCTCTTCCTCTGCCTCTCCCCCTGCTTGTGAACTCTTTCTCTCTTTCTCTGTCAAATAAATAAATAAAATCTTAAAAAAAAAAAAAAAGAACCTGACTTTATTCAAGAAGACTTTATTTCAGTCCTGAGCTCTACAGATTCTCTTACTGGTTTCTGCCTCTGAGGAACACAGCCCTATCTTCAGGTATCTGTTTCCCCTTTAGAAGGCTGCTTTCTTGAGCTCTGTTATCCCCAGGCCCCCCTGGGGACTTTCCACCTTCTTTCTTCACCTGACCTCTGCATTCCCTGTTTGGTATTTGCCCTACTCAATAGCGCTTGGCACTTGGAATGGGTTTCTCTTCTGAGAATGGATATTTATGGTCAGTATCTGAGGCCTGCTATCCCTAGTTGCCTCTGAACTCTCTGTGCCTCCCTACTGCACCTCCAGAGCTTCTCTCACCAGTTCTGCTGATCTCATGTGCTTTGGCCACATGTAAATATAATTGGGAAGTTTGTAGGTTTCCTCGGACTTGCAGTTTTGCAGAAGGTGAAGTTATAGGTTAGTAAGGAATTTTTCCCTCTTTGTTTCTTCTGTATCATTTCCAAGAGGAGCAATTTGAAGATTAGGAACTAAACTGCTGTCATGTTTCTATCCCAATATTGCCTTCAGACAGAGATTGCTGACCATGAGAGCAAGATCAAAAGAGCAGAATGGTTTTTTGATCTATAAATGTTACACAAAAATGAGTGATGTGTATTCTCAGGATCACTTTATTATTACATTTTGATATTCTAAAGCATAGTTTCAGAAAAAGAAAATGTTTCTTCTGCCATCCTATGACTCTTGAAAGATATTACCTATATAAACTCTATAGTTATAAGTATTATAGTCCCATCTTCCTTCCTGAGGCTAATTAGAACACAAATTCAATATAAATTTATCTCTTTCATTTGTGTATTTGTTACACCTATAGGCCCACTTTTCCCTTTATCCTCCATCTATTTGAAATTCTTATATTTCTTGTACGTAAGACATGTCTGTTGTTGGGGTACGTGGGTGGCTCAGTCTGTTAAGTGTCCAATTCTTGATTTCAGCTCAGGTCATGATCTCAGGGTCATGAGATTGAGCCCTGTGCTGGGCGTGGAGCCTGCTTAAAATTCTCTCTCTCCTTCTGCCCCTCCCACCCTCCCTGCTTGGGTGTATGCTCACTTTCTCTAGTGTGCACTCTCAAAAAAAAAAATGCAAAAACAAAACACGTCTGCTTTCATATGTATTTGTTATTTATGTAACTCCAGACTCAGGTTTTTCCCATCTCTTTACTATTCTTGTATTGTTATTAGACAGACTTCTCTGTGAAGTCAAACTGGTGGGTACACACTCTGTGCCTCAGGCTTAGAAAGTGACCAGCTGGTCCTAGTCGTTTGGAATGTCTAAGCCAATCAATTTTGCTTTACTTTCACTGTCTCTTTTCTAGTGATTGTGTCTTGCATAGGTAAACAAAAAAGAAAATTAGAATTACCAGTAAGTAATCTTCTGGATTACTAAGGCAGATTATCAAGCTAGTGAAATAATGTCAATTTATTGTACTTTATAGGGTGTGTATTCTTTTTTTTTTTTTTTAAAGATTTTATTTATTTGATACAGAGAGAGACAGCAAGAGAGGCAACACAAGCAGGGGGAGTGGGAGAGGGAGAAGCAGGCTTCCTGCTGAGCAGGAGCCTGATGCGGGGCTCGATCCCAGGACCCTGAGATCGTGACCTGAGCTGAAGGCAGATGCTTAACAACTGAGCCACCCAGGTGTCCCTAGGGTGTGTATTCTTAAGTCTTCTTTCTCCCAAGGATTTTCTAAGGAAAGATGTTTTTAAAAAGAGAGAGAAAGAAACTTATTAAATCTGGCCCTCTAGTGGTGTGAAACATAAGAAACTAGCAAAGCAATTCTGTGCTTATGAATGTTTTCTCCTTCCTCAAATCCATTTAATGGGAAACAGGTTATATTGTAATCAGTTTACAGCAAATTAGAATTAAGCATCTTGGTTCCATTGTTTCTTCCATTTAATTTTGTTAAAAATTATGTTCAAATGGAGTAGAGAGCCATTGAAACCCAAAGATGTGGCTAAATCTTGCCTCCTGATTAACCTCTGGAATTTTTTCATCCTTTTTCATAGCTTTGGTGTCATCCCCAGCACTCCTCTGGCCATCCATACACCGCTCATGCCAAACCAGAGCATTGATGTCTCCCTGCCTCTCAACACCTTGGGCCCAGTCATGAAGATGGAACCTCTGAATAACCTGCAGGTTAGAGTTTTACTTCACTCAGGGGGTGCAACTTGATACCTTTCCGATTTTATTTCATTTATGTATAAAACAACCACTCTCTTCCTCATATTAAGATTTGGTCGTGGAGTATTCAGATTTGAAATAACTATGGAGAAGAGTTTGTTTATTCATTTATTTAGAGAGCACAGGGGAGGGGCAGAGGGAGAGAGAGAGAACCTTAAGCAGGCTGCATATCCAGTGCGGAGCCCAACTCAGGGCTCAGTATCATGACCCTGAGATCATGACCTTAGATGAAATCAAGAGTCGTTTGCTTAACCGACTGAGCCACCCAGGTGCCCGCCCCTTTTTTTAAAAAAAAGGTCATATTGGTGCCTAGCTGGCACCAGGCACCAATGAGTAAAAGAATGAGTAACACAGGAAGTTACTCATTCTTTTACTCAACAAACATTTAGAAACTTTTAAAGATCTTATTTATAAACCTTTTTTCTAAAAGACTTTTGTAGTGAATTTGTCATTTATATGAGAATAGATTTATGTAGAGGTTATCTTTGAACACAAAACCACAAATAGAGTTATTTGGATTTAAAGGCCCCCTATTAGCACATAACTATGATAAGTAGCAGTGTCTTAGAGGAGCTCAGAACTTTATCAGGTCTACAAGAGCCTCTCGATCTTGAAAATAGTGAATTTTTTAGAATGCTTAAGTACTAGCTGAGAGTTTCATTCAGTTTTCATCTGTTTTGAATTTCTCTTTGAAATATAAGCCTTCTGGGGTTCAAGCAACATGAAGGCAGACTAGTAAGCTTATAAGCTCAAGTGTAGCAGTATCAAAGGGTTATTAATACAGATATAAGCCCTCGGTGTTGTGGGTTTTTAAATGCTCACAAGAACAAGAGAGACAGCCCTGGGTCCATCTGAGATTGGGAACTGTAAGTGATCTCTGCACAAAGCTAATACCCTGGAAGGGTAACTCCCTCAGTGGACGGGAAACTGGGAAAACTGTTTACAGTAAGGCAGGTGATGGAAAAGTTTCTCTCTGACCAGCATTCTGCATGCCCTCTTATGACAAATCCAGGACCCAGTATTTTGCCATACATGGCATAATATATGGGCATATAGCCCAAACTTAGGTACAATGTTCTCCAAACCAATAAATTAATGTAAAATTGGTCCAGGACTGGTGAAACCCAGGGTACCTGGCAGAAGCAAATGCAAAGCAGTCATTTTGCAACAGCTCTAAGCTGACAGAGCCATCAGGACTCCCAGCTGAAAAGAAAATCTCTTTTCAAAGCGAGCTCACAGGGGCGGTGCCTGGGAGGCACAGTCGGTTGAGCATCTGCCTTCCGCTCAGGTCATGATCCCAGGGTTCTGGGATCGAGTCCCTCATTGGGCTCCCTGCTCGGCGGGAAGCCTGCTTCTCCCTCTCCCTCTGCCCCTCTGCCCCACTTGTGTGTGCTCTCTCTCTCTCAAATAGTCTTTTTAAAAAAAGAAAGAAAGAAAGCTCACAATTTGAACCATAAAAAGAGGGAAATGTATACTATGAAAAACAGAATACACAGCAGACAGAGGATGAGGACTCCCCTTCCACGAAGAACTTGAAATGAATAGTCTGAATGAGACTAAAAATATAAAATATGTTTAAAATTATTAAAGAAAAATATCAACCTTCTACTTTCCAGTCAAGACAGGTGGGATACCATTGCTCAGTCATCTGGAAAATACCAGTGTGAATCCTAGTACTGATGGTGAGACATCACCAGTATAGTTACTTGGAGTTAAGATTAATGTTCTTTGGTAGTTTAAATACCAGCACACCAGGCCTGTTCACCAGTTCACTACCTTGTTGCCACAGTTAGTGGATGCCTCTTTCTCTGCAAAGGGTATAATGATTTGGAGCAAAGACGAGTGAGTCATGAAAGAACTTGGCTCAGACTAGAAGAACAAAACAAGGATTACTGTGCAGATGGAATTGGCTGTTACTATGATGTGAGCAGTGTGTTAAGGGGCTTTTCCAGCACAGAATCCTGAAGTAAGGAACTAACCCAAATCTACACCTGCTCCTTTTTCATGGAAATCTAACCTCCTGTTGGCCCATAGAGCCTCCAGCACAGTATTTGAGGACAGTCAGCATGACTGCAAGAATGCTTTACTGTAGAAGTAGGAAAAGGAATTTGGGTCACAGAAACCAGGGCAAATTTTTCTGCTTTTAAAACAAAAAGGAGATAATAAAGAAATGAATGTCAGTTTACCTTCCTGTTTGTATTTCCATTTCTCATTCAGTGAAATGAACATCCCGAACAAGGAACCCTCATAAGAGCAGTTGAATCTTAGTCCAACTCCTTCCCTCAAAAGTACTGATTAGGACTAGTAAATTTTTGTTTTTGCAAACCTGAAGTTAGAAGAAGCAGACTTCTAAAAATTTTACATCTTCTGTCAAGGATGTCATAATTATGGTGATTTTCTCATTAATTGACATTTCCCAGTGGAGAAGATAAGCAAAAACTTAAAAGAGAAACACTTTTTCCCCCCCCACTATGAGCAGCTCTATTTAATGTCTGCTGGTGCTAGTTGAAAGTAATGGCTAGCTTAAGGTGGGTGGTTTACTTTAGATTTCACCTTCCATTCTGCCCTTGTCCCAGTATAAACAAAAAGAATCAAATATTAACTCCAACAAGCTTAGATCATAAAGATCCAGATAAAGCCAGGTAAAGATTGATTGGCATTTAAACATTATATTTGCATAGTGTTTGAATTCAAGAACTCACATGGGAAAATTAGTGCTTTTCTACTTCAGACCATAAAATCATGAAAGAAAAAAAAATGTTTGGAGTTTGAGGAAAAGAAATTTTGAAGGCAGTATGGGTTAAACTATTTTGGCTAATTTCATATCAATATATAGGACAAATAAACCCAGCTGCCAGAACTGTCGTGTAGCACTTAATACAAAAATGTTTCATTACAGTGCTCAGTAAACAACTTACTGTCTCATAGTCTGTCTGAAACACTATTGAAAGGTTAAAAAGACACTGTTCTCTCTTAAAATGTAAAATATAGTCTGCCTTAGAGACAAGAATTAAATACCTAGTAAAGATGTGAGCCTAGAAAATGTCTCCTACTGTACCGATGTTGGTTGGTAAAGCCTTTGCGAATCCAATTTATAAATAAAAGTTTAGCTTGCCTCTGGTGGGATCTTCTCTTAAATTTATTTATAGCATACAATTATATTCTTTTAAAAAGAGAATTCCCTCTATTTAAATAAAACAAAAACATTAACAAATGTCTAAATGAATTACTTCTAAATGAGTCTCTCTGACTCTGATATCCTTGACTTTCATTTCATCTCTGTTAGTTGCTTAGAAACATTTTCCCAATATACTTCTTCAAACTTGACACCTGGCGAGTGACTGCTTCTTCAAGTCAGTGTCTGCGAAAAGACAGTAGACTTATGACAGAACAGGTGTTCATCCTGGGCTTTGCGCAGATGCTGTAGAGTTCTCACTGCTGCTTGGCTTCCTTTCTCACTGGGCTATAAAACCTTATGAGATCATTGGTTTTAATTTTGTCCAGGGTTTTAAAAACAATTATTTTAGAAGATTTTATTTATTTATCAGAGAGAGAGAGAGGGAGAGAGCACAAGCAGCAGGCAGAGCAGGCAGAGGGAGAAGCAGGCTCCCAGCTGAGCAAGGAGCCCCCTGTGGGAATCGATTTCAGGACCCTGGGATGACCTGAGCCGAAGGCAGACGCTTAACAACTGAGCTACCCAGGCGTTCCTAAAAAAAATTTAAAGAGTCAACTAGTTGTATAGTTAGTTCAGAACAACCCAGTCCCCCAGCCTTTTCTCCCCAGCATGGCCCCAGTTTTCTCTTTCCATAGTCAATCTCTCTTGCTTCTTGCAGTTGAGACTTTTTGCATTTACCTCTCTGAGTAAAATGCTTGTATTGT
This sequence comes from Neomonachus schauinslandi, assembly GCF_002201575.2. Lineage (NCBI taxonomy): Eukaryota > Metazoa > Chordata > Mammalia > Carnivora > Phocidae > Neomonachus > Neomonachus schauinslandi. The sequence goes on from NC_058417.1 coordinate 22,744,174, forward strand.
GACTTCTGGATTTTTCCATTTTAGGTGTTCTTTAACATCTTTCTGCACTCACTGATGTCCTCTTCATGCCTATGTCCTATCCTCCTGTTTTCCTGACAGCTAGCTCAGAATTTGCTTTAATCAGAGTTCAGTGTTTAGGTTATTTTTTTTTTTAAAGATTTTACTTATTTATTTGAGGGGCGAGGTGGGGAGCAGAGGGAGAGGGACAAGCAGACTCCCTGCTCATCACTTGGGGCTCAATCCCATGATCCTGAGATCATGACCCAAGCCAAAACCAAGAGTCAGACACTTAACAGACTGAGCCACCCAGGCACCCCCAGTGTTTACATTATTAGGACTATACTTCAAAGCTGAGCTATGAAGTGTAATTATCTTTTTCTCCATAAAACTTTTTGTAAGTAGTTGGATACTTACCTGTTAATACCTGTCTCTTCTTGTTTGCTTAATTTTTTTGTGTTTTTAACCATAATTCAGTCCCAACTTCCCATGAGATCAGACCCTTCAAAAAGGTCTATCACTTTCACTTTCTTGAAGTCCCCTCTGGAGTCTTTTGACCTGCTTTATTCTGGACTGATTTTCTTATGTGTGAAAGATGGCTGTCATCCTGGGATCTCCCTTCATCATCACTCTGTGGTTCATTGCCTTCTCTCTTCTATGTTGGGTCTCCTATTATACGGTTCTTTGATTACTTCCTCATTTTGATGAAAAACATCCTCCGGTAGCTTCCTGAGAATGGGTATGTAGAGAATAAAGTTTTTGTAGTTTCACATGTTTTAAAATGTCTTCTTCATACTTCCTGACAATTCCTGTATATCTAGGTTGGAAATCATTTTGCTTCTAGTCTGATGCTATTCTGATTCTTGATTTTTTTTTTTTTTTTTTTTTGCGCTGTGTTCTTTCTCATTTAAAGCTTATAAGATCCTTTCTTTATCCCTCATATTCTGAAATTTCACATGATGTGCCTCTAGAGGTATCAGTCCCTTGTCACCCATTGTACTAGGTGACTCATTGGCTCTTTCATAGTGGAAGCTTGTAGCCCTTGGTTGTGGGAATTTTTTTTTTTTTAAACTTTGTAGATCTCCCTTTATTTTCTGTTTCTCTTATTAGAAGTCTTTTCATTTGGATGTTGACCCTTCTGAGCCAATCCCTGTTTTTCCCTCTTATTTTCCATCTCTTTCTCCTTTTGCTTTACTTTCTAAAAACTTTTTATGGAAAATTCTTAACATTACAAAAGTAAATAGAATAGTGTAATGAGTCCCTGTATTCCATACCCATCGTTGAGCTTCAGTGATTATCTGTAGTTAATATTGTTTCATCTATACCCCTGTCCACAGCCCTACTCCATAATATTTTGAGGCAAATCTCAGACATACCATTTCATCTGTAAAATTTCAATATCTGCAGCAGGCCCTGAAAACGGTGTTGGGTCTGCCAGTAGATTCTGTGTGTTCTATCTGGGCATCTCTCTTTGGTCCTGATGATTCTTCTGTCCATGGGTTGCAGGGAGGCCAGAGGAGGATCAGAGTGTGGCTTTCTAAACCATGAGACCCAGGACCAGAGCTCCAGTTTACTCATCACTGAGGGCAGCTGGAATCCTCTGTGTCAGTACTCTCACGTCTGTCTTCTTGGGCTGGCTTAATTCTTCCAAAAATTATCTTTGACTCTCTTGTCTAGAATATAAAGGCTTTCTGCCAGCTTTTTGGCAGCTAAATTGGGAAAGATGGCTGGAGAGTCTCAGCATTCATTATGCATAAATTCACTGAATCCACCACCCCTCAGCCATGCCTGGCATCCCCTTCAAAGTATCATGTATTTTATCCTCTAAAAGAATTAATCTTCACTTTTTTTGCTGAGGGGCTAAGGTAGCATAGAGTGGTGGTGGGGATTTGGGGCTCCAACAGCATCTTAATCCTTTTCCTTTTGACACTCCCTCCCTACATTTCCCCTCCATACAGTTCCAGACGTGCTGCCAGTCCTGAGCTTTTGAGAATTATGGTGGTGTTGCTGCTGATCCATGTCTTTTACAGACACCAAGATTTTGTTGCTATTGTATTTTTTTTCCTTCCCTGTCTTTGTAATTTATACCTTTAAATTTTTTTTCTTTAATTATGGCAGAAATTGTTTCAGGAGAAAGAAATTTTCCTTGTGATTTTCAGTCTACTATCTTTACCTGAAAGTCTGATAGCACCTTTATAAAAATTCTTCCTTCTATAATTGGGAGCCTTAGAGGTAAACCTATGGATAAAGAATTGGGTTTTTCCTGTATATGGTGTTTCTTATCGATCACATAAGTATTGTTTGATAGGAGGATGAATATTAGCGAAAACGTCTCTCGGTTTTTTTCTTTGAAGGTCTCTTCTAAAACAACTTCTTTCATTTCAACCTTTGAATGATTAGGGCAGAAAGTGCTGAAGATCCCAGCTGCAAAGAACACAATCTTACAGTCCTATTTATTCATACCTTTAAGATCTTATTAGCCAAAAGCCTTTTTTTTTTTGCCAGTGTATGGCCTTGAGAAAATTCTGTCCCTTGCTACTCCTACATTTGAGTCCCAGCCTGTGAGACAATCAGTTGCAGATGGTGCCTGTCCCTGATATTTCATGGCTTACATATGTCAGTTCACACTCAGAAAACCCACAGCTGTAGCTATTATACCAGAAAAACTGATAAATGCTTCCAAATGGAAGACATTTTCAGCAGCTTCCATCAGATGAAGCTAACCAGATTGGCATTTGCTGAGTTTTCTTGACTGTTGTGCAGGCCAAACAAGTTCAGTGTTAAAAACCTCCTTTGGTCTTCCAGGATCCACAGTTGAGGACTGTGCACTCTGATTGCTTTTATGGGACTGCATGCTGCTTGAATAGCTGTGGAGTCCTTGAAGTGGTGGATTTTATGGGAACTATAAGAGATTCCCAGGTTGGACAGATAGATCCAGTGCTGAAAATAACCCCTGTAGACAGGACAGAACCTGAAATATTCCATTAGCAATATGTAGGTCATGGAGGCTTGGTTATGAAGGATGAAAACATGTTACTACCAAAGAAAGAGAAAATTACTTTCTGTGATTGCTGCTTCAAATTTGATGTACTTTTCATGTCTTATCTGAGAAATTAGAGTATCTTATATACTACATATTGCTTTTTTACTAGGTTATCCCTGTTCAGAATACTCCTTATCCTTTTTATTAAGGTAATCAAGATTCTACTAAGCAGTATCTTTTGTCTTTCAGTCAACTACCGGCTTCTGAGACTCTCTTTTAGGATATATCTATTAATAGCAACTACCCTGTTTGAATAACCACCCGTAAGCAGTAAACAAGAAAGCAGAGGTGGTCCAGTGGATTGTAAATCTGGCGTCAATGGCAGCACACAGTTGTTCTTGAAATCCAGAATTCAGTTCTCAAAACACCCCAAGCTTGGGACCTAGTTCCTCATTAAAAAAAAAAAAAAAAAAAGCATCTCTGAGATCAGATTACTCAAGTAACAGAGGCCCAAGCTGCAAATCTTGAGCAAATAATGAATTTCACACAGTAGTTCTAAAGTGATAATAAAAGTGATTTGTGGGCTTTCATCTATTAAAATCCCAGCCGTCTTTATATCGTGATGGTAAGTTAGGAGTCGATGATGAAAAATGGAATCAGTTTTGTGGTTTTGATTTGATAAATAATTGGAAAGTAGATGTAACCATGTGATCTTTATGCAGTAGGGGACTTTGAATTCTGAATAAAAAGTAGGTACCTCTTTCTAGTCCCTGTGTTCTCATTATGGCTGATAATCTTTATGCAAAGCCTTAAAGCTTTACACTACATCATGAGCTGGAATTAAAGAGAGCTCACTGGGATTTTTCTTAGCTGGATTGAAGCCCACTTGGGAGCCATATCCTGCCCTCATTCCTGTTTACACTCATATTTTGCTGTAGCATCATGTTCAGTGAGATAAAAGAATTTGCTTTATTCACAATTTTTATGTAGGAGTTATGCAGAGGCTTCATGGTATTGAGGTCCATACACCTTGAAAATAAAACTTTCAAGCTCTATTTCTTTTTTTTTTTTTAAGATTTATTTATTAGAGAGAGCAAGAGGGGGAAGGGGCAAAAGGAGAGGGAGAGGGAGAGAATCTCAAGCAGACTCTGTGCTGAGCGGCAGAGCCCACTGAGGGCCTCCATCTCACAATCCTAAGATCATGACCTGAGCTGAAACGAAGAGTCAGACGCTTAACCGACTGAGCCACCTAGCCCCAAGCCCTATTTCTGATCGAGTTTACCCTATATTAGCAGTGATGGCATCTCAACATCTACATGAATACTACTAATGATTTACTACCCTAAAATGGCCCATTCATCTTGAAACTGTTAAAAGTTATTTATATTGAACTAAAATATGTCTTCCTTTAAATTCTATGTGTAGATCCTAGTTCTATAGCTTGTGGTTTTATAGAATAAGTTTCTCTCTGAATCAAGGTTCATAGGGCCTGAAAATCAGTTAGGTGGGCCTGTAATGAAAATATATTCAGTCTGAATTCATTTTCTCTTTCAGTCCACTTCAGGAATGCCTAAATTTATGGAAGGACATTTATTTGTGTGCACTACAAATAGATTCCAGTTTTATTGTTCTAATTTTAAGTAGAAAAGGTGGTTAGAAATAGAGACACTAGTTAATGTACTTAGAATCAGTTACAGTTGGAGACGAAGGAAAATATTATTTTTGAGAAGTGTGTGAATAAATGGTGGTCCTTGGTGGGGTAACAGTGTTCCTTTCCAGGAGCCATTGAAGGAGTCGGAAGGCTGAAAGCACAAAACTTCTCAATTCCATGGCTCATGCTCCTGAGAATGATTTCTGTCCCTTCTATGTCTGATCTGTTGCTCCAGTAAAACTAGTCAGAGCTGGCATCTGCGCGTGGTGTTCTGCCTGTTTGTCCAGGCATCTTGGAACCTGTCTGCCCTCCTTTTGTCCGCGTTAAGGTTTGATAATACAGTGGGGCAGAGCATGGGCACACCTGTGAACCCGTTTGATTTCTGATTTGCTGCTAACTAATCTGAGACTGTATGTTGATTACCTAGAACCTAGTTTAGGTTCTAGATCACTTTTAGCCTAGGATTTAAAAATGAGTATGTTCATTCTCTCTCATTATTGAGGTCTGTGAATTTCCATTGGGTCTTCTGTCTTACGACATACCAGACTGGGGTGTGGATTATCTAATCACTTTAACTGGTAGTTTACTAGTCCTGTCTTCACTGTTTTGTGATTTGGTACAGTATGTGTTAAATTTATTTTTAAGTTTAACAGTAAGCCCTACATAGCAAACAGTTCATGCCATCACAGCAAATAGTATTCTGAGAGGCGGCAGCTGCAACCAAGGGCACATCAGCCAGATCTCTCAAGGGAAAGAGAGAGAAAGTGGTGCCTTTAGGTTTAGAGCCTATATAGATCTGGCAGAACCTGTTTAAGGTGAGACCATAGGGTTTAGGGAACTATCAGGCAGTCTGAAAGGCCTATGAAAATATTGCTGGCTGTTTTTGGCAACTGAAACTGGATAGAGTCATTCTGTTGTAGGCTGCTGGAGGAAGAGAGAATTTGGGGTTTGCAATAGAGGTTTCTGGATAGTAACCAGATTGGTCAAGATAGTATGGCAGGTGGGTTCTATATTGGCAGAAAGAGATCACATTTACATTTGCTGTAAGTTTCTGATTTATTTTGGGACGCCTGGGTGGCTCAGTTGGTTAAGCGTCTGCCTTCAGCTCAGGTCGTGATCCCAGGGTCCTGGGATCAAGTCCCACATCGGGCTCCTTACTCAGAATGGAATCTGCTTCTCCCTGTGCCTGCTCACTCTTGCTTTCTCTCTCTCTCTCTCTAATAAATAAATAAGAAATCTTAAAAAAAAAAAAAAAGTTGCTGATTTCTTTTGCCTGACATCTAAAACTTCTTAAAAATGTGGGAGCTACTTGAAGCAGGAACAGATGCAATGGATCTTAGCATTATTTTCCCTTGACCCAGGTTCCTTTTTTTTTCCCCCACTTTTTTATTGTTACGTTAATCACCATACATTACATCATTAGTTTTTGATGTAGTGTTCCATGATTCATTGTTTGTGCATAACACCCAATGCTCCATGCAGAACGTGCCCTCTTTAATACCCATCACCAGGCTAACCCATCCTCCCACCTTCCTCCCCTCTAGAACCCTCAGTTTGTTTTTCAGAGTCCATCATCTCTCATGGTTCATCCCCCCCTCCGATTTCCCCCCTTCATTCTTCCCCTCCTGGTATCTTCTTCTTCTTTTTTTTTTTTTTCTTAACATATATTGCATTATTTGTTTCAGAGGTACAGATCTGTGATTCAACAGTCTTGCACGATTCACAGCGCTCACCATAGCACATACCCTCCCCAGTGTCTATCACCCAGTCACCCCATCCCTCCCACCCCACCCCTGACTCCAGCAACCCTCAGTTTGTTTCCTTAGATTAAGAATTCCTCATATCAGTGAGTTGACCCAGGTTCCTTATGAGGCACACAGCTGCCCTCTCCAGTAACCCTGTCCACATAGGCATGGTTCTATCAGAGTTATGATGACTGCTTAATTTTTGCTATACCACTGCCCTGTTAGAGTCCCACCAATGTGGAAGAACTTGCACTGATACTTGTTTCTAATTGGAAAAGCCAAAATCCCAGCAGTGGTCTGTAGGGCCCTTTGTGATCTAGCCGTGCCTTTCCTCATTGATTGCATCTGGCCCACCTTTCCTACTCCACTGTGGCCACACTGGCTCCCAGGCTGACCCTCAGAATTTGCTGAATTTGCTGTTTCCCATGTCTGGAATGTTCCTTTTCCCAATCTGCATATCTGCATGGCTTACTCACCTCCTTCAGGCCTTTGCTAAAATAGTACCTTTTTAACAAGTCTTCCTCTGTCTGCTCCCAGTATTCTTGACCCTCCCTTACCCTTATTTTTCCCCAGAGCACTTATCCATGTTAAATACTGTTTAATGTGCTTATTCATTATCACCTCCACCTCCTCTCCCACTAGAATGCAAACTAAAAGGGCAGCAGTTTTTGTCTCTCTGGGTTTTTTCTGCACTGGTATTATCTCCCAGTGCCCGGAACAATAACAATGCCTGGCACACAGTACTTAAATATTTGGTGTTGAATGAACTTTTTGTTTTCATTTAAGGAAGTGTTTACGAATATCAGATGCATGTGGTTCTTGAACCAAACTCAGCAAGGCCATCTCCTCATCTTAGCAAGCAGAGTATCCCCAGACACTGTCTCTGCCTGTTGTTTCGCAGTGGCCTTATAGCCTACCCCTGACTCTGATTTAATGCCCTTTTACCTGGGTGGGTCTGGCCCTGGTCCCAATTTTTTTTTTTTTTAAGATTTTATTTTCCTTTTACCTGAGTGGGTCTGGCCCTGGTCCCATTTTTTTTTTTTTTTTTTTTTTTTTTTAATTTTTTTTTTTTAGGGCACCTGGGTGGCTCAGTCGTTAAGTGGCTGCCTTCGGCTCAGGTCATGATCCCAGAGTGCTGGGATCGAGTCCCACATCGGGCTCCCTGCTCAGCGGGAAGCCTGCTTCTCCCTCTCCCACTCCCCCTGCCTGTGTTCCCTCTCTCGCTGTGTTTCTCTCTGTCAGATAAATAAATAAAATCTTTAAATATATATATATATATTTTTAAGTGATTTCTACATCCAACATGGGGCTTGAATTTACAACCCTGAGATCAGGAGTCACATGCTCCACCCACTGAGCCAGCCAGGTCCCCCTCAGTCCCAGTTTTACTCTGATCAGGGACTACAAGTTCAAATTCATTTTCTCTCAAGTGGGCAAAGCAAACAGAGTCTGTTGCCTCTTCACTCTGTTCATCAGTATTTGAAGGGGCAGGAGCACAGCACATTAATGGACCCTAATTGCAACATTGGAGATAACTAGGAAAATAGAATATGTTACTGTTCTAATATTTGGAGAACTTTTTCTGTTGCTAACCTATGTCTATGTGCCACTTTAAATAAAACAAATTACCACCATGCAACTATTTATTAAACTGCTATCCTAATTGCCTAAGACTATCTTGGATGATATTTTCAGAGTAAATTTGGAAGTTAAAGGGTGCTCTATAAGTGTCTTAGGGCCTCAGAGAAAACCAAAATCATTTGGATGCCTATAGGAATTAGAGCTGAACAATTTCCTTTTTACTGTGAGACTAGAAAGAAGCCTTTTTCATAATCCTGATAGACACAAAGCTACAGGGAGACAAATTTTAATAGGAAGAGCAAAAAAGGTTGTCTTTTGCCAGTAGATATTCATTGTATTTTTTGCTCCATTCTTCGCTAGAAAACAATTTTTTCAAATACTCAGAACAGTCTAACTTTTGCCTTTAAAGGGAGAGAACGGTAAAGAAAATTTTAAAAGTTAATGGTCTAGCACTTCCCGATTCCGGAATTTTTTCACTTGCTATCAGAAGAGTTTACTTTTGTAGGAATGGGTGTGATTGTTTATAAATTCAGAGATAAGGAGTAAAAGGGCGAGACCCCTCTAGGCTGACATCCACTCTGGCGTGAGCTGTCATGAAGCTGGCGCTGTGCTTTCGGCCTGACCTGCGGTGCTTGTGGCTTGAGTGACTGCCACGGGTAGGCTGCTTTTTCTGCCTCCACATGGTCGTCTTGTGTGAACGTTGTGACCTATCCACCTTGTTTCCAAATGGCTTTGAAGGAGAGGGGTTTCTTTTTTAAAGCAGTACTTGAGCGTCTGGTTTAAGTTTCAAAAGAATTACACAGTTTGATTCCAGTAGGTCTAACGCCGCTGCTGCTGCTTCGCCTGGGGGTCTTCCAGTGGACAGTCGTCATTCTGATTTATCCCTGCCCATACGAGATTTTGGCAGTTTAATCCAAGAGTCTTTTAAACCACCATCTATCCATACCACTTTACAATCTTCATCTTCTCTTTGGTGTTCTGGGGATTTAAGTTGGCCTGCGTTCTAATCTGTTCTAATTCGTGGTGTAAACTCTTTGGGAGTTTTTTGAGATTGAGATTAAGCAGATCTCCTGACAGGATGGGGACCACAGGAGGAGTCCTGGTTATTTTGGTTTCTTTTCACCTTCTTTCAAAACAGGGCCTCCTAAGAGAGCTTGGCTCTTAGGATCTCACTGCGGTTCTAAAGCCCCGTAATTACATATGCTACTAGAGGATTTACAGTTTAAGAGCTCATCTGGGGTCTGTTCAGAGCTTTCCTTTCCCTTCTAAGAACTATTTGAACACAGAACCTTCAAATGCTGGAGTGCATGTTGTTGCCCAAGAGGGAATTAGAGACACGGCGCCACTGCTTTTAGCAGGAGATGGGGAACCTGTCACATTTTCCCTGTAAGGAGTTCCACTGTCCACGCACTCTTAACAATGAGAAGGTCCTAACCTTCTGAGGGTAAGCAAGTATGGCTTTTATCTGTGATACGCACCAGGTTGTTACTGTCTGAGGGCTGCTCAGTGGCCAGGTAATCCCATCTCATTTGTTGGGTGGAGTAAGAAAGAATATATAGCTAGAGGGTTCTTGTTTGAATCTCCCTCTTGGAAGTAAACTAAAGAAAGATGCTGTTCAAGTTCAAAATTTAATTAGTATCGGAAGGAAAGTAAATTGACACTTTCTGTGGCAGGTCTCCTGATTATTTCTGCTATATTTTTCACTGTAGTTTCTTTTCTCCTTTAAACTTCAATTTCTGAGAAGTCTCAGTTTATTGGTTAGTGGAGTTTGAAATGGAACACCATGTTTATACTAAAGATGGTAGATACTTTTTTGGCATTGACCAGGAATGTAGAACTACAGCTAATAACTCCGGCAGCTAGCAGAAAGAGTTACTTCTGCTTGAGTTTCAGATGACATACATCACACAGTTGTGTGCCATTAAAAACCTGTCACTCAGAGCCATTCCCCGAGGATCTGTGGACTAGGTGGTGTGGTGCTTAAAACACATCTGAATCATCATTCCTCAGAGAACTGGAGATGGTTGGCGTCACTGCCTGGTCCTAGCTTGGACCAGCCTGCAAATAATCTTTCCAAAAGCTAAATGGAGAGGAGGAATGAAAGAAAAAAATATTCTTCAGAGACTTGGAAAGGTCACGAGTGACGTCATGGAAGAGTAGATGATACACTCTCAGAGGTGAGCCGTGTGCCATTTGCCTGGGTCTTTCCTGTGGCAGTGCCTCCTGCGGTTCTCTCTGGTGCGAGGCCGCACTTACAAGAGTTCAGACCGAGTTCATCTCGTACCTTTTTATAGTACTTCTGACTACACTGGGACAAGGTTAGAATATTAATTTAGCCTGTTCGTCTCCAGCTGTGCACCATAAAGAGGCTGCAGCTACTGTAGCAGGCTCCCTATACTATGGAAGGAAACTAATTGCTGGTTACAGGCTGAAGCTGACAGGCTGCACTTTCCCCAGCAGCCACTGAAAGTAACTTTTAAAAATCATTATTATTATTAAGCATTTATAGCCCGCTCTTGTGTTTTCCAAGTGCCTCATAATCATTTCTACTTGCTCCTCCTGTTGATGTCCCTGAGAGGCAAGTTCATATTGTCATGGCCACATGTTGCACGTGACAGAGCAGAGGAAGAGAGGATTAGGTCATCTGCTCTTTGGTACCATCTGTGATCTGTTTTAGGCATCCTCCAAGCAGAAGCTGAGGTGTGCATTCTGTTCCTTTGCCCATTGAATCCGTTTCTTCACTGCTTGCCCTTAACATGGTGTGTATTATGGCTTTTATACTTTCTTGATGGAAACTTACAGGAAGAAATGTATTTTACACAGTACACACACATAACACATAAAGCTGAAACAGTTTTGGGAAACATCACTTAACTCTTCGTGAGATGCACTATGATACTTTCCATTTTATTTATTTATTTTTTTTAAAGATTTATTTATTTATTTTGAAAGAGAGAGTCTTAAGCAGACTCCCCACTGAGTGTGGAGCCTGACGCAGGGCTCAATCTTACAACCCTGAGATCACAATGACTTGAGCCAAAATCAGGAGTCGACGCTTAACTGACTGCACCACCCGGTTGCCCCTCTATTTTATTTTTTTACACCAGTTTCAACCCACTGTATTAATTTTAAGAAGCATCACTTGGTCATGATCCACAGTTTTTAAACACGTTGCTAGGAGGTACTTGAAGCGAAGAATACACGTGGCACGTTTTCCCTGGAGCATCAGTCTTACTCAAAGGTAAAGGGATAAACACATTTTCATATTAAAACATATAGATGCATTATGGAATAGCATGGAACTTCAAAGAAATTTTGTTCTTATGGTGGGCTACTTCATATTATACCCCCAATCCTGACCCTTCCTGCTACTTCCACCTCAGTATATACGTCCATACTTTCCTCTTCTATTAAGGAGGTACGCTAGAAAAAACTTGGAAGTATTGTCCTTTTGGAAACTTTAGACCAAGTTTATGTTGTCTGAACCTAAATGGTTTTCAGGTACTTTGAGTAGTATATTTTACAGTTAGCATTCTTATTGAGTGCTCTGTATCAGTCACTGTTCTAGAAACTCAGAATACAGTAGTGAACAAGAGACAAAAACCCCTTCTCTCATAGCATTTATATTCTACTGGGGAGTGGGGTATGTGTGACACAGGGACAGGCGATAAACCAGCAAATAAGTAAAATAGTATGTCAGATGAGGGCAGTGGAGGAAAAATAAAGCAGAAACTGGGATAGGCAGCCCTGGAGTTAGAGATCGGGTGGTGTGATTTTATAAATACGTTGGTCATGGAAGACCTATGTGGAAAGATAATATTTGATTAAGCAAAGCCCTAAAGGAGGCCGGGAATGAGCCATGCAGATTTCTGGAGGGAGAGAATTGCAGACAGAAGATACAGCAAATGCACAAAGCCACAAGATAGCAGAGTACCTGTTATGTGCAAGGGAAAAGAGCAGGCCCCCGTGGCTGACATGGAGCTAGCAGGGAGAGAGTCACAGCACATAACACCAGAGAGGTAATAGGCTTCAGATTATAGGCAGTTGTAACTTTGGGTTTTATTCTGAGTGAGATGGGAAGTCATTGGAGGTTTGAGCAGAGAGGTATTTATGAGCTGACCCACATTTTAAGATCCCTCTGGCTGCTGTGTTGAGAATAGCCTGGGGAAGCTAAGTGTTATAGGGGGTGGAGGAGACAGGTGCAGAAGCGGGGGGCTATTAGAAGGCTTTGTGGTATTCTATTTACTGTGTCTGGAAAGACAGCAGGAGGTTCTGTTTTGGGATGGGAGGGGAGATCAAGAAATTGGTTTGGGACATGTTCGTTTTGAGATATTAGTTATCCAGGTGAAGATACTAAGGCAGTTGGTGTATATATGTTCTGATTGATTTCCCATAGGCGAGCTAGGCATTGATTTTAAAGCTCTCGGAAAATAGTTCTCCAGCTTGTCTGGATTATGTCTTTCTATTTTGTAACTGTTAGGATGGTGAATTTCAAAATAAGAAAACTCTGAAGCAATCTATATTATACTCTTTAAGGCTGACTCTTTAAGGTTCTATTTGAGAGGAGCTGCCGTCCAGGTTAGAATTGAACTGGCTTCATACTGTGTTTTTCCCTTGATTCTTTTTGGCCTAAACTCCTAAGGAGTGATTGGCATATCCTTGGAGAATCTAGTATTTGGGTTGTGATTTACTACCTGTGTTATTCTTAGCATTGAGATGTTATTTTAGCTCAGTGATTTGAAATAAAAATAGCTTTTATCTGTCATCCCTGCCTCGTTGAGTTCCAATTTGCCATGTTAGTGGGATTATGTTACGCATACAGATGATAATAGAGGTAGAAAAGGGGTTGGGAAACCAGTGTTTCGTTCCATTTGCTCAACATCTTCCCCTTAATTTCATGCAGCAAATATTTATGATGCTGCTAGGATGCCAGTGGAAGTGAGAGCCCCTGCACTCAGAGCTCATTATGTTGTGGGTGAGGCAGATGTAAACAGTTACTTTATCTTGTGCTAGAACTGTATGCACTGGGTGCTGTGGGGAGGGATTAGAGTTTTCCTGAGAAATCTTAAGCTTGAGCTGAATCTTAAGATTAAATAGGTCTTTTTCAGACAGCTGAAGCTTCAGGAGAATATATTAAGCAGATAGAACAACATGTAAGAAGGTACAGAGCTGTGAGTTTCAGTGTTTTCACTTACGTCTAATATGGTTATCTTTTATTATGAAAAATTCTGAATAAATAGGTAAAAGAGATGGTGAACGAGGGAATTTTTCTTTCACAAACACTTGTTCTATTACTTTCTGTAAGCCAGGCACCATTCTCAGTGCTTTGCTGCAGATGTTAACTTACTCTTCTCCTAGCAGCTCGTGCATTGTCTCCATCTGCAGACAGGACCCTGAGCTGAGGACCGCTTGCCCAAAGTCACACAGCTAGTAAGTGTGCCGGGGTCAGATTTTGAAATCAGGTGGTCTGGTCTGGTTCCCAAACCACTGTGTCTGCTGCCTCTGATTTGGGTGTCCCAGCTTCTCAGAATTATTCTAGAGCAGAAGTCCAGGGATAGTCTTCAGGATGTCCTGGAACCCCTGATTGTATGTTAAAATGTTGCATGAACGTTTTTCAGGAAGACGGTCCACGACTTCTGTTTGTCAAAAGGGTCCCAGGGCAGAATGATTTAGTACTACTCACCTAGAGGAGTTTTTCATGTCTTTTCCATTGTTAAAGAGCTCCAATTAGAAGAAGGATTCCCTCAAAAGAACAAGATATTTACAAGCCTATTCAGACTTCTTAGCTGACATTGTTCTAAATTAATTGCTTATCTGGTTGATTTTCCTAGGGACTTTTTCCAGAATACACACACCAGGTCCCAGATTTAGATTGTTATTTACATGGGATGAAGCCCTGGCATCTGTTTTGAAAATCTCTCCAGGTGATTCAATATGTCTTTGATTAGGAACCACTAGTATAGAGGCGCCTGGGTGGCTCAGTCGGTTAAGTGTCTGCTTTTGGCATCATGATCCCAGGGTCCTGGGATAGAGCCCTGTGGCGGCTCCCTGCTCAGCGGGGAGTCTGTTTCTCTCTCTCCCTCTGCCCCTTCTCTCACTCGCTCTTTTTCTCTCAAATAAATAAATAAAATCTTAAACAAAAAAAAAGAATCGCTAATATAATCTCCTGAAGGACAAAGATGATATTTTCCATACTCTTCATTGTATCTTAAATGCTTGGGACATAGTAAACCTTAATGAATGTTTGAATGAATGGCACATTGTGAAATAGACTGCTTTTTATTCAAAGATGATAGTAATGATAATCACTCGCATTTCACATAAGACCTTTCTATAACCCAGACAGGCTCACCTACACCACCCAGTTTTCCCTTCTAAATACCCTGTACAGAGCCTTGCACTACCTCAAGATCTTCTTGGTGCCCTTATTTGAAGTAAGAGTTCTTCTCTCATTGCTGAGTACCGGATGAATTAGAGAATACCTCTTTCCCGGCAGCCCACAACTGATACAAATCTTTCCAAGTGGTGCTCTAGTGCATCTAAAAGGATGTTTGAGGACCTCTTCCCAGGGGTTAGTCACTCTGCTTATATTTTACCAGACTCAAGCTTTTTGAGAATCGTGTTGTCTCAGCATTTTGGGCATCAGATTATGGGACATAGGTCAGAAACTCCTAGGGGATTTGTAATTGAAAAGCACAGGTTGCAAAGAAAGTAATTTGATGGGCTCTTCTGGGAGAGAGAGAAGAGAAAGATGGTGTCAAGTAGGCATAAGCACGTTATAAAGAGGAAATAAAGGTACTATTGAAGCTGGGGGAGATGAGTTGATAATAAGCACAAAAGAACTGGAAGAACTTGAAAAAAGCATATTTGGATCCCATAGCCAAAGTTTTGATAAAGAACTAGATATGCTGTTGAAGTGTAGACATTGGCCCCTAAGGGGCAGGGGGATAGCACTTTTTTACTTTATTTGCTTAGAGCAAAATAAACAAGAATGGTTACCAATTATAGGACTTGCCCAGAGAAATGTTTTCCAGTGATGCCAAGAGCATAGATGGGAGAGTTATTAGTGACAGAAACCAGTGGGAAATGGTGGTTTAGAGCAGTTCTCCTCCTCCTCCTTTCCCTTCGTACAGTCTGTGGTTTTTGTAATGTGCTGCAGTGAAACCTGCCTGTTTCTGAGTATATACACCAATTAGTGTCACCCCTGAATAAAAGTACTTAGTGTAGCTTTTTAGAACTACAAACAGCATGCTCTGAACTGAAGGGGCCGTGGTAGAATTGCAGCCTACCTAAATCAGAAGCTCATATTGTGAGGAGAAAATGCATTTCTTCGCTTGCGGCTTTTCCTTCTTCTAGTCATCAGATTTAACAGTGGTTGACCCAGCAAGCTTTTTCCAACTGTAGGGCTTAAGAAATAAGATTTTATAAGAGAAACAACTTTAAAACTTGTATCTGGGGCGGGGGTGGGGGCTGTATGGCGCCATTTACTTTGGAAAGAGGAAGAAATAAAGGTTTAGAGTCAAATTTGCATTTGATCCTGGTTCTTCTGTGCACTAGCAGTGTGACCCTGGATGTCACTTAATCTTTCTGAACTTCCATTCCTCGTCTGCAAAATGGGAGGGGAATGACATCTACTTTGGGATATTAATGAGAACTAAAAGTAATATCATTAATAGTACTTAGTAAGTGGTAACAGGAGCTACTATTAATAACCATAGAAACAAATAATAACTGAATGGGTTATTCTGGATGCAGAACTTGTGCCTTCAGTTTATCCCTCCAGGGGCTCCTGGAAAGAGGTAGAGTTGCAGGTTCTCAGAGTGCTCCAGCAGTGGAATGAGTAAGGATGTGCTTTGCAGCGTATGGGCTGGTAGGTCTTGATCTGGGGAGTCCTGCAACTGTCTAAAAGAGGAAGGAAATAGAGTGATACATTTCTAGACACATACCGCTCTTTCCCTCCTACCTGGCTTCCTATGATGTCCTAATTTTCCCTCGTTACTTTCCTGGCAGGTGGCTGTGAAAAACAATATTGATGTCTTTTACTTCAGCTGCCTCATCCCACTCAATGTGCTTTTTGTAGAAGATGGCAAAATGGGTAAGTACATCCTCCTGTCCTTCTGCCAAATATACCTTTGCCCTTCCTCTGAATGTCAGGCAGAGCATAGCCCAGAAGTACAAGTTCTTTTGAGATTTTTTTTTTAAAAGGGGAGGGGGGTAAGGCTGTTTTAAAGGTCTACTACTTGCTAATCATATTTATTCTCCTGAGTCACAGTTGGTATTGCCTTGCTGTTGGTCTCTATATCACATTGCCAGTTATCTGAATAATCCAGTCACTGCAGCACAGAGTAAGTGGTTTGGTGACAAGGAGATGTGGATTTGAATCTCACCTTGGCTGTGTATTCGCTGTGTGATTGTGACAAGGTGCTTAACTTTTCTGAGTCTCCGTTTGCAAGTTTGCAAAGCAGAAATAGTTATTGTAAAAGCTGGATGAGATAATATATGCAAATTGAGCACTTAGCCAGCCCTGTACTAAGTTCTTGCTGTCTCAAAATAAGAATTCAATAATTTGTAATAAACATTAATAATCCCCATGTGGTTGTTGACGTTTCTCTCTTCCCTTACTTATGAAACCACCATCTAATAAAACTCACTTATACTGGTACATATTAATTGTATTGGCACTTAATTGATTTGATTCTTACAGTGGCTCTTTGGGTAGGCAGGACAGATGTAATTACATATGATGAAATTAAGGATCAGAAAGATCACAAGAGTTACCCAAAGTCATGAAATAGGAAAACAGTGGAGCCAAGACTAAACTCTAGATGTCAACTTCTCCCGGTATATCTTAGTGCTGCTAATACGAGATTAATTGATGTGGAGTGTAGCACCTCTGCATAGCTAAGAATTGGCTCCAGTTCCAGGCCGCTCCTGGATATATTGTAAGAGCCAGAACTCCAAAAGAGAAATTATGTAAGGCACCAGAAATCAGACTATCGACAGACTGTGCACCCCCTTCCTTTCCCTCTGCTTCCCCATACAGAGCGCCAGGTCTTCCTTGCCACATGGAAGGATATTCCCAATGAAAATGAACTTCAGTTTCAGATTAAGGAATGTCACTTAAATGCTGGTGAGTAATGACTGAATTTCATGTGCATCTTATTAGATATTTGAAAATTTTGTCTTAACTCTTCTTTCCACATCTACCTGTTTCTGGTGGTTGTATGGTAGATATTTGACTTGTAAACTTCTCTTTAAAAACTTCAGGTACTTTGATACAGGTACTAGATTACTTCCAAGCTAACAGATTTCAGAAACAAACTAGGATGGGTCCATCCACCCAGTTCTTCAGTAGTCAAACCCGTGTTAGTCGTGTTATGTGTGCATCGTCCTGTGAGCCTCAGGTGACTGAAGCGCCAGTTGAGGATGTGCCCCTTCCCGGGAATTAAAAGGACTCTCCTTCTGTATCAACCTGTGGTATTGGAAGAAAGGTGACTCTCTGAGATCCTTAGGTAGAATCTTGTGTTTGTTACTAAACAAAAATACATCATAGTTGATTAAATTAGCCTTTTTTTTTTTAAGGGGCGCTTGGGTGGCTCAGTCGTTAAGCGTCTGCCTTTGGCTCAGGTCATGATCCCAGGGTCCTGAGATCGAGCCCCGCATCGGGCTCCCTGCTCGGCGGGAAGCCTGCTTCTCCCTGCTTGTGTTCCCTCTCTTGTTGTGTCTCTCTCTGTCAAACAAATAAACAGAATCTTAAAAAAAAAAAAAAAAAAAATAGCCTTTTTTTACTTGCCTTGTGTCAGCTTTCATAGGATGATACTAACCTCTTTAATCATCATTACAAAGCCCCAGACCCTTCTGTAGTTCATTTTATTACTATACTAGAACATCAAAGCAGTAACCCAAGAGGAGAAATAGTAGCTCTCAATCCCTAGCGCTTGATAGTGATAGGGCTTGTTTCACGAAGTTTCCTCGGGAATGGAGGGGCCCTGAGCTCCGCATTGTCCTGCCTCGGTCCCAGTCACTCTTTTTTGAGACTAGTGCACGGCTTTCTGAGTTTGAATGAAAATGAGCCTTGGTGCTTAGTCAGTACTTCCTCTTTCTTTTGTCTATTGTCTTGTGTGTTGGTGGCTCTCGTCTGGGGTTTTCGGCGTGCTGCCATCCCAGTGTCACTGGAGCGTTTCACTGGGAGGAAGAGGCAACATGGGACTACAGAGAAGGGGGAGAAACTCACGGTCCTCTCATTCCAACCTTTTCTTTTCAGCTTTTGTCTTTTGGGGCTCTGCGATGTGTTCATCCTCTGTGTTCAGACAAATCTTCTCTTACGGGGCTTCTCTTGAGCCTTTGGGGAGGTGTCTGAGCAGATAGTCTTCTATAATTTCCATTATAATTTCCATTCCACTAAGTTGATTCTCTTTAGGAACACCACACATCTGCCTTCTTCCTAACATATTCTTGGTCTAGGTTTCTCACCCTGACTGGTTATGTATGCATGTTTATTAAAATCTACATTTTTGCTGCATTTTCACCCAAAAATCATACTCAAATTGAGCAGCTTTTGGTGCCATATTCTAGGTAGATGACAGTGTTATCTGCCTTCTCTGAGGTTCACAGTCAGTTACCACAAACCTCATTTCATGAGTGTAGGAGCTTGGGTAGCCTTCCAAGGTATAAGCTGTGCTTCAGGAAGCTGTCAGGTGTAGAATCCAGAGTGGCTCCTGGTGAGAACCAGAGCAGATCCTGTTAGAGAGGCAACTTCCGTACCCAGCTTGGAAGAGACTCTTCATTGTAGTCACTCTTGCGGTAGTTGGTCCTATGGCAACATTTCATGTATTGCTCTCCTGAGAACACTTGTCCTTCAAAGAATAAAAGGGGGTTCTGTGTCAGTTAAAGCTGAAAAATGTAGCATGTGATGGGCCTCTGCTAGAAGTTGCCATTGCATGTGAGTGCACATAAAAGCTGAGGAGTCTGCCATTGAGGAAACATGTTTAACTCAATGTGAACTGAATTTATGGACCATGGAATTTAAAATTGCAAAACGCTTATTTTTAACATCTTGTGAAACACCAATGTTCCTTCCTTTTTTTTTTTTTAAAGGTTTTCTTTTTAAGTAATCTCTACACCCATCGTGGAGCTCAAACTCACACCCCCGAGATCAAGAGTCACTCGCTCCACTGACTGAGCCAGGCAGGCGCCCCAACACCAGTGTTCCTTGAGCATGATCTGGGGAACACTAGCCTATAGAGAAAAAAAAAAAGGCAAAGAATAATTGGAAAGAAGATTTGGTTTCAGGGGCACCTGGGTGGCTCAGTTGTTAAGCGTCTGCCTTCAGCTCAGGTCATGGTCCCAGGGTCCTGGGATCGAGCCCCACATCGGGCTCCCTGCTCGGCAGGAAGCCCGCTTCTTCCTCTCCCACTCCCCCTGCTTGTGTTCCCTCTCTCGCTGTGCCTCTCTCTGTCAAATAAATAAAACCTTTAAAAAATATATATATATTGGGTTTCAGACATCCAGTATGAAAGGGAAATGCTTTTTCAAAAAGAAAAGAGAAGTTTGGATGACTGAGGGTTTTAGTCTGGCCTGCCAAAATAATAGAAAAGATCCCCATGCTTCCAGATTGGAGTTCTGAACCCTTATTGAACCTTGGTGTACATTTATGATCTTGCCAAAGAGGAGGTGTCTGGCCTTCCTCCCAGTGGGGCTGTGTCCTCTGCTGTAGCCTGGCACAGTTTCTCAGAGCAAACTCAGTTCCGATCAGTTCTGCCATGGCTTCATGCCAATGCCTCACTGCCTTGGGTGCTCCAAATACCAGTAAATCGGTTTCTCAGTGACACACCACTTTATGGCCGCGCCGCACATGGAGTGGAAGGGACAACGGCCACTTTTGTTCTCTGGGAGCCCAACGCCATCATTTTCCCACACGAAATCACTGCTAATCTTGCAAGACCACTTCCTGCAACTAATCCTTTCTAGCTTTTCCTCTGCATCCATCCCAAGGTCTGGAGTGGCCTAGTCTTTACATTTCCTTCCAGTCCTGAGGGCTCTATTAACAGTATGTTTCCAGGTTTAGTGCCTTCTGATTCAACACCCTGGGTTTAGCTGGGAGCTAAAAATACCATCCTTTCCAGCTGATCTGCCCTAATCACAATAGCACCAACACTTTAAATAGCTTTTCTGTGCCAGAGTAGACATTTGACAGATGGAACTAACACTCTGAGGGCTATAGGAAGTCACAGGCTTTAAGGACTTTACCAACCTAGCCTTCTGCCTTTTCTTTTGCTCTTGCATTTCTTTCTAGAGAAGAAACAAGAAACCCTCTTCCCAAGCCTTAATAATTAATCAGATCTTAATAGAAAGGTATGTACGTAGGGATGCTTGTGGTACCACTAGTTGTATAATATTAGAAAATTTTAAATCTTGAAGGCACTAACGTATGGGCCTCCCTGCTTCCTAGCATTTGTCATCTCTTTTGGTGTCAAGAGTTCTGCATGAATCTGTTTTGCAGCCTACAATGTTAGCTACGTTTGGGGTTAGCATATGTCTGGGACCACTGTCTTAACTGCACAAGAACTAGTTGTAGCTCTAGAAAGGAAATTTTCTGGCAAGCAGTCTACAAGCATGTTTTTTTTAATTGTTTATTCTGAAAAGCTCAGTGGCATATTGTGTCTCTAAACACTAGTTAGGCACTACAGTAAGGGATGGATCTTTCTTCTGGTGTGGGGACTTAGGTAGGGGTGAGTTCTGTTTCTCTGGTTTGCTGTAATCCTCCCTATCTTTGGGACATTTCATAAATGAAATGCTTCGCTGGCCAGCACTTAAATATAGTTTGGTTGCTCAAGCAGTAAAAAGTGTTGTTTTTGGCAGTCATACTAGTTTTGGATTTGGTTGGCCCCAAGTGCAAATTTCCCCTTTCCACTCTCTAATACGAGTACCATCCTCCCTCTTACTGCTTCTGGAAGAAGTGTGACCTTAGCTAAAGTAGGAAGATGAAGACCACATTCACACCTCCTCAGAGTTTAGGCCCCGGACTCAAAGAGCCAACTTTGGGAAAGAAGATGAACCAGAAGAAATCACAACTGGAAGCAAATATAAACCTATTTGACATCTTTTCTTATTCTCTCCTTTGGGGCAGAGCTCCGTGTCTTTACATTTCCTTCTCATTCTCAGATTCTTACAACAGTGGTAAGATTACATCTGATTTCCCAGGAGTTCAGGTGTGTAAAAGGAAAAACTATGATATCTTGTCAAGAAGTGTATCCCAGTCAAGAGGCACTTGGCTGGCTCAGTCGGAAGAGCATGCGATTCTTGTCCTCAGGGTCGTGAGTTTGAGCCCCGCGCTGGATGTAGAGATTACTAAAAAAAAAATAAATAAATAGGGGCGCCTGGGTGGCTCAGTTGTTAAGCGTCTGCCTTCGGCTCAGGTCATGATCCCAGGGTCCTGGGATCGAGCCCTGCATCGGGCACCCTGTTCTGCGAGAAGCCTGCTTCTCCCTCTGCCCCTCCCTCTGCTTGTGTTCCCTCTCTCGCTGTGTCTCTCTCTGTCAAATAAATAAATAAAAAATCTTAAAAAAAAAAAAACAAGCCCCCCATGTCTTAAAACAAGACATTCCTGTCAAAACGCATTAGCCAAACTCCAGCTGGTGGTGTTGCCTAGCAACTCAGTCTAAGCTGCAAGAGCCCTTCATTATGGGAACCAAGGTGGCAGAACTGCCTGACCCCTGAGAAGGTGATTAAAAAGCACGTGGAGGCCCCCTCCTCCACGTATTGCATATAACAACCCAGAGATAGACTTTTGAGCTCCTCAAAGATAGCCGGTTCTTAAGCTATAGCTGCTCTGCTTGTTGTTGGTGAAAACCTTGGAGGGAAAAGGGAAAGAGTCAAGTCACAACTAAATGTGGTGCAAATGTTTAGTGACTGGCCTTTTGTGCCTCCTCCCCTGAGCTCTCATTGGTTTGAATGTGAGGAAAAGACATGAGAGGAAGAACTGCTTCCAAAATTAGCCAGCATCCAAGCAGGTG
The DNA here is from genome assembly GCF_002201575.2 of Neomonachus schauinslandi. Lineage (NCBI taxonomy): Eukaryota > Metazoa > Chordata > Mammalia > Carnivora > Phocidae > Neomonachus > Neomonachus schauinslandi. The sequence continues at coordinate 22,766,146 of NC_058417.1, forward strand.
GGGGTTTCTAATGCCAATGGCAGTACATCTAGCCCGGCATCTCCAGCCCCAGGGTCAGAGGCTTCTTCACGGGGGTTGATGGCAAGTACCTCTTATATCCCAGGTACCGTGGGAGGCACAGCGATGAAAAACGCCAGGGTCCCTGTGCTCAGAGAGCTTCTCTAGGAGAGCAGGGAGGCCAGCCATCATGGCATCCGTTTCCTAGAGAGCACAACAGAATAGGATGGATTTTTATGTGGAGAACTCCTGAAGTCAGCACGAGTAATTTCGAATTCTCATCAGAAATGAACATCCTAAACTTATCAACAAAGAAGCAGTGTTTATCGTCTCTATTCTTCAAGTTTCTTTCTCTGATGCTTCAGCATCTCTCCTCTTAGCAGTGAGAGAACAAGGAGAGAGAAATGACCTTTCATTGCAGACCTTCGTGTCTCTTTGATGTGGTAGTCACAGGGAGGACCCCAAATACCAACCTGTTCTCACCCTGGGTTGGTGACTCCAAAGGCCTCTGCTATGACAGCTCAGGGTATATAGAGCCTGGTGGCAGTCATCTTAGCGCAACTTCATTCTTTCTTAGTCTTTTGTTGAGACTTTTTCTTTATTTATTTGGAGGCATGATATTCCCTGCAGGCTTAAGAAATCTTTTTTTTTTTTAAGCATCCAGGTTAATAAACTTGACTTGCAGGATTTCTGCAACTCTGTGCCCTTTTCTGATCCTGGCACATGAGTCCAGAGTGGCTCACGGTGAAGTAGAGAGTAAATGTGGATTTGGTCATCAGTCTGTGTGTCCCTTTGGTCATCAGTCTGTGTATCCCTGTAGCTCTGGGATCAGTGTTCCAGAAATGAATGCCAACACGGCAGTCACCGTGGCACCACCCATACACCCATTGCTGTCCTTGCCCTCTTCGGAGCATTTTTATCTGTGTAGCACCTAGTTTAAGACTACCCACTCTGCGGGGCACCTGGGTGGCTCAGTCATTAAGCGTCTGCCTTCGGCTCAGGTCATGATCCCAGGGTCCTGGGATCGAGCCCCACATCGGGCTCCCTGCTCGGCGGGAAGCCTGCTTCTCCCTCTCCCACTTCCCCTGCTTGTGTTCCCTCTCTCACTGTGTCTCTCTCTGTCAAATAAATAAATAAAATCTTTAAAAAAAAAAAAAAAAAAGATTACCCACTCTGCTGACCCGCCATAATCTCCACAGGTAATATTTTCACTAGTGTTTAGTTGCACCTTGCTCTGTTTTCTGTCCTGGAATCTGTTAGGCACTTCCGGAGCCTCTTCCTCACCCTGTGCTATTGTATTGTGGGAGAAGGGCCTTCTGAAATGTGTGCGTGCGTGTGTGCGTGACGGCACTTCTCAGGAGACTGTGTACACGTGTAACCTGGCTCGTAAGGATGTCAGAAAAGTGCATTTGTTTGATACTTTAATTGAAGGTGTTGAATTTTGAATCTGTGTTCCTAGACACTGTTTCCAGCAAATTGCAAAACAACAATGTTTATACTATTGCCAAGAGGAATGTGGAAGGGCAGGACATGCTGTACCAATCCCTGAAGCTCACGAATGGTATTTGGATTTTGGCTGAGCTACGTATCCAGCCAGGAAACCCAAATTATACGGTAAGTCCTTTCTCGAGGTGGATGAGATGGGTTCTTAGCACGGTGGAAAGACCTGGAGGAGGCGCTTCACACCCCAGATAGCCAAAACAAGCAGTCAATCAAGAAGTCCCCAGTGACCTCCTCGGAAGACCTTCTCTAAGGAGTGCTGCGGTACTCCTTCCCCTGGTATATGCTGAGTGACTCACAATACTGTGCACGTGGTGCTCTGACAAGCTGCTCTCAGAGAGGGTTGTCTCCATAGCTCATTTCAAGAAGGCCTTCTTTCCTGCTTTTAAGAGTTCGTGACCTAAGGCTGTCAGAGTCCTAGACACATGAGCCTTTTTTTTAGCTGCACGTATGCCCCAAAGACCGTGCTGAGAAAGGTGAGGCAAAACTGGGGCACACCTTTGGAAGGCTGCAAGGGGACTGTAGTTTGGAAAAACTCCTTCAGGACCATACTGGACTAAAATTAAAATCCTGGCAATATTTTTAGAGCAGGAGCGATTGCCTTGAACAACAAAGACTACACTGCAGGCACCGGACATGTGTTTGCTGTTGTGAAGTGTGATCTCCCAATAGGATGCTGCCTGTCATCGCCTGTTGTAAAATAAAAGCCCTTGGGTTGGGGACAATATCTTATTCTTCGGTTATCTTTGAAGCTTCTTAGGCTGTTTTGAAGGAAGGGACAGAAGAGAATACCGTTCAATATTGAATAACTGAGGAAGCTGAACAGAAGACTAAGGGGGCATTTTAGCCATTTAGCTGAGAAAAGCCTATGACCACATTCCTTTATTTTAACAGCCAAGTCTGTTTTCATTAGCATTCATCAAGGGAATAGTACCACCCAGAACTGAGAATTCTTGATGTTTTCCCCACTAGTTCCCTCCCTTGAAGCAGCTGGGAGAGAGAGAGTGTGTGTGTGTGTGTGTGTGCGTGCGCACGCATGCTCGGTCCTATCAAGCTAGATTTCTGTGAGTGGGAAACTTCAGGCTTCCTCCATGAAGTAGACACTCCTCCCACCCACCTTGTCCTCCAACAGTCTTGTCTTTTTTGGAAAGAAACTACCCCATCATTTACTTTGAGTTCCCTAAGAAAGGAAAAAGCCCTTCTGTGCTGTTCCTGGAAGGGCTGGTCTTCACTGTAAAATCAAGGTCTTGTAAAATAACTCCCATTTTCTTCCTTAGAAATGTGCTCAAAGAGAGAGAGTGTGTGTGTGTGTTTTGTTTTGTTTATCATCCACCATCTTATTGTATACAATCTTTCATCTCAGCTAAGTTAAAGAAGCTGATTACTCCTAGTATGCAGATGAGGAAACCAAAGTTAAGAATGATTAGCGACTTGGAGCACCTGGGTGGCTCAGTTAGTTCAAGTGTCCTACTTGATTTTGGCTCAGGTCATGATCTCAGGGTTGTGAGATCGAGCCCTGTATTGGGCTCCGTGCTGGGCGTGGAGGCTACTTACGATTCTCTCCCTCTCCCCCTAGGCATCCTCTCTCCCCATCTCTTTAAAAAAAAAAAAAAAAAAAAGAATGATTAGCAACTTTTTCCAAGATCATGTAATTTGTTGGTAGGTGTGTTGTGCTTAGAATTCAGGTTATCTCTTGACCCTTCCTACCATATTCATTGTAAGGATAGCGAGAATTTTGAGAAGGACCTCTTAATGTCACCGTCTTAAACATAATTTAAAATTTCTTAACTTTTTATTTTGAAATAATTTGAGACCCACAAAAAAATTTTAAAATAGTTCCAAGTTCCCATGTATCCTTCACCCAGTTTTCCCCATTGATAACATCTTACACACCCATAGTACATTTTCTTTTTTCTTTTTCTTTTTTTAAGTAGGCTCCATGCCCAACATGGGGTTGAACTCATGACCTGGAGATCAAGCGTTTCATGCTCTACCAACTGAGCCAGCCAGGCGCCCCCATACTACATTTTCAAACAGAGGATTGATGTTGGTACAACACTATTAGCTAAACTATAGACCTTACTCAGATTTTTCCAAGTCGTACATTACTATATTTTGTTGTTGATGGTGGTGGTCTGGGAGTGTGCAGCACTGTGCAGTCTTATCACGTGTGTGTAGACTTGTATAACCACCACCACCGTCAGGACATAGAACCATTCCATCACCATGGACAAATTCTGTTCTTGCTTTCCCTTTATAGACTCTCACCCAGCCCTAAGCCCTGGCAACCACTGATGTTTTCTCCATTACTATAATTTTGTCATTTTGAGTGTTATATAAATTTAAATTCTTACAGTGTGAAACCTTTTTTGAGATTTATTTTTCCCATTTAGCACCATACCCTTGACGTTCATCCAGGTTGTTAGTGTGTATCTGTAGTTCTTCTTTATGACCAAGTAGTGGTCCCCCATATGGATATACCATAGCTTACCCATTCACCTGTTAAAGGACATTTCTTCACCTACATAAATATTTTTTTTCATTTTAACAGTTTTTATTTAAAGTCGTATATAAGATTACTTCACTCCTGGTCCTCAGTTGTTTCTTCTTTATATTTGCCCTTTTCCTTTCCTACTTGGTGAGATTTGGCTTTCTGTTCGAGGATCTTTTTGCGGTCTTTGTATACTTAGAGCCTAGTGCTAACCACCTTGCCAGGGTGAGTGCCCACATGGACAGTCGTCCATCCGCCTTCTCTCGCTGTGCTCGTTCAGTGTAGATGACGTATTTCTTCCTGTAAACCTGGACGACTTTGCCAATTTGCTGACCTCTGTAAAGTGTCCTCACACAACCTGTACTTCATCATGCTTTCGGATGGGCATGGATCGCACATTGTACTTCTGTCTCAGCTCTTTGGAAAGCGGGGAAGACATAATCTTCCTGCAAATGTGGGAGGGTGCATTGAAATGCCTTTTATGGTTCCTGCTCTGGTCAGAAGTCACAAAGGGATTGAACTTCATTTGGCTGCTGGTGCTTCAGTAAGGGCTGCAAAAGGAAAGGGCCCCCTATATATTTTTTTAATTTTAATTTTGAGATAATTATAGGTTTATGTGCAGTTGTAAGAAATAATCCAGTGGGAATTTGTCCTCATGGTGCCTTTTTTTTTTTAAGATTTATTTATTTGAGAGAGCAAGAGGAGGGGGAGGGGGAGGGAGAGAATCTTAAGCAGATTCCCCGCTGAACATAGAGCCCAGCGTGGGGCTTGATCTCATGACCTTGAGGTCATGACCTGAGCCAAAATCAGGAGTTGGATGCTTAACCCACTGAGCCACCCAGGTGCCCTGACTCACGGTGCCTTTTTATAGCCACACCCAGCTCCCTTCTTTCCTTATATTTATAAATGGTAAATTTGTTTATACTTCCTTGCCCTCTTTCCTGTTTTCCATCCATCTGGTGACTGGGTTCCTTCTGCCCACAGAACAATCCAAATTTTCCCTCACAGCATCTGACACAGACCTAATCCATTCACCTAAATGGTGCTGCAGACTTCAGAATCCCTTGGGCCCCTTCCCTTCTCTCCATCACCCTAAACACCCATTACAATATTGATCTGTCTCCAGTATTGAGGAGGAAGGAAATCTGGTTGAGCCAGTACTAATGGCAGGAGGACCAATGGTCCCTTAGCCTCTTAAGAGGTTAATAAATTATTCCCACCCCCCACCCAGTCCTTATAGTATTTAAACGTTTATCCTATAAGGATGAGGCCCCATCATTCCAAGTAACTACATCTTATTTGGAAAGATAAATTGTCTCTGGTGGGAAAGTGTTCCAGACTGTAAACCAGAAGTGGATGTGTTAAGTCCTTGGCTTACTTAGCCATGAGAGGTGATTCTTCTTTCCTTGATGGGTCTAGTTGGGTGACATTCCTGAGTGGTTGGTATTAAAGATGTGTCGCATAAATAGACCAGCAGTTCAAAAGTTAAAACCCTAGTAAGGTCTCTTTTCCCTTAGGAGTCATACAAAATGAGACCCAGAGTCCTAGCTTTATTTTATAAGTCAAATTATTTAGCTGCTTTGTTCTTTATGTATGTTTCCCTTTTTTACTTTCTTCAGGAATTAGCAAAATCCTTTTTCTTTTTTTTTTTTTTTAATTCATTCTAGCTTGTCTTAGCTGTACTAGTTGGAAAGCAAGGATGAGTTTAAGTCTAAACCTGATCCTTTGTTAAAGGTTGGCATGGCTTGGCAGGCCAGGGTTGGGCTGGGGGTAGTATGATATAAAGGGAGAGAGAGGGAGAGATTGATTTTTCCTCATCAACACCCCCCCCCCCCCCCCCCTCCAAAGAGCAGCAGAAACTCAAGAGTCCAGCCCTGATCAGTTCATGACTACTCCCCCCCGCCCCCCCCCATGCTAGCCTTGGCAGATGGGGTTTTTGTAGAGGAAGGCAACATTTCCTTATCAGTCATGAACCAAAAAAAAAAAAAAAAAAATCAGTCTCCCAACTGGTAGATCTTCAAGTATTGTTACAAAGATATGGAAGAAATATTTTGGGGGGAGAGGAACCACCCCTCTTTAGTCTGAGAGTTAACTCCCAAAGGCTGTTCTTATTCTTTTTAGCTTCCTCTCCTCCTCCTCTTCTGAACCCACTTACTCTCCCACAAGAATTTTCCTCAACAATGACAGTGGAGAGACTGTGGAGGAGGATTGCCTCTATAGGGAGCTTGAAAGTCAGGGACATGCCTATAGCTGCTGCTTTGACCAAAGTAGGGAGCTGTTTTCTATGCATATTTATACTCTTAAAGTAGTTGGGGTTTTTTGTTTGGGAGTTTGTGTGTGTGTGTGTGTGTTTTTACATTTGTCAGAATTGTCTTCCTGATTAATGTCAAGCAGCAACTTTGGAAGTGCCTTAGAAACTGACTATTAAAGCTGTAAATAAATAGAGCCTCTTTTGATGTTCTTTTGTTTGGTTGGTTTTGTTTTATTTTTTGCCTTTTGGGTTTTTTTAAAGTAATCTCTGTGCCCAAGGTGGGGCTAGAACTCACAACCCTGAGATCAAGAGTTACATGCTCTACCAACTGAGCCAGCCGGGCGCCCCTGTTCTTTGTATTTTTTAAATTTGACTTTCAGTTTTGAGGATGTGAGTTTTTTCAAGACATTCAGGGCTGACCAATATCTTGATATTTTTGCCAAAAATATTCTCACCTTTTGTGTACTGTGTGAAATCATCTGGTATCTCTGAGAATAAAGAGGTAAAATAATCTCAAATCTCATAGGGCTATGTGGCGAAAGACAACTTCTGCCTGTCTGCCCTAATAAAGGCGGACAATGGTATCTGTAATGCAGAAAGCAAACATTAAATTTTCTGGTTCTAAACGCAGTTTGCAGGCTTCTACTGTTATGTTATTGTCAGTAATATTTGTCCTAATCTGATACAGAGATTTCAAATCTGGGTTTAAGTTTTGTGCTCATTGACCCCCAAAGTGAAAACCTCAGTGTTCAACACTGAAATCGTGTTAACTGTTTCCGTGTTGGGTTGGTGACTGTGAGGCTGGAAGAAGCGAGGCGGCAGGAGTGTCCGCTTTGCCTGTTGGAGGAGGCTGCAGGTACATGAGGAAGCTGTTGCCAGGAATTGCTGTCTGCTTATACTAAGTCTCTTGTGTTCTTGTTTTCCTTCCCTCACAGCGTGTTTGCTGTCCTCGGTGTAATACAGAAAGGACCTCACTTTTATTTCGCTCGATTGTACACCCTCCTGGACTGTGCCTGACCTAAGCATCCTTGTTTGAGTGGGAGGCTGGGGCAGGCAGCTGAAGTGACCACCAGCGAGTTAGGGTTTAGCCCTTCCTTTCTCATTTGGTAATAACCCCTGTGACTCTTAGCAAAGCCTTGGAGCAGCTATGCCCCTACAGTCAGGGGTTTTGATGTGTTTAGTATTACTCTTGGTATTTAGTGTTAGTATTCCTAACCTCATGGTCCCACAGAGAATGTAGATGGAAACACAGCACAACTTGACATTGATTAAATTGAAAATGTAAAACCCATAGAACTTCTTAACAGAATCTCCTGGTTTGGCTTCTCAGTGATAGAAGCCCCTCTCTCTTTGAATCAGAAAGAGATTTTCTTGAACTGAGTCTTGGATACCTTTTGAGCTCATGCCAGCCTCCATCCTAATCTTCTCCTTTTCCTCCTAACAGCTGTCGCTGAAATGTAGAGCTCCCGAAGTCTCTCAGTACATCTATCAGGTCTACGACAGCATTTTGAAAAACTAATAGACTGGTCCGGGGCCCTCTGGCCACCCTGTGATTGGTGCAAGCCAAGAACTCTTAACTGGAAGAAATCGTATTGCCGTGTAGAATCTGAACCCAAACACACTGAGGCCGCCCACCAAGGTAGTGACTAGTCTAACCTGTGCTAACATTAGGGCACAACCTGTTGGATAATTTTAGCTTCCTGTGAAAATTTGTAACCACTGCTTCGATCACACCCCACCTCTTGCCACCTGCCTCTGCGATCTGTCCTTACTTGTGAGCTTCTCCATAGTGTAGTTTGATATTTTGTAATTGAGAGCTCATTTCAAAAGCAGAAAAAGACAAAAAATATTAAAGCAAGGAAAAGTGTCACTGAAACATAAACTGCACTTTATTGTATTACATTTTTGTACATATGAGAAGTGGAGGGAATAGCGTACCTGGTAGAAAGTGTGAAAACAACCGACCGCCATGAACCGCACAGTCCTGGAGGAAGAGACGCGGTCCTTTGCCCACCCTGGGAGGGGTTCTCTTATCTGTGGCAACCTTGTCCCTGGTTATGTGGGTTTTCACTTTTTTTTCTCTCTCCAAACTCCCTTTCCTTGTGATTACACCTAACCCGTCCTGTCGTCTCATTTTATGGCTCTGCAGTCGGGAATGGGGGTCTTCCTTGAAGGCGGCTTCAGGGGGCAGGAAATAGGGCCTCTCAGCTAAAGCTGAGAGAAATTAGAACTTACTACATTCCTTTCCCTCGATCTAACCCACAGTTCACACCGATCAAGGAATTTTCGTAGAGATGGGTAACAGGAACCAAAATATGCTGCCCCCACTCCCTGCCCTGGATTTAATTTAATTCTCAGGTCCAATTCAGATCTAAAATCATGGTTTTAGAGTTGAAACAGACTTTAAGTAATAACTTACCCAACCCTGGTTTTCCTAAAATGGAAAAAGTCAAAAGGCAAAACAGATGTTAACTGCCTGAGGCCTTTTAGCTGTTGGGGGGTGGGGGACTGGGTCTCCTAAATCCCCATCAGTGTTGTTTTCACTACATTTTCACTAATGTATTTCTTAGTGAAATTTTCACTAATTTTCCTTTCTTCAATGCCTTTCTCTTGCCTTCTCTGTGCCTGTTTTCTTTGTGGCTCTTCTTGTACTCCATACTGATTTTGGCACTCCATTCATTGGCATCAGGTGGCAGCAGAGTATCTCTCTTCAATTACTGGAAGGTAAACCCAGATGCCAGAATGAGAGAGTAACTAAACGTTTCCCCACATGCTTCTGGAGCCACAGTCCTTGAGGCCAGCAGGGCGGGTGCAGACGAAGTGAGACAGAGTGAGCTTAGAGAGGTCACAGACTCATTTGATCCCATTAGCTCTCCGATCTGCCCTGTCACTTAGGCTCCACGCCAGTTGAGACCATCTCGGAGGGTCAGGCAGTCTTGTCCTCTCTCAGAAGCTGGGGAGGTGTGAAATCCCCTTCCTTAACACTTTGGGTGTGTTTTGTCAAAGGATGCTTTTGTGCCCAAAGCACCAACTGTAGCAGTGTTCACACTGTTACATCTCTGGGCACTTGTCACACTGCCTGGTACCCAGTATTCAGGATCCATGAACACGACCGCCCTTCTCAGCTGCCCCACACAAGTCAGAGGCACTTCGGGTCCCAAAGGGCTCATGTTGAACTCAGACCTTGGCATGAGTCCAAGAGGAGGAACCCTAGAAAACAAGAGCAGAAGCCACCCCACAGCCCTGTCATGACTGAAATAACCCTGATTCATACCAGTTACAGAGCTTGGGGGGAGTGGGTCCCCCAAAGCAGTTTCCTAAGCCTGGAGACTCCACGAGAAGAATGACTGGGGCAGGGGTACGGGGAAGAGGGAGGAACTAGCGTCCTGCCCTCACCGCCCCTGAGGCACGTGGAGAGTAGGAGGTAGCACAGGAAAAATGTTCGGGGGGTCGGTAGGTTGCCTGTGTGTCGGGTGGAAAAGCAGGTTGATCGTTTCCTTGTTGGGAAATCATTCGTGGAGTCGGACGGACGCAGGCAGTGAAGAAGGTTCACACTACAAGTACCGTGTTCTCACTCAGAGCAAACTGTAATTCCACAAGGAAGTGCGTGTCAGCTAAGCAGACAGAAGACAGTTTATGCCAGAGTATGGCCCTCGGCCCCTGAAACGAGGCTTCTGTCAGCCTCCCCAGCAGCGATGGGTAATAGCTACTGTTCTCGGCTCCCTGGACTGAGCCAACCCGGGAATCCTTCGCGCCTTGGGGAGCCTGCCTCCCACTGCCCCCCGCCCCCCCGAGCGGTTAGGGAGGGATTCTGTTCCGTGGAAGAGGACCTCTCTCCTGAAGAGACAGCACCTGTTGCCTCCACTGCAGCTTCCCTTTTGGTCCGCATCGAGCCCGGCCGAAGTGGGGCGACGGAGTGAAGATTGCCCTCCATTCTCTCCTCTGCCTCAGTATGTCTTTGTAACGTCCGCTAGTGTCATACAAAGGGCAGGGAAGCACACACACACCCAGAACTCTTGCTGGTCAGAGATTCCCTGAGTGTCTGTCCTCGCCCGAGCCTGTCTCGTGTGTCTGTGTTGTGAAGCTTGGGACTCTGGAGAGAAATTGGGAGTGGGAGGGGTAAATGTTGCCCTAGGAATGCTTATCATTCTTTGGTTGTTGGGATCTGTTCTTGGGGTGGGTGGGGGTTGGGGGGGAAGCTTGACCTTGTGTCTTCGTCAATAAACTCATTTACACAAAATGAAGTTTGTGGTCTGTACTTTGTTCACAGAATGGACGCTCTAGGACACAACACTGCTGCCCAGGAGAGGGATGGGGCATTAAGAACCATACTACTAGAACTTTTCTTTCAGTGGCCCCAACCCTCCCAGGGATTTAGCCAGATGAAATTAAGATTGACCTGAGGAAGAATCCTATACCTTTTGCGGAGGCTTCTGTTAACCAAGCCCCATATCAGCACCACAGGCCGGAAGTGCTCGCAGGAGCCAGTCTGTTCCCTGGCAGATTCCCTGCTAGGGCCCCAGGCCCAGGGTCCCAGCGGCAGAAGCAGCCTGGCAGAGCTACTCTCACCAGTTTCCTGTTACCCAGGACGATTCATCTCGAAATGTATAAAAAGCCGCTGGGACCTGAACTCGGGGCTCGTGTGTTCCCAAGTGAATAGAATTAAGGCTTGAAAGCAAGCTTCCCTAGGAGTTCAAGTCTAGTCACCTGCATCGCAGGAGCCCAGGACCCAGGTGTTGTCAAGCTAGAGGCCCCACCCTAGATTCTGATGAGCGAGGGCCTCCAAAGTCTCACAACCTGGAGCGGGGTAAGGAGGCTAAGGGATCCAACACCAAGATGCCCATAGACTCGTCCCCAAACCTGTCACCTCTAGAGTGAATGTGTGTAAGCTGCTTTGCGCAGTGCTCAGCAGTAGCTGTTTTTCTTACTTGGGTGTCCAGACTCCATGAACGAACTGTCTTTGGCAGCCAGCAACTTTTTGCTTGTCACCATGTTTCTGGTTTGCAGTTAGCTCAAGCTGTGACAGGAATGACACGGGAAGTAGTGGGGCCAGGGTGGTCTTTGTTGAGGTTCAAGGTCAAAGAAATGAAGAGGGATGGGCCTTCCTGAGATCCGTCTGGATTCACCAACTAAGAAGAATTTCAGGTTGGGCAAGCTCAGGGCAGAGGCTCTTAACTTTTTTTTTTAAAGATTTTAATTTCCACCCAACGTGGGGCTCGAACCGACAACCCTGAGATCAAGAATGGCATGCTCCACTGACAGTTGGCCAGTCGCGCCCCCCCCCCCGCCCAGGCTCTCACCCTGGGTGCACGTTAATACCACATCTCAGGTTTCAAAAACTGATGATTTCTGCTCAGCCAGGCTGGGGTGGGGCCTGGGGGAAATCTGCATTTTAAAAAAAACTCCCGGCGTTTCCACTGTGCAGCTGGGGTTGAAAATCAACTGCCTAAGAAAGACACACCTGTGTGCCTACTTAAAGGAATGCTGGTGTTCCTGTAACAGGTGAAAAAATGCTAAAGCACTTGGACAGTGGGGGGTATCAGCGGAAATAGGGGAAGGGGATTAAGAGGTGCAAACTTTGTTATAAAATAAGTCACAGGGTGAACAGCATAGTGAATACTGTCAGTGATGTGAAAGTTTTGCGTGGTGACAGATGGTAACTACACATACTGTGGTGAAGATTTCATAATGTGTGTAATTGTCAAATCACTGTGTTGTGCACCTGAAAGGAATATATTGTATGTCAGCTATACTTCAGTTTTTAAAAATAACAACAAAAAAACCCCACAAAGTTGCCAGATAAAATGCAAGTTGCCTGGAATCATACTAAAAAAAAAAAATGGTAAAGCACTTTTCATGCACACGACACCTGCCTACCCCATGAATCCAGCATTATCTCCACTTTTCAGGGGAGGTGTGGCAGACCCACCCACATCTTTTGACTCCCTGTGTGTGTCCTTACCCCCAGACAATACAGCTTTCCCTTTGAGTTCCACCGAAAGTTCTGTAATAGGCCCTCCCCATCCCTCTGCACTCAGACTCCAGGCCAGTGGCCGGCCCTGCTAAGCCCCCAAGTTACCAGGATGTAGAACTAAGAGCAGGCCACACTGGCCCCAGACTTTCACCTTCCATGGCACCGTCCTTCGCAGCCCCCAGAATGGCAACTAGGAAATACTGAGATCTCCGGTACGTTGCTTCTGAAGCCTGAAAACAGTTGAGGACTCCCAGGTTTGAGCCCTCCTACTCCCACCTCATGCATTGATGCTTTTTCTGATTTTGCCTGGACCCAGATTTCTTTTCCCTGCCACCCCCAGCTCCAGGAGGCAAGAGCCTGTTTATTTTAATACCTGGTGTGGCACTTGGGAAAGATCACACCTCCCCCGTTGTTACCCGTTTCTATCTCCTGAGCACTAATCCTAGAATCCCAGCCAGCCCCCAGACATGTTATTAGCAACGAGGATGTTTCTTGAAAAGTTTCCGAGTTGGCTGCAAACTTGCCGCCTCAGTTTCTCATTTAGCTTTTGCCCTGCCATTCTTGATGCTGCCAACAAGGGGAAGGCTGATTTGGGGGTTGATTGGACCCAGATGGACTTAATCTCCCAAAGTACTGCTTTGGAACAGGACTGCCCCAGCACTCTGGGACAGAGAGGACCGCTCAGCGGCTTCTTCCTGCCATATAGGTATTAGAGGAGGATGTTCATATGCAGCCTCTGGCTTTCCCTCCCTGGTTTCATTCACACTCCACTTCCGCTCTTGGGCTCCAGAATCTGGCCAAACAGCCTCTGGAAGCTCAGGGGCATTTTCAGCTGTGATGGGGTGCAAGGGGTGGAGCGCATGGTCTTTGTCTTTGGTCTTTGACTCCCACTTGGGGGTCTGGGCTTTGGACGCTACAAGTGGATCTACCCATCTGCTCCCCCAGAGTCTGAGCTTGCATCTCAGGCATCCCCAGCTGAACCAGAGCCACATGAGGCTCAAGGTCAGACAGACCCAAGGACAGGGCCTCTCAAACCTTTTCACCAAGGTAATTGTAATGAGAGGAGAGGGAGCAGGCCCCTCCAGTGTAAGTTCTTAGCCCAAAGTGACTCTCAAAAAACCAGAAGGACTTAGCTGAATGTTAAATGCAGGCATATTTTGCATTTTATGTTAATACTATGGCTGCTTATTTTTTATAAAATGTTTTAAATGACCTACCACTGAAGGCAAGGATGAGATCCCGTAACTAACCTATGGCTTTGTGTTCTCCTAGCAGAAGCTTCTGAGAAGCCTGGCGCCACGGTATGAGTGTGAGCATTGCACAATTTATATTTCTAGTCCACCTTGGGCTGAAGTAGAACCAGAAGGGAGGGTGATGGCCAGGGGGGTGACAAAGTCTGAGATCCTTGGGCAGAGTAAGCATTAATGATTTTGAGATACAATGGAGGATGGACAGTGCCCTGGACAATTAGTCAAGTTAAGAAAAGCTCTCGGTGACCCTGTTGTGACCACACAAGGGTCCATAAAATCTTGCAGGAGGAATATTTCCGGGAGGAAGCCATATCCTTCTCAGCCCTGTATTTGTTTCTAGCTGTTTCCCTGGTCCTTGTCATACCCCACCCCAATGCCCTATGGAGCCCACCTAGAATAAATGGAAATGCTTTCTCAAGGTGGTGTCCAACCTCCCACGTGAATGGCTATATGTCTTTTAAAAAGGCACCAAAAAATAAAGACCATACGTTGAGACTTCCTACAGGGCAGGCACTGCGGTTAAGAACTCTGTACACCCGTAGCTCCTTTATGCCCTGAGGACGACTGATCACATCTCCACTTTACAAATAAGGCAATAGAGTTAGGAGAGTTCAAGTTCCGTGCCTTCAGTCACAGTCACGTAATAAGCAGGACGGCCAGGATTTAAATCCAGAGCTGTCGGATTCTGAGGCCCAGGCTCATAACCACTACGCTTTCTGTCTGGATGAGAGAGGGAGGAGGAGCAATTGGGAATATGCCCAAAATGCAGAGCCCAAAGGGAGGAGGAAACTGGCTCTGTGAGGAATCCGGAGCCCACGAGTAATAGAAAGTCTAGAAAGCCGTGTTGGGGAATGCTGGGTCCCAGGGGTAGAGCATGGGAGAGCGCTCTGAGCTTCCCCTGCCTTCCCCCTGCCCGCAGGCAACTAAAATGCAACTCTGGCCAGGTCGCCGCCTTGCTTCAGGACCCTTCCCGGCCTTCCTGCCGGGCACAGGGCCAGGTCTGAGCAATCACCACCCTTGAGACCTCTCCTCAACCCCCGTCTTGGCCTCCCAGCCCTCTGGGCTCTCCGCTTCCTGGACTCCCTTTGCAAAGCTCTGCACCCACTCCCACCTTCTCTCACCTGTAGTTCTCCTCTCCCACAACCTTCAAAGTTGACTCCTCTGAGCCTCCGGACTCCCCTAACTAGTTGGTCCCCTCCTTCTGCCCTCCTCCAGAACCTTGGCTTTTCACGCAGCACAGAATTAGTGCTGCTGGGTCTGCTGCTGCCCCTTGGGCTGGGAGGGCTGCCCAAGTAGGGATCCCCATCTTTGTATTCCAAATTTGGCCTTTCAGTAGGACAAGTTACTCGGCCCCTCTCAGCCTCGGCTATCTCATCTGTAAAATCAACCTAGAATTGCGAGGATTGAATTTGAGGACGCGGGCAAAGCCGGGAGCGCGGTGTGCGGCACAGGGTACACACTCGCTAAATGCTAGCTATCCATGGTGAACGCCGCCGTCGCCGCTGGTTTGAGAATAAATATATTGCTGATTGTGCCTGCACCTCTGGCAAATGCTATTATCTCCCGGTCTGGAGAAGAGAGGGGAGCAGTCGGTTTAGGGGAGTGGAGGTCATTCATTGACAGGAGATAAGCTGTGCTCTGCGGCTAGCCTGGCCCGCCCTTCTTGCACTCCCGCTGCCGCGAAGGGCGAGAGGGACCACCCTGCGCTCTGTCCTCCGGCGGGGGTGGGGGGGAAACGCTGTCGCCAGCACGGAGAGCGGGGCACACAGGTGCGCCCGCCCTGCAGCGCACTGGCCTGGAAGAGTCCGAGGGAGATCTAGGGAGGGAAGCTGGGGTGGACGTGGTGGGCGGCGGGGTGGAAGGGGAAGGAATGGAGCGAAGCAAAAGGCTTTAAGGCCTCTCCCGTGCCTTCCTCCCACCCCTCCGGGGCGGGTGGGGGGGTAGCTAAAAATCTGGCAGGCTGAGTCGGGAGGGGCTGCAAATCCAGGCTCGGGGTTCAAGAAGAATTCTTCCAGGGCCGCGCGGGCGAATCTGTCAGGCTCAGGGACCCAGCGGAACGCCAGCCCGAACCCCCCCCCCCCCCCCCCGCCCGGCCTCGCGCTCCCCTCCGCCTCCCTCCTGCCGGCGCGAGCGGGCGGCGCGCTCCGGAGGGAGAGCTGGGCTGGAGGTTTCCTGCCCCTCGGCGCCCGCACCTGCCCTCCGCGCCCACCCCTGAGCCCGCGCCGACTGGGCAGCCGGGGGCGCCCCCCACCCCTCTCCCCCCGGGCCGGGGAGCCGAGGGGCAGCGCCGGAGCCCGGGGGGAGCGCGGCCCCGCCGGCCGGCCGGCCAGGGCCGGGGGCAGCTACGACGGCCCCGGGTAAGCGGCGGGAGGAGGGGAGGCGGGCGGGGCAGGGCCAGGGGGTGGGGGCGGCGGGGCCTGGGGGCCGGGGCGAGGAGGGCGGGGGGGGCCAGCGGGATGGCGGGGAAGCGGCGCGGGGCGGCCACGTGAGAGCGGGAGCTTGGGGGGGTGCCTGCAAGGTGCTGGAGGCGGAGAGCAGGCAGGGCTCCGGCATCCCCCCCAGACTCCCACCAATCAGGTCATGGGGAGACCAGCAGCCTCCGACGCCCCCACCCGCCCACTCCCACACGAACGTGTGGGGACAAACAGCGGGCAGACATGTGACTCGGCCCATGGGACCGCAAAGCCAGGCCCGTCAGTCTGGGGCAGGACTCGTGTGTCCAGGTCGAGCGGAGGGGACAAGAAGCAGGCTTTGGCCCCAGTGTGTGTCCCCGGTCTTTTGCCGGGGCGCTGTCTGCAGACTCACTGCAGAGCGCAGGCCTCGGGGAGGGAGCGCTCAGGGGGCTGGGCCCTGATTCTCGGGACAGCCCCCTTCAGTCCCCACCCAGCTAGGGACGGTGGGTTAATAAGCACTTAGACCCAGGACCCCTGCCTGAGAAGAGGGAGGGGGCACCGATCACCCCTGAGTCAGGGACAGGGCCACACTTGGGCCTGGTGAGTTCCAGGAGGCTGGCCCCAGCCTATTGGCCTCTCTTGCATCTCCTCCCTGGCTCCAGCACTATCCCCGTTTATTTCGCAGCTTTTCTCCAGAAAGGGTTGATTTCTGCGAAGGGAGTGTGGCGTCCAGGAGAATCTGCAGGTAGGACACATCCTAGATACCTCTAAGTGGCCACACCCAGAGAGAGTTAGGGGACTCTTCTTGCATTCCTTGCCCTCTCTTCCTCCCCCAGGGTGCCCCCCTCCCCACCTGCTTGTGCTGGTTATGTAATTAACCCAGCTGAGGCTCTCTGCCAAGCTGACAGTGTCCAGGGAGGCCTGAGGGGCCCAGGGCCTGGAGGGATTTATGGGGAGGAGGGACCGGTCCTTACCCCAGTGGGAAGCCCAGGGAAGTAGGTAAACACCTGTTGGGGAAAGGACACCACATGGGGCAGAAAGGAGATCAGGGTCCTAGTCTTAGTTGATAGCTCAGCTGGCTGTGTGGTCTACACTTCCCTGAGTCTCTGGTTTGGGGTTTCAGTTTTACTTTCAATAAAACAGGGAGAAGAGTCTCTCTCTCTCTCTCTTTCTCTCATATACACACGCACACCACACTACATGTACGTGAGCAACAGTGGTTAGTGACCCTTCCTGGGATTGCTAGGAGTCCCGTTGAGATTTTAGAAAACCTCAGATAGATGAAGGATCCCTGTACCTAACTAACAGTGGCCCCTGTTGATTGCACACCTACTGTTGTGGGCACTGGGCTTTACTTTTCATGACCTTGCTTTCATGGCATCACAACACCCAACAAAGTTTCTTGCCCAAGGACACACTTTAGTTGGCAGAGCTGGGAGTCAGACCGTGGTGGGTCTCACCCCAAATCCTGCCCTATGTTTTACTATGCTGTATGTACACATACCCAGTGGACTGGATTTTCTGAGCCAGGCCAGACTGAGGGCCATTCAGCTGTGAACTGGGCAGATATGGAGAGAACACGCATCCACAGAGGAGGCACGCACACATGCTGAAAAGCATGGCCCTGTGGGAATCCAGCACACCCATCTGCCCTGGGCCCACATAGCAGGCACTGGTGTCACCTCCTGCGAACAGTCCCTGGACAGGCGGTCTCAGGCTTATACCAGCCTCCCTGGTCACCATCCCCATCAGAAGGAGAAGGCAGCTGGTTAGGAGGTTGACTTGGATTATCTCAGAAATAGGGGCTATTAGCCCCACTTTATATATGTGCAGAGCATAGCTCAGATGGGGCCGGTGATGTGCTCTCGGACCACAGCTAGGAAACATCATAGCTGGGGTTTTATACCTAAGCTCTAAAGTCACCAAAACTGACAAGCAAGGAGCGAACGAAACCAGAGCAAGGTGCAAGCCTGTAGCAGCCCTTTCCTGGGCACCTGCTGTGTGCCAGGCCCTCTGAGCTCGCGGGGGATGCCAGAGAATGAGACCTTGGTCTGTAGGCATGCACCAGCTAGAATCGCTGAACTTGGAGGTGGGAGGTACTGCAACATTGTGGGGGGTTGGGTAGTTGCTGTAGCTTGCCATGTGCCCTTGGGCCCACTTCTCGCCCCCTCTTGAGTCTTCGCTAAAGTGGGAACACCTACTATCCCTGAGGGACACCGTCCTGACGATGGGTCACCATGTGCGTGTGCTAACATGAAGTACTCTACGAGTGGCAGGCTCTGGTCCAGGGTTCTCCACGGGGGGCATTTGGAAGTAGGGGATGTTTTTGGTCATCATGGTGACTGGAGCCGGCTGCTGGCTTGTACCTTCTAGCAGCAGGGCTGTAAGACGGCCTGCCCAATAAAGAACTCTCTCCACAAAATGCTGGGAGCACCTCCATTGAGACACACTGGACTCGGCTCCCCCCGCATCCCCAGGCTCTGTGGGGAAGCTTGGGGAGCTTGGGGAGGTCAGACCCGGCCAAGAAGTCAGAGTGATACCCACCGGTGGGCGGGTGGTGCGGGGGCGGGGGGGGGTGGTGGACGGAGAAGGGAGGATGGAGAGGCTCGAGATGCAGCTAGGCGTTCTGGGAAATGGAAGGCATGCCGAGGGGCAGTAGCAGCTGCAGCCGAGTCCCCGAGGCGGGCAAGTACAGGACAGATCCAGGGAAACGCGGGCCTACCAAGCCCACCTCTTGTCCCCACAGTCCAGGTGGAGGCCGCAGAGGGCCCAGGGCAAGCAGGGGCAGCAATGGTGGGTCCTGACGGTGGCTGAGCCCCCAGCCCCTGGAATATGCAGCCCGGGGGAGCCCCAGGCAGCGGCGAGGACGCGGTGGCGGAGCGGGGCGGGAGGCATGGTCTCCACCTACCGGGTGGCCGTGCTGGGGGCGCGAGGCGTGGGCAAGAGTGCCATCGTGCGCCAGTTCCTGTACAACGAGTTCAGCGAGGCCTGTGTGCCCACCACTGCCCGCCGCCTCTACCTGCCTGCTGTCGTCATGAACGGCCACGTGCACGACCTCCAGATCCTCGACTTCCCACCCATCAGCACCTTCCCGGTCAACACGCTGCAGGTACGGGGCCCACTGGATCAGCCAGCCGGGGAGTCGGGGGGCGGGGGCTGGGAGGGGGAGCAGAGAAGCTGGACTCCCACCTTTTCCGGGCTCTGGCCCCGTCCCCCATCCTCTGGCTCCGAGGGCTCCGTGCCGCACCCTGGGCCACCCTGCTCAGAGCCGTCATCTGTGCGCCGTAGGTCACGAGCATGTAATGTGTGGTGGGCTGGGCACCAGGGTAGAACAGTGCGCAAAACAGATGTGCGCTGCGCTCTCCAGGAACCACGCATCTAACTCATAGTCCAGGGAAGACAAGCAGGCTGTGCTTCCATAGGACAGTAAGTGTGTGCTTGGCGGCCTTGTGTCCGCTAAGTGGGACTGGGCAGGGAAGGGGCAGTGGAAAGAAGGGCAGGAACACTAGATGCTTGCCAGGATTCTGGGCTCTCAGACCCACGGCGTCTGTAGAAGGGACAGCAGAAGAAAAAGCTAGGGCCTGGGAAAGGTGGGCTCTCCAGGACGGGAGGCCCCAACCAGTCTTTTATCCAATGGCCTTTCTTTAAGTGATGCTCTGCCCCTTGACCTCTGGACTGGTGCATGGGGCAGCCTTCCTGCAGGGGTTGGGTTCTGGTGCCCCCAGTGCCCTGGCTGATAGTGTTCCTTTCCCCAGCCTGCAGGAACCACCAAGTCCTCCTTCCCTCAATCTCTCTGCCTGTGGCTTGGCAGGGGAGAGGCTGCAAGTGGGGGCTCAACTCTAAGACACATTTGCTCACCTAAGGAAGCCCCTGACCAGAGCACATTCATAGGTTTCTCTGGAAGGACAGGCAGGGGCCACGGCTTGGCTGATTGTGACCACAAAACCAGCCATCTCTGGGGCAGGGGCTTAGGCTCAGTACCATCTTGGCAACTCTGGGCAGGAGAACCGTGGCCCAAGTCCAGGGACACTTGGCAGCCCCGTCCCAGATGTGGGCAATCCACACCAAAGACAAAAGCCCGACCCACACATCTGCCCCTTGGAAACCATGAGGTCGGGGCCGAGTATCAGGGGTCAGGGCCTTGTGCTTCTCCTCCGCAGGGGACATCAACAGCGCTCAAGTGGATCCGCAGACCTCATTCCAGTCTTGCTCACTGAGCCTTGCTTACTTTTTCACATTTTGTTGTAGATTAAATTTTAATTTAATTTCAATTTTGGAATCCGTAAGACACAGTTTAAAAGTCCAAGCTTTGTAAAAAAAAAAAAAAAAGAAAGACCCAGAGAAATCCCAACTGTAAAAAGATACACCCAGAGAAATCCCAGTCCCGCCCTGCCCTCTTCACCCTGATTCTCACCCCCTCTCGATGGCCATCCTCACTGGTTTTTTATTTACACTTCCAGTTTCTTTAGACAAAAAAGAAAATGTGTTCTTATTCCATTCCCTTTCTTACGGGAAAAAGAAAATTGTTCTCCACCTGGGCTTTTTGCCTTACATTATTATAACCTGGAGATCTTCCCCGAATGTTAGTATCTGAATGTGGGTAGCATGGCGGCACTGACCCCCCCCCCCGGAGAGATGGACCATGGAGTCCCCTTTTGTTAGACAAGTGGGTTGCTTCCCGTCTCCCACACCGATAGCCTTGTCCATTGTCTCTCTGCACACAGGGAGGCGTATCTGTGGAATCGAGCCCCAGAAATGGCAGGGCTAGGTCAAAGGATGAATGCAGCTGGATTTAGAAGGGGAGGTTTCCCTCCCCTTCTAGGAAGTTGCATATTTTGTGTTGTTGCGAGAGCACCGTATGTGATGAGTGCATGTTTCCCTAAAGCCTTGCCATCAGAGCGTATTGTCCAACTTTGGGGGTTCTGACAGTCCTATAGATGAGATGTGATATTCTCGGTGGAGTTTTGGTTTGTATCTCTGATGATGACTGAAGCTGAGCATCTTCTCATAGGCTTAAGGGCTTTTGCGTTTCTTTTTCTCACAACTATTAATGACTTTGTCCATCTTTTCTTTTGAGTTGTTGCCCTTTTTCTTCCTGATTGATCCTGAGTTTTAGACTCTCCTGGATATCCTGGAGCACAGGAAAGGGACTATGAGCAGAGGAATACTGAGAAAGGAGCCTGCATGGCCAAAGATCAAATATAAAAGCTAAGACTCTCACGGCCACTGTCCGAAGAGAAATACACGCTTTCTCAAGGCCAGCTGAGAGGCAGCCCAGGAGAGTGGTCTAAGCCTCAGCTCTTCCCCCTACAGCCCCTTTCCTGTCAGAGGAGGAAGCTGGGGTTAGAGAAACGAGCAACAAATGCAGGGTCAGCACCTAGGTGGCCGAGCCTCCCTCAGCTCCTGGGTCCTTAGAACTGGACTCAGTATCCACTGCTCCTTCTCTGCCTTGACACAGCCCCAAGATGGTGGCTTACAGTCTGGAACCCTGCACAGAGCCAGCTGCAAGGAAAGCTGAGCTTACCTGCTCCCCCCTTCAATCAGGGGTGAAGGCACAACCCAGACAATCAGGAGCCTTCCTCCTCCCCATCTTAGGAGCCCCCAGAGAGCAGGAAGGAAGGCAGCCTGGAGGCCCCCTGGAGGAGGCAGCCTGTGGGGGGCAGGTGGGGCGGTCACCCGGCAGCTGTCCCGTCTCCCCAGCAGAGAGCTGGAAGAAGCTGGGAGCCTCTGTGCCTGTTTCCCCATCGCTCCCACTTCCTGCTGATCTCCATTCCTTGTGGGGGTGGGGGGAGGAACCCCGTGCACCTGGGGGGGGGGCACCCAGGCTCCCAGAGGGCACCTCGTCCAGCAGAGTACAGTCTTCCCTGCTTCCCTGACCCGAAAAGCCAGCCCCTGGTTCCCGACGGCTTCAGATTTGTCCCCGGCATCTTCCCCCTGCAGCAAAGTTACAACTGAGCACAAAGAAAAGATGCCACATCATCTCCCAGGGGAAATCCACTGCAGCCTTTCAGTCCGGAGCTTTTCTGGAGCCAGACTGAACTCTCCACCACACCGGAGTCTTTCCTCTTGTGCTCCTGCTCTGAGGTAGAGAGCCCAGGCACAGCCCTCCAAGCCTGGCGCCTGCCTCAAGGCAGCTCAGAAGCCGGCGGGCACAGGCCGGCACACCCTCCTGCTTGCCCGGGCCCCCAAGGGAGAAGACCCTGGTTCCCTGTGTCCTTGGAGGCCTCGCCCTCCCCCAGCTTCAGAGACCCCCTTCTTTCCACACACTGGCTGCCTTTAACTGCTCTTGCATGTGCCATCTGCTGGAAAGTTAATCAGCTAATTCATCTCTTAGGGAACCTTCTCTCTAGTACACTCAGCCTTGCCGGGGGCTTGTTCCTCTGGAGCGGCTGCCCCTCCTCGAGAATTCGCCATAAGCATTCAGGAAGCTCTATCTCCCCGGCGCTGCCCTTGGGCCCTGGTCTAAGTCAGCCCCCACTGTGCAGCCAGTCTCAGTCTTTTTCTCCTCGGGACTTTCTCCTTCTCAACCCTGAGGGCAGCGTGGAACAAACAGAAGGGGCAATTCCAGGGAGCAATCTAAGGGCAGTGCTATAGGCCGGAGTTGCATGGATCCCGGCATGGAACAGGTGGGGTTCAGGGCCACAGAGAGCTCACCAGCCTAGGTAGTACAATTAAAGAGCCTGCTAAGAGCCAACACAAAAAACAAGGAAGGCCTGGCTCTGGCCCTTGCAGGAACTCACAACAGAACGAGGGAACTGGGATAAGGTAGAATCAGAGTGTTCTTAGCACACAGGAAATGAAGGGAGTAGTCCCCTGCTTGCAGGAAGGCTCCCTGGAGGAGGAGGTGGCTGGGGGCAAGGGGTGCCCTCAGGGTTGTTCTGACCTTGGCACTGGCTGGGGGTGTAGCAGGAGTGGCCAAACCAAAACTCCACCGAGAATGTCACATCTCATCTATAGGACTGTCAGAACCCCCAAAGTTGGACAATACGCTCTGATGGCAAGGCTTTAGGGAAACATGCACTCATCACATACGGTGCTCTCGCAACAACACAAAATATGCAACTTCCTAGAAGGGGAGGGAAACCTCCCCTTCTAAATCCAGCTGCATTCATCCTTTGACCTAGCCCTGCCATTTCTGGGGCTCGATTCCACAGATACGCCTCCCTGTGTGCAGAGAGACAATGGACAAGGCTAAACTGGAAGACGGAGGATTTCAACAGATCCAACAACTAGTTCAGAGGGCTTGGCTCTTAGAGGCAGGCACTTAATACCTGTACTTGAACAAAGGACCAAGCATATGGATGAATGCATGAATGGGTTGGGCGATAAAATGAGACAAGGCAGATCTCAGCTCCAGATGTGCACAGGACAGTGAGTGCCACGGCTCTGGAGGTCAGGCAGCGTGACCTGCCCTATCCTGGCTTGGAGGTGGGGAAGCCGCTGCACCGAGCTCCTCTATTCTGCTCTGGACCAGACCTCCTGGGGATGGGTGGGTGTGGGAGGCTTGGGGTGCAGTGGTAGGTGGGAATGCCGTCAGTCTATGGCTGGAGGTGGCTGGGGGCGAGGGGTGCCCTCAGGGTTGCTCTGACCTTGGCACTGGCTGGGGGTGTTGCAGGAGTGGGCAGACGCCTGTTGCAGAGGACTCCGGAGCGTCCACGCCTACATCCTGGTCTACGACATCTGCTGCTTTGACAGCTTTGAGTACGTCAAGACCATCCGCCAGCAGATCCTAGAGACGAGGTGAGGGGCCAGGATATAGTCCATTACCACCTCAGTGGGTGCCCCAGTGCTAACCACTGCCCTGGAAACGGTGCAAGGGCGGGGAGGGTGGGACATTGATGAAGTACCCTCTGGTTCCGGCACACACATTCAAACATACACATTTTACTGTCCCCATTTCTAATAACACACTTTGGGATTCTTACCACGGGGTGGCTGGCTAGTCTAATGCAGTGGTTAAGAGCAGAGGCTCTGGGAACAAAACTGCCAGGGCCACTCACCTGCATCACTTTAAGCCGGTTAACAGATAAGCCTCAGGTTCCTCATCTGTAAGATGGGGATAACAGTTGTACCCACCTTTTAAATCAGTTTTGATTAGAGCATGTAAGGCACCCCGAGCGCTGAGCGCTGCGCCTGGAACAGAGGTATGGTAGTAGCAGTACTGACCAGGCAGGCACCGCCCGCCCTTGAAGTCCAGGGGTTGAGACCGGCCTGCGGAGTTCTGAGAGTCCCCGCCACCCCACAGGGTGATCGGCACCTCAGAGACGCCCATCATCATCGTGGGCAACAAGCGGGACCTGCAGCGCGGGCGCGTGATCCCGCGCTGGAACGTGTCACACCTGGTGCGCAAGACCTGGAAGTGCGGCTACGTGGAGTGCTCGGCCAAGTACAACTGGCACATCCTGCTGCTCTTCAGCGAGCTGCTCAAGAGCGTCGGCTGCGCCCGCTGCAAGCACGTGCACGCCGCCCTGCGCTTCCAGGGCGCGCTGCGCCGCAACCGCTGCGCCATCATGTGACGCCGCGCCGCCCCGGGAACTGCGGGGCTCCGGCGGGGGGCGCCGGGGGTGGGTGGGGGGTGGGGGGGAAGGACCCTGACGCGCCCGGCCTGGCCCGCCCCCGCGGCCGCGCGCCTCGCGGGGAGGGGCGGAGGACGAGAGGGAGCCTCCTGCAACTGCCCGGCCCAGCCCCTCTCCGCGTCCGTCTTCCTGGGCCCGCCGCCTTTAGTGCTGTAGCTAGCGCCGTGCCCGGGCCGGGCCCCAAGGGGCGCCTTGGCCTTTTGGGATCGCGAGGGTGAGCGCGGGGCGTGGGGGTGGGGAGGTGCTGCCTTGGCCGGGGCCCCCACCCGTCTACTCCAGAGAGTGTGTCTGTCATTGCCCTGCGTCTTCTTTCCCCGTGTCTGTCATCCCAAGCGTCTGTTGGTCCTTAGCTGTCTTATCCACCCTCCCGTCCACCCTCCTGCCCCCAGCTCCGTTCACAGGGCTCTCATTTCGTTCATCCCCTTGTCGCAGATCCTGGCAGCTTCTCTGTGAGGCCAGCCTTTGGACCGTCAGCACCACCGGCACAGGGCAGAGAGATGCGGGTGGCCCAAGGACCGTAATCGGGGTCCTAGGGTTGAGGTCCCAGGTCAGTCAGGAGGAGAAAGGCTGAGCTCTCCCCGTTCCAGGGAGATCTCCCCGCCCAGCAGCCCCCAGAGACACAACAACTTACCTTCCAGCCTTAACTCGATGGTCCATCCCTGCCGGGTGCCCCTCATCCCCTTCCTGACCCCAAAGCCAGATCACCCCCTGGGTTAAAACTTTTTTTTTTTCTCGACGGGAGCGTGGAGAGGGAATCCCCCAAAGGATAAATTTATTTCCACGATGCCAGGTTCCAGCCCTCTATTCCCTCCTGCGCTGGGTGGTCTGCAAGATTGGGGGATGTTGGGTTTGGGGGGCTGGTGGTGGGCAAGATGGTGTCCCGGGGTTGGGGGAGAGTGGTTAGGTTGCGCTAGTAAAGACTCTTATTTCCCCATCCCACTCCAATCTGAGTGCCCTAGACCCTGCCTGCCTTGAATCTCAGATTTCTCTGATAAATCTGGGGAGGGGCAGAGCCACTTAAAGAATTATGGGGACCCTTGTGCTTGAGGGAGATATGCCCGCACCCCCACCCCTGTATAGAGGCCCTCAGGATCTGATGCCCCCCTTGTCCCAACACCAGTTTGGCCCTATGCCCTGACTCACTCCACCCCATTTTCTCCGGCTGCCTGGCCGGTTTCTACCTCTCGTCACCGGAGCTGATCACTGTCAGTTTTGTACCGATTTAGAAATAACAAAATCCATGAAGGTACTAGGAGCGGCCTGAGGGATTACTGGGGTACTTGGAGAGTGGGAGCAATGGTGCATGTCCCCTGCCCCTGGCTGACTTTTCCTTGAGGCTGAGTCCTGAGCCCTGGTGTGTTGGGAGGATAGGAAGGTCCGTTGTTAGAAGAGGGGCAGATAGATCAACCCAGCCTCCGTGTAGCCCAGCTGCAGTGTGTAGACCAGAAAATCAGGTAGCCCAGAGTGGTGATGGAGCAGAGTCTGGGGGGGGAGGGGTCATGGGTAGGGAATTTATCCAGATCCAATGTGAGAGGGAATCTGATCCTCCCTTCCACTTCCCCAGCTGATTCTCCCTCCACCTGTGGGGTGTAGCACAGCCCTGCAGTGACTGCCCTGTCCTTGGCGGTCCAGTATGCCTGGGTTCTAGTCCCTGCTGTGCTGCATGACTTTGGGCAAGTGACCTGCCCTCTCTGAGCCTCCCTCTGAAACAGAGGAGGTGGCTCCCCTTCCCCACACCTTGGAGTGTCTGGGAGGGTAAGGAAGAGGGCCTGCCCCCTTTTATCCCCTGCATCCCTGCCCCCTGGTTCACCAGGGGGATGGGGTGAGGGATGGCAGCATCTCACCTGCCCCCATCACTGTCACCCCCAGCTGAGGCACCTGAGGTGGGCATGGGGAACCCAGGCCTCTGGCTGCCCCTTATGGGAGCCATTAGAATGTATCGCCTGGCCGGCCCCCCTCACTCCCTCCACTGCACTCCAGGTATTTGATTTTGATTCCCTCCACCCCCATTCTGAGTCTCTGTCCTCCCCGCCCCCCCCCCCCCGGGTTTCCCACCACAGGGTCTGGAAGTGTGTGTGATGCCCATTGCGCTGTGATCGGAAGTCGGATTAAAAATCAGGGAGTGTTTTCCCTTGTTTCTGTACAAGGTGTTGGCTCAGTTCCTGCCCTGTGAGGGAAAGGGCTCCCCTACAGGGCCTGCCTGCTGAGCTCTGCTGTGGAAGGACCGTCAGGGCGATGAGGTTGCTCTGAGTCCCAGAGCCTGGGTCAACCAGGAGAACTAAGAAGAGTTTGGGACTCCCCTCTCCACCTAGCCTCTGAGCCCTCCCATGCTGAGCAAAAACACTGGAGGGGGAAGTGAAAGGTCTCCCCCGGCCACTCCTGGGAAAACTTTCATAACTGGACTCAATCCCAGCTCCTGCTGCTGTCTCTTTGTTCCCACTTGTGGCTGAGCTGCTGTGGCCCATTCGCGGCTGTAGATGTGATAAGAACACTCTCCACCATCCCTCTTGACTCCCAGTGATCTCAGTTCCCAAAATCCAGAGCAAAGCTTTGAAGTCCTTGAAGGCCTGTGTGTGTCCCTGTCCTTGGTGCTGACACACCAGCGGCTTCCAGGAGAGAGCGGCTGTCTGGCAAGGTTGGCGGAGCCTCAAGAGAAGAAACCTCTCACCCCCGCTCCCTCTCCCTCATCCCCTTCCACTCCAGTAGGTAACGCCTGAAGCTATTCCTTCCTGCACCTGGGAAAACGCTTGAAACTGTGCCTTCCTGCACCACCACAATCCTCGAGTGAGGGACTCAAGAAGTCTGGGGCTCTGAAACACACCTACAAGTGTTTAATAACTTACAAGAGTTGTGGAAATGGTGGCCATAGCCAGAGGCCAGGAGTTTGGGGAGCTGTTCTGGGGGGAAGCAAGAAGACATAGGGTGGCCCCTGTGCCCCGCGAGTGGGAGTGAGGGGTTGCCCCTTTGCCCAACAAGCAGATTGAACCTATATTTGTCTTCTGACCCCACCCACACCCTCTCCCCTGCCAAGGCCCCTCTGTTCCTGCAGCTGAGAGTCCAGTGGATACATGGCATCCTTTTCACCTCCCTTCTCCCCTGGACTCACAAGCTCAAGGCTGGGAAGGCTCCTCCTCAGACCCAGGACTCGTCCTCTGGTGGGAGTGGGGCTTGATCAAGCTGCTGGAGACCTATGCCCTCCAAAGGCTGGGGGCTGCTCTTCAGTGGGGCAGCTGGTTCTTCCCTCTTCTTTCCTTCCTCCTCCTTCCCTGCTGAGGCTCCATCCACCAGGGTTGCCCCCACTCCCTTTCTGCCCAGTGCTCTCACCAGCCTGCCCCTTGAGGGTGCCCTGGCTGAACCCAGGTGGAGGTAGGCCAGTGGCCTGGGGATTCGTGAAGGCTGCTTCCCAGGCCTGTGGTCTCTCCGGGGCCGGATTCTGGGCCTCAGCTTCAGCTTGTAGATGGATGGGACTCTCTGGGGCTTTCGGAGTGTTCTCTTGGCCTTGCCTGGACATGCCTGGGTTTTGTCAGAATTGGGGTCTGAGGGTGAAGGTGTGGGGGCTTCTAGGCTGGCAGACACAGTGGGGGCTGAGCAGTTCTGCCTTCCTTGAGCTGGTCCCTTCTTCATCCCGGTACCCTTGGCACTCAGGCTTGCCTTTACCTTTGGCCCACTCTCTCTGACTCCCGGTTTCCCTTTTGGGCTTCCTGGTCCAGTGGTAACAGATAGCTTAAGGGAGCCTGTAGAGGCTGCCTTCCAGGCTCCCAGGTCCACTTTAAGGAGAGGTGGGGGGCCCTGAGCCAGTTCTTGGATGACTTTGTCATAAGGACCCCCAGGCTCAGGCCACCGCCCACCTAGGCTGGGGACGTAGACTCCACTTCGAGGGATGACTCCAGACCCTGTGCCCTGGGGGCAGGCACCCCCCACCTCTAGCAGCTTCATGTTGGCCAAAAGCTCCTCCTCAAGACTATGGTAGATAGCTTGATCCTTGGTTGCACCCAGGGACAGGGGAGGATATCGCTCCTCCCACTCCTGTGGGCCCAGGCCCCAGGGTCTCCCAGCTTTTGCTGTCACCTGGATGTCCAACTTCTGGTCCCCTTGTCTCGCATCCGCAGAGAAGTCCCCATGTCTGCACCCAGGCAGGTCCCCAGGGACAGCCCTTGGGAGGGGGCCACTCCCCAATTCTGTCATGGGACCTCCGCCTGCAATACCTGGAAAGCTGCTTCCTGGAGTGGGGGGGCAGGCAGGGGGCAGCCAGACAGGGATCTTGGCGGGCCCTTTAACAGGGGACAGAGAGCGGACAGCTGCTGGCTCCCTGAGCTGGGAAGAACAACCCTCAGCCTCACCCCTGGGTGGTGGCCTGAGGCCCATGGGCTTCGCTGGGCTGGAGGAACGAGGCGGCGGAGATAGTCCTCTTGCTGGTGTCCTTTTGGCAGTGGCTTCGGGGGCTCGGAATCTCTGGGAGGTGGGGGCCCTGGCGTGAGCTCCCTGGCTGTCTGTCTCCTCATGAATCCAAGATGTGGGAGTCCTTCCTCTGGGATGTTCAGAGGAGTATCTCTCCTCCCTCTTCCCTGAGGAGGTGCACCGTGGGTCTCGGCCCCTATGGGGGGATGAGGAGTGGGGGCTGAGTGGGCTGTCCCCCACTGGCAGCTGCCTCCAAGATGGGGTGGGTGACTTCTCCTGGTGCCTGAAAGGGAGAATCATGAGGCTGGCAGGATCATCTCGTCCAGTCCCCTGGCTCTGGGAAGGGATGACTTTCCCCAGCCAGAACACCAAGGGTGCCAGACTTCATGTTGGATGAAACAGATGCTCTCTGTCCCTCTGGGCCCGCCCGAGTCTTCCTTATGACAGATACTGTTCAAGTTTATTCTCCCTCATTCCCCTGTGTAGTAGCTAGAAGCCTGGTTTGGACCCCGGGTTACTTCAGGTCCCGCAACTTCAGCTCACCAGTCTTGGGGGAGGGGGCGTTTGAGTATCTGTCCTACTGTGAAATGGCAGAAGATCCTTGGGAAATCTCTATGGGCCTTTATGGGCCTCAGCCTCTTCATCTGTGAAATGGGAGGGCATACGAAAAAGCTAGATGATCCCAGTGGTACTGAGTGCCTTTTTGGTTCTGAACACCTGGGGTAGGGGCACCGTTCGGAGACCTGCTTCCCGTATTTTTGGGGGGGCACCGTTTGGAGACCTGCTTCCCGTATATTTCTGAGAATGTGGGCTCCAAAGAAGAAAGAGACCCTGCTCTGGCCCTCTCCCTTGTACCTCAGGAATGATGCTGTCTCTCTGGGGACTCCCGCCTCTGTTCCCCATTTACTGTGGGTTCTAGGAGTGGAGGAGGTGGGGGGCCTCAGCTTCCGGCCTGAAGAGGTATATGTCTTCCAGTCCACGGGGGGCAGCGGGCTCTGGGAACGGCTGATAGTCATCGTTGGTTGGGGCTGCGAGGGCCCATCCTGCACCCTCACCTCATGCTGCACCGGTGGGGCAGGGGGCTTCTGGAAACTGCCCGCCTTGTGTGCTACCAACACAGCCCCCCCAAGAGAGAGGAGAGGAGGAAAGGGTTAAATTCCTGCTGATGGGGCCCACTGTTCTCCCCTAGCTGTCCCATGCCCCAAACCCACATTAGAGACAGTACGACCTACAGTGGCGGTGCCAGGACTTCCTTATAGGGGCGCAGGGGACAAAATCTGGTCAGAGGGCCCAGCTCAGGGACTTGTTTAAAGCTGCGTTTGTATTGCAAGTTCACATTTTTTACTTGGATGGCATGCTTATTTGGGGTGGCTTGAGGTACTAATAGAGATTATGGGGGGACTAAAGACCTCTCCAAGTCATACTCGGTGCCCCCACTGTGGACATCAGAGCCAGACCTCAGCCCTGCCAAGAGGCACCCTGACCAAATGCGATTCTATGTGTTTGGCGCCATCTTCTGGCTATGATTGGTATTGCACCGTGGTTGCCTCGCTTTCTTCCTACAACTGAGGGTATCATACCAGTACCTTTTTTTTTTTTTTTTTTTTTTAACACCAGTACCTTCTATGGTATCTTCCTTTCTCCATATTTCTTGCCCCTGGAGATCAGACCTACCTCCTACCTCTGCTTCTGGCCTCCTGACCCAAAGCCACAGGGAAGAGACTCTCAGGGGACTCACAGAGAGACGTGCACCGGCAGGGGTCATGTTTGTCCAGATAATGGCTGAGGGTGTCCCAGCCGCCCCCCACGCGCACCATCACGTGGTTCCGGAGGATCTGTAGGGGACAAGGATGAGGTTGGGGGCGGGATAGAGGACGTCCCCTCTTCCTGGAGCAGCCTGCACTTTTCCAGCATGCACTCCTATCCATGTACACATGAGCACGCAGGTATTCCTTGCACAGGTGTATTGTGGGGGGGTGTATTGTGCAGCCTGTCTCTCCTCCACAACTAGCATCAGATAACACATGTTGTCAAGGGTGGCGGCCAAGCTGACAGAGAGTTGCCCCACAACTAGACAAGGGATCTCACAAGCACTGTGCAGCCTGGCCCTGGAGCACTCTCTTCTCTCCCTTCACTGGAAAGGGATTTCCACCTGCACATGCCTGTAGCAGAAACGTGGCCCAGGGGCACCTGGATGGCTCAGTCGGTTAAGCATCTGACTCTGAATTTTGGCTCAAGTCATGATCTCAGGGTTGTAAGATTGAGCCCCACATGGGGCTCTGCGCTGAGTGCGGAGCTTGCTTGGGATAGTCTCCCTCTGCCCCTCTCCCCCCACCCCGCCCTTGTTCTCTCTCTCTCTCAAAAACAAAACAAAACAAAAACAAAAAAAGTGGCCCTGCTTTGCTCTGTAGCGGGTATGTCAAGGAATCTTGGGAGTGCCATCCACTCCACTCTGGGACTCTGGGGCAGGTCACAGTCTCTCTCAGGCTTCCCATTTCCTCAGCTGAAATTCCTTGTCCCTACCTACGAGCTGGCTCTGTCCCCGGGTATGGCCTGCGATCAAGGAGAGGGCTTGGCCACACCTCTAGGTACAATCTGTTTCCCGTGAGGCGTGGCCGGGTATGAGGGGCAGGCAGTGAGAGGCACATCTCAGACCCCTACTGCGGATCACTCTGCAGGATGTACCAAGCCAGACATGGGAAGCCTGGACTATGGGGCCCATGTGGGCTGGGCTGTGCACTGAACACAAACTTGGAGTTCTCAGGCCCCTTGCTCTGACCAAGCATGTGGATGGAGTGGAGGCAAAGGACATTCAGGAGTACCCTTCATACTCTATTTCTGCCTGGACACCCCTCTGCACTAGGCTAAGGTGGAGCGGATGGAGGCAGGGTTCTGGCTGCCCTAATAGGAGGAGGGGATAGGATTGCCAGCTTTGCCAACTATCTTCTGGGAATTCCGCAAGGGAGAGAAAGAAAGCCCCAAGTCCTGATAGGTTGGGGTGAATGGTGATTTCCTGTCCTTGCCCTCAGTCCTGGGCAAGGTCCCACAAAAGGCAGCGCTATTCTGCTGATCCTGGGGACACCCCAACTCTGGTCCCCAGACTTACCCGGATGAAGATGAGGGTGTTGGAATCCCCCACGCGGTACTTCCCCTCAGACACTTTAACCATGGAGAACTGAACTGGGCACGTGCAGCGGCTCACGAGGCTCTGAACCTGTGGGCAGTGACAAGGGGCTCAGCCCTCCCTCTGCACAAGTGCCCAAGCTCCTTATCCCCCACCCTGGGTCAAGCCCGATGAGGGGGAGCCTGCCTGTCCCCCAGAGCCAGCCTCCAGGCTTCTGCTGAAGTCAGGGCTGGAGGCTGAGAAGCAAGTGCAGAAATGACCCAGTGACATCGAGACCTCGAGTGGTCACTTATAGTTCCGTGGCCTTGTGGGTCAGCTGACGGAGGCAGTGGAGTGTAATGATGTAGAAGGTGGACCCTGGAATCTGACGGGCTTCGGCTGGAGTCCTGCCTCCACCACACCATAGGCCTTGGGCAGGTTAAGAAACCTCCCTGAGCTCTATTCCTGGGCGGTAGAAACGGGTTAATCCCAGGACTCTCCTATGAAGCGCCCCCTCCGTGCCAGACACTGTTCCGAGTACTTCATATGCGCTGACTCATTGAATATTCAGCAGCTATGGAAGGTAGGTACTATTACACCTCGACGCTACAGATGAGGGAACTGAGGCACAGAGAGGTTAAATAATGTGCCCCAAGTCACACAGCCGCGGAGCAGTGGAACTAAGCCTCGAACCGAGGTGTCAGAGACGGTGCCAGAGGCAGTGTTCTCAAAAGTCGCGCGGCGGGGCTCAGTGAGAGAGGTCTAGAGCGCGGGATTGTAATACAAACGTAATGAGCGGCTTAGCTGGGCCGATACGTGATGAGGCTTGAGGCTCCGAGGGGAGCACGACTTAAGCAACGCCGCACCGATAATTCAGTCGGGGGAGGGGGTGCTGGGGCTCCAGAAGGAGGAGGCTCCGAGCGGCGCGCGCGGACGGGGGAGGGGGCGGGGCGGACGGGGCGGGGCGGGGCCTGGAGGGCGTGTCCGGAGCCCCTCACCAGCTGGTCCAGGTGGCGGAAGTGGCAGGGCGGCCGCGCGGGGGGCTCGGGCGGCGGCGGGTCCGGTGGGGGCAGGGCCAGCTCCTGCCGCAGCTCCTCGTCGATCTCCTCCTCCAGCCGCACGAGGGTGGGCGCCGCCACGCCGAAGCGCCAGGCTCGGCGGCCCAGCTCCAGCAAGCACAGCACCACGTTCTTCACGTTCTTGCGTAGCACCAGGTCCTCCGTCTCGAACATCACCACCTCTGGCAAGCGGAGGTGGGGGAAGACGGCAGGCAGCCTGAGCCCCCTGCGGACCTCCGCTCTGCGGAGTAGGTGGGAGAGCCCTGGGGCCTTCCCTGGCCCGGGGTCGGGGCCCGGGGGGGCGGGGGGTGGGAGGGAGGGGGCTGGCTCGGATCGCTGGATCTTGGGGTCTGGCCGGCCCCTAGGAGGGGTCTGAGCAGAATCGTTCAGGCTCTCAGGGCCTGGTAGGTGGCCAGTCCAACAAGACAGGTTGGGGTGGGAAGAGGTGACACAGCCAAGCTGAGAAGCCCAGAGCCCGGCTGTGGGTTGCGCTCCACCTTGCCCTTCTCCCCACTCCGTTTGGATATAGGGGTCTAGGAGTAAGAAGCAGTTTGTTCTGCTTCCCACCCACACAGCTCAGCTCCGATACCAGCGGACGTCTGGAACTCAACCCTCAGCCCACATATAACCAGGCAAGGTTGAGTACAGGCTCTGGAGCTTGACTGCCCGAGTTGGAGTCCCGATTCTCCCACCCAGCAGCCGTGTGTCCTTGGGCTAGTCCCTGAGCCTCAGTCTCCTCCTCTGTAAAGTGGGATGTAGACTGTTTCACGGGGCTTGCTGTGTCTGCGGACAAGATCTGGCTACATGGGAAGTGCTCGATGAGACACTAGCTTTTCTCAGCCTTCCAGTCCTGCTCCGCACTGCCTTGCCAGCCTCCAGCAGCTGGGCCTGACTCCTCCCTCCACCTCAGCCCCCACCCCCTCTGACCTGGAGGATGGCACAACATCCAGCTTCATCCCACTAGGCCTAGGAGATGAGGGACCCTGGTGGGGGGCAGGCGCAAGGCCATCTCCTCCTTCAGCTGCACCAGGGTGGGCGCCAGGCTCCATGGCCTGGGAGAGGAGGGATCCTGGCCTGTCACTCCCCTGGGCCTCACAAGCGTCAGCACAGCTGGCCCCTCCCTAATGTCCACTTGCCTGCCTCCCTGTCCTTCCCCCTACCCCAGCCCTATGCCCTCACCCACCCTGGCTTCTCCCAGCCGTCCAAACACAGCACCTTCTCTGTGCCTTTGCTCCTGCTGTTCCCTGCTTAGAATTCCCTTTCCCCCAAACTTCTACTTGTTCTCCCAGACTCAGTTCAAATCCTCCTCCTCTGAGAGGCCTTTCTTGGCCCCCACTATCCACCCATTTCCTCCCCTGGCTCCTCAACACATACACTTCTATTTGAGGCTTTGAGCACACTGGGCTATAATTTGTGTATCTATTCATCTGTCTCTCTTCCTAGACCATGAACTTTTTGGACACTGGGACTCAGTCCTCTTGGTCCTTTGTGCCCAGCACAAAGGAGAGAGGGACTAAATGTGTGTTTGTTGAATGAATGAATCATTCAGTCAACACATTTATTTACTGAAGATTTACTACGTGATGGGGGAAACTGAGGCACAAACAGGGATGAGCTGGCCCAAAGCGAAATGAGGAAAGAGGACCCTGGCTCCTGACTTCCAGTGCAGCCCAAGCCTTAGAGAGGAGGTGGATTCTGGCAGGATAAGGGCCTGGGGAGGCTGGTGCAGGGTGGTTACCTTGGACGCCCATCTCCTTTCGACACCACTGGATGAAGTTGGAGACGTTGTCCCGGGCCTGGAAGGTACCCGGCTGGGCGGCCTCGTTGCAGGAAACCCCAGCCCGAGGCAGGGGAATCCTTTGGGCTCGGGCAGGTGCCTCAGCCAGGAAGGCCAGGGCGGCCTCAGTGATGGTGTTGGCATGCTGGCACAGCACCAAGCCTGTCTCCAGGACCTGCAGGAAGTTGGCCACGTTGATGTCCAGCCCGTAGAGATCCCGAAGCCACTCGGCCAGGTCCTCCATCATGGCTTCCAGGTACTGCTCGCTGGACTTAAAGGGCCGAATGCTATGCACCGGTGGCCCCAGGCTCCCAGGCCTCCTCCCACGTCCCCCAGGCCGGGGCATGGTTGGATCCTCAGCAGGGAGGAGGTCCTCCTGCTGCCCGCTGGGCCTTGGCTTGTTCTCCCTGACTCAGGGCGGCCCCTTCTACCCTCCGCGAGCCCAGGACTTCCGGCTCTGCTACTTGCCTCTGGCTTCAGCCCGGCCCCCGCCCCCCCACATTCCTCAGTGCCTGCCAGAACTTTCCCTACTTGCCGGCCCTGCAGTGACCTCACTCTTGGGCTGCCCAGTTGGCCCAGAGGTCGCCAGCTCCCAGGACAGATGGAGGTGAGGACACTGCTCTCCCCCCCTCCCCCCAGGACTAGACTGGTCCCGCTGGCTGCCTCCCACCCCCCAGCGGTCGGCAGTGGACAGCGGAGCCCAGCATCAGCCTCTCCGCTCTGCTGTCCCCTCCTCTCCTTGGAGACGGCTGCTACAAACACTCCTTAACCCTTCGAGGCAGCCAGCCAAGGACTGCCCTGCACAGCCCGCCCCGGGACGGAGCAGGGAGGGAAGCCTGGGCCTGGCTTCTCTCCCTGGGTTGAAGGCTGGGGCTTCCGGGGAGTAAGGGAGAAAGGCAGAAAGGCAGGGCCAGGGGTTGCCGAGCCCCTTGGCGTTTAGCGAGCACTGTAAGGTGAGGATGAAAGAGACACGGTGCTAGAGTCTGATGACTTCAGCCCTGGCCCCTTCCCTGTATCCCTCTGTGACCTTCATATGCACCTCGCCTCTCTGCGCCTCAGTTTCCTTAACTATAAAATGGGAATCATGTCCCCCTCTGGGGGTGCTGTGAGGAGTAAGGGAATGACATAGGTGGGAAGTTTCAGGACACACGCACACTCAGGACTGGGGGGGGGGGTCCCAGCTCTTGCTGATTCTCCCAGCAGCCCTGTTTATGCCCCACGATCCCCACTTTCTCTGAGAACCTGCCCCATCCCCCACTCTAACCCCGGGATTCCTGTAGAGCGGGCTGTGGGCTGTCAAAACCGCAGGACCTCACCCCGGCCACGGCACTGTAAGTAGCTCCTGTGTGCCAGGTGCCATCACAGGCCCGACGAGAGAGCAACAGATGAGGTGCCAGACGTCATGGAGGCTACATACATGTTAGTGGGGGATGGGTGACAGGTGCCAAACACATAAATCCACAGTGAGTCACATGGTGATAAATACCAGGGAGAAAAATAAAGCACTAAGGGAGACGGGGCAGTGTGTGGCATTCTATGTGAGGTGGTCAAGGGAACGCCTCCCTGACGTGGTGATATCTGAACAGAGGCCTGAGGGAAATGAGGAAGCAAGCCCTGCAGGTATCCCAGGGAAGGGTATGCGGGCAGAGGGAAAAGCCAGTGCAAAACCTCCAGGCAGGAGGCCTCGCTTCCTCCTGCCACGAACCTCTCCAGAGGGTTCACTGTGTGTCCTGGTGAAGTGGCAGCTGGTCTTCCCCAGGGGGAGAGAGCAAGACAGAAGCCACAGTGTCTTCATTACCCAGCCTGGAACGTCACACTGTCATTTCCGCAATATCCTGTCGGCCACCCGGGTCGGCCTTATTTCACGCGGGAGGGCACTGCATGAGAACACGAATACCAGGAGACAGGGGTCACGGGGAGCCTTCCTAGAGGCTGTGATCCCAGTACAGAAGAGCTAGTTGTTTTTTCTTGTGTGCTAATAAAATCCCATTATGTTCAGGTAGTAGGTGGAACTTCCTTGAAATGCGGGAAGGTGGGTTCGGCCCCAGAAGAGGAGCCATGATAGGTTCAAGTCAATCATGGCAGAGCTAAGATGGAAGTTTCTGCCGAGGGTCCAAGACGGCAGTAGATGCAGCAAACCCCAAAAGGAACGAGACTCTATGCACGCTTTATCGAGGCATTATCCAAAGCGGTCACTTGATGCTTGGATTTCTCTCTCACTAGAGTATGTCAAGAGTAAGGTTGCTGCAGAGCAGGAGAGGATTTACAGAGAATGGCAGCTGCGTCGCAGGCCACAGAATGGCCCCCAGAGAGAGCTGCATCCTAATGCCCAGAACCTGCCCAGAACCTGTGAATGTTACCTTAGAGGGCCAAAGGGACCGTGCAGAGAATCCAGATTGTCAAAGTGGACCTTAAATGTAATCACAAGTGTGGGGCGGAGGGTGGTCTGGCTGCAGAAGTAGATGTGCCAGTTGAAGCAGAGATTGAGGGGGCCACAAGCCAGGCACTCCGCAGCTTCTAGAAGTTGGAAGAAGCAAGGAGCAGATTCTCCCGTGGAGTCTCCAGAAAGAACCAGCCCTGCCAACACCTCGATTTTATCCCTGTAAAGATTCATTTCAGACTTCTGACCTTCAGAACTGCAAAAGAATAACTGTGTTTTCTTTTTAAGATTTTATTTATTTATTTGACAGAGAGTGAGAGAGCACCAGCAGGGGGAGCAGCAGAGGGAGAGGGAGAAGCAGGCTTCCCGTGGAGCAGGGAGCCCGATGCAGGACTTGATCCCAGGACCCTGGGATCATGACTTGAGCCGAAGGCAGACGCTTAACGACTGAGCCACCCAGGCGCCCCTGAAGGCAGACGCTTAACTGACTGAGCCACCCAGGTGCCTTAAGTGTGTTGTTTGAAGCCACTACATTGGTGATAATTTGTTACAGCCGGAACAGGGAACTAATGCCTATCACCATCTCTCCCCCAAAACAAGGGGAGAAGCAGCGAGAGGGGCTTAAATGGGACCAATCAAAGCACTAGATGTTTATCCCTAATCACTAGGGAGACTCAGTGAACTGAAGTCTGACTGCTGTGTGGGAAGTCGGAAATGCAGACTCGGGGCTGGCTGTCTGCTCCGTGCTGGGGACCAAGGAGAGGGCTGTGCTGGAATCAGCCAGCGGTCTTCTTGTAGTTGGAACCGAGGATGGCTGAGTGCTTCCTGCGTGCCACTCAGCCAGCGAAGGGCTCAGTAGAGGGGAAGATGGCAATGGACCAGCGGATTCCTAGGGCTGCGGGGGGGATGAGTGACCCCCAGAATCCAGGGTAGCCTCCTGGACCCAAGGGACTGCCTGGATTGGGGAAGGAAAGGCAAACACCAGGGGTTGGCCAGCTGAGAAGGAAGAGGGAGGAAGGACCATGTCTTCTGCCCATCACCCCATCACATTGTGGCCACCAGTCATGGCAGGCCCCAGCCGGGAGGAGATGTAACATTATATCAACTTTCAGTGAGCAGAGTGACCACTCTTCCATGGCCTAAGAGTTCTCTGAACAAGTCAAAAGACCTGTCTGAATTGTCCTCCAGGGACAAGGGAAGGAAGCTTGCTTCCCCTTGAGCAGGTTTAAAGGGACTATAGGAAGCAAAAAAAAAAAAAAGATTATTTTATAACTATACTCCCTGAGTCCTACTTGATCAAAGGTACCAATTACAACCAGGCCTGGTCAATCTTGGCCCTCCCATTTCTTTTCTCAAATGGTTGGTTTGGGATGGGTGCGTGCCTCAGTTCTGGCCAACTGAGGCTCAAAGAGAAGCCTGCTGGAGGGCTTCTGAGAAGTCCCGGCCCTGCAGAGCCTTTCTGCTTTGGTCATGATTGCAGCAGGCCAGGATGCCTGGAGCTGCAGCAGCCATTCTGCAACCAAGAAGAGAGGCACAGAAGGCAGAGGGGAAAGATGAAAAGATGTCTGGGTCCCTCACAACCGCATCACACCACTGAACCAATCCTGGAGCCCCCCACTTCTGACTTCTTAAGTGAACTAATACATTTTATAAAGCTTACGCCATTATTAGTCGGGCACTCTGATATTCCACCAACTAAATACATCCTAACGGACATGATGTTCAAAGGGGAAGAGTCTTGTATATATATATATATAGAAAGTCTTGTTATATATATTCCCACTTGGGTGGCCGTTACATACCACCTTATTGGATATTTCTTCTTGTAACTTACCTCCTTTGCTCAACTAAAATGAATACAGCATCTCTGTGTTATACCTGGTTATTACAAGTTAATGAGCTATACGTACTATTAATTTGCACATTAAAATCCAAAAAAGTACAAAAATTATAGCTTTAGGGGCGTCTGGGTGGCTCAGTCAGTTAAGCATCAAGTCTTGATCTCAGCGTCGTGAGTTCAAGCCCATGCTGGTCGTGGAGACTACGTTTAAAAAAAAAATTACAGCTTTACTTTTGACAATTGATCTCATTTTATTCTCTAGATTTCTGTGAGTGCAGGAAATAATGCTTGTGCTAGCCAATAAAATGCAGCTCATTCTCTTCTGGTTTTAAGCAGTTTCTTTTGGACACAGCTCCAGTCAGGTTTGAATTCAGACTCACTATCAGTACAATTTCTCCCCTTTCAAGGGGTCTTCCAAGGTGGCATCTGAGAGCAGGAAGCATGCTTCTGTTCCTGGTGTAGTGGGGGATTACCTGCTCTTGTGTTTTCACTGTAGACCCTATTACTACTCTGTGATCAATTTCCAATGTGGCTTTATGCTGCTATGGTTTGTTATGACAACCTAACTTTTTATGAAGTTCCCACAAAACCCAAAATACCCTTGAGAAGAGTGAATGGGAAAAAAAAAAAACCCAACACAACAACAGTGAATGAACACCCTAAGGATGACAAAGTGCTTCTGGGCACATCGAAGTGGGAGAGGCAGGATGAGATGAATGACCAGACCAGAGGAACACCGTTTTGTGCTTCTTGGTAGGATGCTCCCTAAAAGCCACAGCATAGGCTCAGTGGTTTGGATGGGCCTGGCCAGGGACATTAAATCTTAGGTAGTGACTCAAGAAGGTTGTTCCTAGTGCCAGTGACCAGGGGTGGTCCCCACAGTGGCTTCTCAACTGGATCGTTCCTGTGGTGTGATCTTGGCTGTGTTCACAATCCTTCTATAGTTCCTGTCCAGTTGCCAAGGCTTCTGGCCATTCTGCGAGCTCCCACTATTCTTTCTCTTTAAATTAGCCAGAGTGAGCTTTAGGATTTTGCCATCCAGAGCCACAGTGACTCTAAGCTCTTTTAGTAAATGTAAGGAGAATGGGTTTCCTGGGAGACAATTCTCCATGGGCCTTTTGCATTTCTGCTTGTCTCACAAATAGAGGCGCCGACTTTTCAAGGGTGTTTAATAGAGTGAACAACCTTGGAGGATAGTGATTGCATCTCTTTCTGGAGCAAAGAGCAGGTTTGTTTGCTGCCCATTATAAAAGATTTGTGCTCCTAAGCTCAGAGCTTCTCTGGTAATGCAAACCCCTGTACGTGCAGGCATTCACGGGCCCATCCCCATGGCACCCAGGGGACAAGGGACAGGCTGTGTTGACAGGAATAGACTGCTGCTGCTGTACCATGAGGAATCCAGGCCTTTGTCTGACCCAGGAGTCTCAGGTTTTTTGGCACACCCATGACGCCCCGGCAAGCGAACTTGCTAGCATGCAAGAGTAAAGCTTCAGACCCTTCCCAGTGGCCCCCCCTTGACAGGGTGGCCCCCATGGGACTAGGAGTTTCCCAAGAGCTGTTCTACATCCTACCTACTGACCTCCATTAAACTGGGAGATGCCTGAGGAAGAGACCCCACTCCTCACACTTGGATGGAAACCAAGACATTTTCTCCTGTCAGACTGAGGCTCT
The DNA here is from genome assembly GCF_002201575.2 of Neomonachus schauinslandi. NCBI lineage: Eukaryota > Metazoa > Chordata > Mammalia > Carnivora > Phocidae > Neomonachus > Neomonachus schauinslandi. The sequence goes on from NC_058417.1 coordinate 22,806,805, forward strand.
CCAGAGCTGGGTTTGCATCCTCTAACCCCTCTGCCTACTCCTGTCTCTGCCAACACAGGCCACTCTGAAGGCCCGGAAAATAAAGAGTTCTCCCAAGTATCCCCTCCCCCAGCCCCAGTTCTCACACACACATACATGACATTTGGGAGCTACACCCAGCTCTTGCCTGGGCCCTACTTTCTACTGGACTTAGAGGCATTTCCTTGGCTTCTTGGAGCTAAGGCAATGAGCTGGAAGTAAGTGGAGTGGGGAGCCAGGGTGAGGAAGGATAGAGAGAAGACAGAAAGGGGAGGAGAGAACGTAATGATGCAAGTAAACATAATGCTTGGAGTGCTTTCTGTAAGCCAGGTAAAGTCTGGCACTGTGTGACTATCTCTGATTTACAGATGAAGAGACTGAGGGTCAGACAACATGCTGAGGGTCACGTAGCTCTTATATTTATGTGGCGGAGCGGGGATTTGAACCCAGTCAACTGGCGGCCAAAGCCGCCCCCTTCTCCCCTTTAATGCCTTGCCAAGAGGGAAGGTGGAGGGACACCTGGGTTTTAAGTGCTCTTGGAGGCTCTAGAAAAGGCAGCTATTCCTGGGTGGAACCCTAAGGGCAGGTGAAGTTCTAGCCTCACCCCTTGTGATCCAACAGGGGCCCTAGAGATCAGACAAAGTTCTATGCGTTCTGGGAACTCTGTCTCATCCCAGTCCCTGATCAGGGGAAGAGGGCAGCACAGCCTTAGGAAGAATGGATAAACACGGTGAGTGGGGCTGGAAGCAGGGTGGGGACGGAGGACAGGACCACTGACTCCTGTCAAGTGCGGATGCAAACCCAGGGTGGGCCAGCCCACCCATCGCCATGGCGACCCCAGAGAAGAAGTTCAGCCTTTTCTCAGTTACTTGTACAAGCCCTCTTCTTTCTTTTCCCTGAATATTCTTGACATCTGCTTCCTCATCTTCACCTGCTGCTGTTTGGACCTTTGTGTTCTCTGGCCGGGACCGCTGTGACGATGCCTAAGTGGGTCTCCCTCTGTCCTGCAGGGAGACCATCCTAAAACACAGCTCTGAGCATGTCCCTCCATTGGAAAGTTCAGCGGCTCCCCACCCCTGAAGGACAAAGTCCAAACTCCATAGCCTGGCACCCAAAGTCCCAGCTTCCTTTCTAACCTCATTTCCTATTCCCATTTCTCTCGAAAAGTTCCAGTACCCCTTTCTGGCTGTGCACTAAGTCTGGCCTTTCACAACCAAAAGGCTCCTTGGTGTGTTTTCTAATGAAAAGTGCAGCGGACCCTGGTTTTCCAGCTTCAGCAACATCGAAAACTGGCAGAATCTTTGAAACAACTTTTTTGGGAAAGGTTTCGGAAGTCTTAGATGAAATTCAGAGGCCTCGGTTACCTCCCTCGCCCCTACCCGAGGTGGTTGTGAAGGTGAAGGGGCACAATGTGTGAAGAATTTAGCACAGTGCCGGCATACAGTTGGTGCTCAATACATGTGAGCTAAAACACTAATTGTGTCATTCCCCTTTGTCCCCAACCTCTTTAAACAGGATGGGCGGGGACCAATAGGAATTCTCTTGACCTTCCCACTGCAAACCACTGTGGTGTCTTCCCTGGCCTCATCCATCTGCTTTTCTTTGGAAGTCTAGCTCCCCAGATCCAGCAGAGAGCAGGACAGACACATGGTGGTGCCGGGGGGGAGGGAGGAAGGTTGCCGAATGATGGACTCCTACCAGGAGAGGCCAGGTTACTTCCCATGGCAGCCCGGCAACGTCCTGCCTGCCAGGATTACTGTTATGAGTTATGAAATTTGTGCTCTCCATAAAGGCACCCGCCAGAGGGACACTGGGGGCTGAAATCCAGCTGGCAATTGGGGTCAAGCCTGGAAGGAAGAGGAGACACCTTTTTCTAACTGGCTCACTTCTAGGGCAGCCTTTTCCTAACTGGTCTGCCCATGGTGGTGGTGGTGGTGGTGTGTGTCACAACCTGCTCCCCGCCTCACAGTCGCCCTGGACGGGAACACTATTTTTTCCAGATGGGGACACGGAGCTTGACAGAAGCGACGTGACCTGCCCCGAATCCTCAGCAAGGAAGAGTAGAAACCTGGGAAATGGGGTGCAGCCCGGCGGCCCTGTCTCGCCCGGTGCAGCCCGTGCACACTGTCCTTCAGGCGCCTGCGTTTTTTTGGGGGGGGGGTCGGGGGGTGTCGGGTTGTGGACAGCAGTCAGGGTGCCCGGCTCTTCCCCGGGGACAGCGGGCCTGCGCTGACCTCCCCCCTCACCCCGCCCCGCAGGAGTGAAGACCCCCTTGTGGAAGAAGGAGCCGGCCGAGCCGCCGGCCAGCGAGGCGGAGGCTGCCGCAGAGGAGGGGTCGGAGGAAGAGGAGGACGAGGAGGACGAGGAGGCGGCGGCGGCGAGGCCGCGGGAGCAGAGCGGGGCGGAGGGCGAGGCGCCGAGCCGGGAGGCGGAGGGCGGCGAGGGCCGCGAGCGGGGCTCCGTGTCCTACTGCCCGCTGCGCCAGGAGTCCAGCACCCAGCAGGTGGCGCTGCTGCGGCGCGCGGACAGCGGCTTCTGGGGCTGGCTCGGCCCGTTCGCGCTGCTCGGCGGCCTGGCGGCCCCCGCGGACAGGTAAAGGCGCGCCCCGGTCGGGGGTGGGGGGCAGGGGCGGGCGGCGGGCGCGGGGCCGCGGCGGGAGGGGGCCGCGCGGGGCACTGAGCGTCCCGGGCCCCGCGCAGGAAGCGGAGCCTCCCGGAGCCGCCGTGCGTGCTGGAGACGCGGCGCCGGCCGCCGCGCGCCGGGGGCTGTGCGCGCTGCGAGATCCTTTTCTGCAAGAAGTGCAGGAACCTGCACAGCCACCCGGCCTACGTGGCGCACTGCCTTCTCGAGCACTCGGATCTGCGGAAGGTGCGGGCTTCGGGGGGCTCGGGGGGCGCGGGGGCCGCCGGGTGCCCCTGAGCGCCCCCGCCGCCAGCCTTTGTGCCCTCTGTCCTCGCCTGACCCCAGCCTCCCCACCACCACCTCCTCCAGAAGTACCCCTTCCCAGAGCGCCTCCTCCAAGCCCGCAAGCCGGCCCACGGTCGCCATGGGCCTGCCCACCTGTCACCCAGCGCCCACGCAAGGCTGAGCCCAACATCACCTGGGGCTCCATGCCTCCATGAGCGCCTCCCGAGGGCTCCCGTCCCGGCGGCACCCAGTGCCTCCCGCCCACCGGACTCGCGCCCCAGGCACAGCCTCACATTCATCTCCGGGGTAGCTCAGGTCCTCTGGCCCAGTGCGCGGAGGCATCGCCTAGAGAAACTAACCCCTGGGCTCCCTCACGGCTGAGAAACCTGCCCCTGCCCCTCCAATCACTCAATAAAGCCTCTAATCAAAATGTCAGAGCCTTGAGGTGGGGGCCAGGTGGCTCCCTTGAGGGGGATAAAGACCCTCCTTCGCCTTCCCCGGGGTTCACGTCGGAGGGAAAAGGGCAGGCGGAGCGCCGCCTCCTTCCATCTCCCCCAGGACAGGGTGGAACAGAGCACTTGCATCCAAGGTCAGTCAAAGGCCATTCCCCCAAAAATGAAGGCTGAGGGCCAGGAATGCCCCTGGGGAGCTGAGGGCTTACTCTTGCTAGATCATTCTCCCCTTCCCCTGGAAGCCAGGTCTTGCAGTGTTTGTGCAAATGAGGCACTGGCAGGTGTAGGGGGTGGGGGTGGGTGGAGGACAAGAGAACCAGGTGCTGAAAAGCTGAGACTGGCTGAGGCAGAAGAGAGAGAGGCTGGAGAGCTGGTTCCTTCTCCAGGAATCCCAGCTATTCTTGGCCAGCCATCCAGCTCCTGGAACGCTGCGTGTGTGGCCTGAAGAATGGGGCCATTGTGAGCACCAGGCCTCCCCCAGCCTGCAGGGACCCCAGCGCCTGCAGGAGTGCAGCCCTCCAGAGAGGCCCCCACCCTCTCCCTGCCACCCATGGCTCTCCAGCTTTTTTGCTTTTTCGGGCCACCTCTCCCCATCACGATGACTCACACACGGTCTGTAGTCTTGGCTTGGACGGGAAAGAACATTGTTCCAGCCGCTCCAGCATCCGTGCTCTCACTGGAAACCATTCCAAGGAAGGCTGATGCCTGCTTCCGGGCCCACCAGCTGGGGGCACCGCTTTATTCCAGTGGGGCCCAGCAGGCCTGCATCAGTCTCCCTCTTGCTCTGGGTCCTGACCCCCCACCCCGACCCCCACGGCTCTCTGAGGTTGGAAATCCTTGTACCCAACCCACCCAAGCTTCCTGGAAGTGAGGCTTCTCATTTAAAAAGACACAGTTCTCCAAAAACTGAGCCAGGGAGGTCCTGAGGAGAAGGAGACAGTCTTGCAAAGTGGTCCCAACCTCTCCATCGAGTTTTGCATCCTCCCTGGCCGCCCAGTGCTGTTGCCTCATGGACAGGAAGTGCACCTTTAGCAGAAGAAACAAAATCCCTGAGGCTTGGGGAGGAGAGTCCTTTGGGAAAGGGCTGTGGGGTTTGAGACCCTTTTTGGCTTCTCCTTGGACTGATCCCACAAAGATCAGTGTCTTAAGAGCACAAAGCAATTCTCCAGGAAACAAACGCAAACTTTCCTGTCTGGTCTTCTGCAGGGAAGCTCGGAGGCTTCCAAGGCAGGTCCCGTTCCTGGGGCAGCGGACACACGTTGGCCACAAGGGCACCAACAATTCACTAAGGGGTGAATTGTTGCAACTGGTGCATCTTCAGAACAGGGAGCCCCCCGAGTTGGCATGCCAGCAGCCCATCCAGGGCAGCTCTGCGGCCCAGCGGCCCGAGGCAGTCGCCCGCAGTCTGGCCTGGTCAAGGCGCCAGTAGCGGTCATCTCTGAAGAAGACGATGGAGCCGTCCAGCCGTGGCAGGGCGCCGCTGACCTCCTCGGGGACACCACCCCAGTCCTGCAGGCCTCGCGGGTAGTAGGGCTCCACCTGCAGTCCATCTCGGGCCAGCACATAGTAGTGGGCACCCTTGAAGAGGATGAGTCGGCTCAGAGGCGGGAAGAAGAGGGCCGCGTCGGGGTGGCGGGGTAGGCCCCCCGCCCGGCACAGCTGTGGCGAACCCCACACTGGCTTGGGGCCCCGGAACCTCCAGCATCGGCTCCCTGTAGGGCATCGGGAGAGCCAGGGTGAGCTGGTGGCTCTCACCCTTTGGTCCTCCACCTCACCTGTCCCCCCAGACCTGTGCTCCCCCTCATGTTGGAGCCCAGGGTGGTTAGTATTTGTGATCATCAAGATGGATCACACAGTACTAATAATTCGTAGGTAAGATGGTCCCACCGGGACTGTTGTGGCCTAGACTTCCAGCAGGTGTCAGCAGAGGGCAGACAGCACAGCGGGAGCATCCGGGGGAGGTGGGCAGCAGGCCCCCTCCCTGAATGGGCAGTGGACCATAGGGAAGGCCAGTCACCACCATTTCTACACATAGTTCTATGAGGGCAGGAATTTTTGTTTTGTTCACGACTGTATCCCAACACCTCCAATCGTGTCTAGTGCATCCAAGGCACTCAATATTTGTTGGATGAATGAAAGAAACTATTTACTCACATAATAGACTGCACGCTCCTCGCGACTTTATGTTTTAATCCTCCTTCCCCAACAAACCTGAGGGATTATTTTCCCCATTCAAGATAATTCAAGTCCAAGTGACAGGCCCAACCTCGCACTGCCAGGATTCCAAGGAAGCAGGACTTTCCCGCTGGATTGCAGAGCTCAGGAGTGGCCCTCTGCTTCCCTTCTAGACTCTTCTCTGCAGCTCTCCCACCCTCTCTCTCTGGGACAACCTCAACGCCCATGCCCTGCAATCCATCCCTGAAGGAACCTCCTGGTAGAGTTCCCTGGGGCCGCAGGTTCAGAGTGGAATTGACACCCCTCCCCTCTTTTGACCTTGGACAGAACACCTCCCTTCTCTAGGCCTCAATTTTCTCCTCTGCCCCAGGGCTGGTACCTTTGAAGAAGTAGAAGTCCCCACTGTCCAATGACACCGCAGCAGCCTCAATGTGGGGGGGCAGCCCCGCCCACCTTTCCCGTAGTGGGCGTGGCTCTGAGACGTTGCCGTCCGCCGCCACCTCCCAGAAGTGGCTTCCTTGAAAAATGTACAGTCGCTGTTGCCCGTCTGTCCGGAGACAAGAGAGTTGAGGCGTGACCATCAGCCTCTCGCCTTCCCTCCAGGGAAGGTGCTTTCCTAGAACCAGCTTCCCAGACTCAGGCGAGAGGCTGTAGCGTGCACAGCTGGGGCAAAGAGAAGGCGCGCAGAAGGAAGCAGTGTTTTGCTTGGCGTGGGCTTGCTACCCCTGCAGAATGCTTGTGGCTTGGGATTTCTGGATTTATTATTCATAACCCCACCTCGTATTCCAGCTCTGGAGACCCCTGGAGATGTGGGGGAGGAAGGAAAAAGGAAGCGAGGCGCAGGTGGGACCATCTTACCTACAGTGATGGCATCGAAGGAAGAGTGGCAATATTTAGGACCCTGGATTTCGGGGCGCCTTCCCTGTGGTCTGTGGGGGTCCCAGGCCTCAAAGTCAGTGAACAGCTTTCCTGGGAGCTGGATGGCCACGGAGCCCCCCTGGGGCTTCCCTTCATGGGGAAGGAGAGAAGAGGGAGAGCACACACACTGGTTGGGGCATGTGTGGAGGGCTCAAGACCTCCTTTCTGGCTTCTTCCATCATGATCTGGTATGGGAGGCAGGGAAGGAGCGTGGGGGGTGGGGGGCTAAGAGTTGTCCTTGGTTGTCGGTATTATTAACCGCAGCACTAAACTCAAAAGTCCTCTCTCCTCCGAAAAGTCTGGGAAAGAGAACCCTACTGAGCTAAAACTGGTGTGGCGGACCATACAAGAGTTGGGCACTAAGAAGAGCAGAAGGTTCTCTTCCCTGAGTCCTGGGCAGCACAGATGGCATGAGGGCAGAGTTCAGGAGCCCAGGCTGCGATAGTTACAGCAATCATAATAATTACATCACCATACTTCACTTATGAGAGTGAGGCAGAGTCCAACAGGCTTAGAATTTGGCACCAGCTCCTGCATCCTGGTCTACAACTTTCTAGCTGTGTGACCTTGGACAAGTTATCTAACCTCTCTGAGCCCCGTTCTCCCCATCTGTGGACAGACACCTCATGAGTGTGTTAAGTGTCTGGCCCATAGTATACACTCACGAAATAGCAGCTGTTCGCGTACGTTTCTTAGGCTACAGAAACCTAGGGCCAATAGCCCTGTGAGGTAAGCAGGGCCTCAATGATTATCCCTTTTCTCAGAAGGTAAAACTGAGAGCTCTCCGCGGGGAAATGCTTTGCCCCCGAGCAACTGCTTATCAGGAATGGCACGGTGACTTGAACCCAGCGCTCTGCCCTGCCTACGCACCAGGCACTCTGAGGGAGCCAGCCGTGGCCGGCTGGGAGGCAGCACTGGCCAGTTCATTCTGGAAGGAGCCGGAGTAGGGGGGAGACCTCGGCTGGGTCTACCTCGAGGCAGAGGCCCAGGCTTGGAGGGGAGCAGGCACCAGCGCCAGCGAGGGGGCTAGGCTGGGGGAGAGCAAGCGGAGCAGGAACGAGGGCTGGGACGGGGGAAGAGGTGGGACGGGGGACTGGGTCTGGGTTGATGGGGCAGCGATGGGAGAGGGACCGCCGAGGCCGGGGTCGGGCAGGACTCTGGGGAATCAGAGCGCCAGGGAGGGCGGTGCGCGGGACCTGGTTGGGATGGAGAGGCCAGGCACGGGGGGCTTTTTTGGATGTGAGGGGAGCCGCGGCTTCGGAATCGCGAGGGACCGGTGGCGGGGAGGCCGGGTTCCCGCGCTTCGGACGGCGGCTCCTGCTCGCCGCGCGGGCGTGCGGGCCCCGGGGGCGGGAGGGGGCCGGGCGGCGGGCCGGGGGCTCACCATACAGGCCCTGCACGGCCAGCACGTCGTCCCAGCTGAGCAGCGCGTCGCGGCCCAGCCTCTTGTAGTAGGGCGCCATGAGCGCGCGCGGCGCCGGTGAGTGCGGCAGGCCGAGCGTGTGGCCGATCTCGTGCGCCAGCACCACGAACAGGTTGCGCCCGCGGCGGCGGCTCAGGGACCAGCGCTCGTCGCGGTCGAAGTGCGCTTCGCCCCGGCGGGGCAGGAAGGCGTGCGCCAGGGCGCCCCCTGCAGGCGGCGCAGAGGGTCAGGGGAGGCAGCGTGGTGTCCATACAGCGTGGGGCCTAACTGCCTGGGTTCCCATCCCGGTTTTCCTATTCGCTAGCTGTGTGACTTTGGGCAAGTAGCGCTCCCTCTGATCTGGAATGGGAATGATGATAATGAGCTGCTTCTTCCTCACGGGGTTGCTCTGGGGATTACAGAGGGATATGTGTATACGAGTAGGTTACATATCATATTTCGTGCCTAGGCCATAATGAATGCTACACAGGAATTATTTTCACAAAGATCTAGGTAGGAATAGGTATAGTGGTTAGCCCAGAGGTCGGCACGATGGGACCTTCTGCATGACGGTAATGTCGATTCTTGATCGGCGTGCTGGGTGTGTTTATGGGTATGTATAGTCTCTTTAATAAAAAGTGTATCTATTTTTGTGTTCTTGCCTTTCTCTCCTGGGGCCCCTCTGTGGGTCTCTACCTCCTGTAGTAGGAGTGAGCAGAGGGAGTGAACTGGATCAATGAGGTTCCAGATTGTGGCATGCCCCAGAAGGAGCTTATCAGTTACGCAGTTCCCAGGACCCCAGGCTTCACGATTCACTTTCTGCAGGGGCAGGGGTCAGCCAACGGCTCGGTGATAATGTTGGCCTAGAAGCCTGCTGAGGGTGCTTCCAGCCTTGCCTTCTTGGAGCCCAGGCCAACCGGGACTGACCACCATTAAAGGAGAGCCGCCTGGGGTGTGGAGCGTGGGCCATGTGTGGACCAATACGTGCCTCCTGTTTTGGATATGCCTCGAGCTGTCCGAGCAATGTTAGCCCTTTCTGCTCACTCCTCCCACTAATCCTGGGAGACAGATGGCAGGTTTCAGAGAGAGAACACCTAAACTCAGACAAAGCGCCTGCCCCAAATCAGAGAGCTTTCTCCCAGTCCTGTGCTGTCTTAGCTGCCACACTCCAGCTGAGTACAGGCATGAACATTTCATGTAGATAGCAGGGGTGAAGTGAGTTACATGCAAGAAGACATATGTGTTACATGTGGATTCTTGAAAAGCTTAGATTTCTCCCAGTCCTAACCTGGGTCCCAGCAGCAGGGCCTAGACATGGGCTTTGCTCAGAGTGGGCTTGATGCCAAGTAGAGGAGCGCAAGGGAGATGAGGGCCCAAATTCCCAGGCCACACAAGGGCTCGAGTCCCCAGCGTGCAGGGGTCTAGTCAGGGCTCCTTTCATCATTAGGGTGGGGGGGGAGGGACGGGGTGGGCGATGCACAGGTAGCCTGCAGTCAGGTTCTGAAGGCCAGTGTTGGGCAGAATAGGAGGAGAGCAGTTTAAATTGCTGCCGCAAGCCTTCAGTTTGGCGGCAAACAGGAGAACTGGCTGGGCTGTGCGAATGCGAAGCCCTTCGGTGGCGGGTAGGGGATAGAATGCCTCTTGCCCTGTGGCAGTGACTGTGGGAGTGGGCGTGGGGAGGGCTGGAGTGGGGTAGTGGTGGCCTCTGGATGTTTTTAGGGTGGTGGTCGGGAGAACACCCACTCTTGGAGAACAGGAGAGGCACAGGCCTGTCTAGAGGCAGAGGACAGATGACGGGACCTCAGAAGCTTCTCCCAGAAAATACTCTGGAATCTACAATGCACTTTCCATGCAGAACCTCATCTGGCCTTCCCTTCAGCCATGTGGCACACAACTGGGCAGAAACCATTGTTCCCATTCTACAGAGGAGGAGACTGAGGGTTCTTTGAAGGTGGATCCAGCTTGGCCAAGGCCAAAGGGAGAGCAAAGGTCCCATTGCCCTCCCCAGACTGCCTCTCCCAGGTGGGTTCCCCTCCTGCCACGTGAGAGAGAGCCTCTGTGTCAGCACCTGGGCCATCAAAGGCGTTGCCCAGCCCGTCGTTGTGGTCCCCTTGGAAGAAGGTAAGGCGGATGTCAGCGGGGACTGTGGCTGGGGCCTCCCAGAATTCCAGCGCCGAGACATTGCTCCACAGTTGGAAGGCGGCGCGCACGGCCCCACGAACGGCCGGCTCCGGGAGGTGCTGTGGCCAGTTCACCAGGCGGTAGGAGAGGTGCTGCTTGTACCACTTGCTGCCTGCCAACCGGAGAGGCCGCGTCGGTCACACCCACCTGCGGAACCCGGGCTGGTCCCCAAGGACCCATATGAGGCGGAGATAGGCCCTCCTCCAGGGAGTCCCAGATTTGAAGGGGAGTAACAGAGCCCTTGCCCTGGGAAGAGCCCGTCTGGCTGGGGAGACACTGCTCTCGAGCTGACAGGTCTACCCTTGTCCCAGAGAGGCCCCAGTCCAGTGGCTTGGCCTGGGGAAGTCCCTCGGGGAGATGTGACCTCTGCCCAGGAAAAGCCCCCAACCTGAAGGACTCTCTGGTCTGAGGTCTTCTTCCTCACAGCCTGGGCTGAGCCTGAAAGCCGCTCTGCACCTCTTGCTGGCAGCAAATCCCTACCCCTGCCTACTGGGTGGGGGGAGAGGAGAGATGGGGCCACTGGGGCCCCAGCTGTGACCCCTTCCTCCTCTCCTCCCCTCACAACCGCCTGCCCTTCCCGTTCCAGTGCCGCAGGCCTGCTGCCGACAAGCTACCAAGACCCATTTATTAGAGGTCTTTCCCTGACCCCTGGCCCTCCCCCTCACTTCCTCAGGGACTCTGGAGAGCTCCGAGGTGAAAACAAATAAGAACAAAGGGTGTGTTTTGTCACTCGCTGAGACGGAGAGAAATTTTTCCATCTCCACTTAGCTACGAGTTTCTATTCCTTTGCCCAGAACTGCAGTTCCTCCCTTGGACCTAAGAAAGACTCTGGCCTCTTGCCCAAGCCTCAGGTCAACTGAGTCCCCCTGCAGCACACCCAGGACCAGGGTGCTTAGAAGGTCCAGATCCTGAGTTTTTCATGGGCTATTTCTGAGCCTGGCAAGCTCAGGGGCTGAGACTGTGACCCCAGCTGGAAGACTCACAGCTCCCAGGCAGGCCTCATGGGCCCAGGGAGTGCATAGGTTTCGTGGATCTTTGGGGCCTCAGTTTCCCAAATGGACCAGAATTCCTGAGGTATGGGTGACAAGTAGGCAAGCCTGGCCAGTGGACACAGCCCTCTCTCTCCTTGGAGGAACAATTGAAGGTTCAGACAGCCTGCCCTTTTGCCTCGGGGAAGTCCTTGCCTGAACCAGGGAGGAGGGCTGAAGTCATGGAAGTTTGGCCATCTCCTCATCCGACCTCTCTGCTCTGTTCTGGGGAAATTGAGATCGGGGGAAGGGACCTGCCCAGGGTCACAGAATGAGTGAGTAGCCGAGCTAGGCCCCGAGCCCAGGCCCTGACATCTGACCCAGTGCGCTTTCTACTACACCACACAGGTAAACAGGCACATTTGCTAAGACTCAAGGCTTATAATTTGCCTGAACATGGCTCCCACGGGGTCAAAGCAGGGGCTCTGCATGAGCTGAAATTCTCCAGATGGAAGGGAGGGTGCTAGAGAGCTGAGTGCCCTTTCCCTCCCTATTCCCCATGGAAGTGGGGGAGGGGAATGTCCTTTCTCCCACCCTGAGCCAAGCTCCATTCCAGGCAATGCTGCCTTTCCAGGCCTGTTTGGTCTGGCAGCCACCCAACCCCTCCCAGCCAGTGACCAACACTCAGGGAGGGAAGGGGGAAGGATTCTTAGGAAGGGAGGGAGACAAGGAAGGCAGAGGGAAGGCCTGGGGTCCAGAGGTGACTCAGAGGGCTCTGGACTGGCTGGCTCTGGGCACTTCCACACCCTGCTGGGGCTGACCGACTCCCAGGCTCTCCCTGCCCACCTTCAAGCTGCTAGAAGTGTGAGGCAGGTCCTTCTGCCTCTTTGCATTAGAAGGGGGCTTCGCTCAATGGGCAAGAGAGGGAAGGTGACACCTCGCAGGATAAAAATCCTCTGTGAACGCGCGCGTGCGTGCGTGTGTGTGTGTACGCAGGCTCGTGTGTCTTTGGAGGAGGACAGGGAGGACAAATAGGTACAGGACTGAGAGAAAATGGTTAATTTTCCTTGAGAGGGGTGGTTGGTGTGCCTGCCAAGAAGTAAGAAACCCCCTCCACCCACCACCTACCCTCACCAGCAGCCTGAGCCCTCTCTCCATCCTCTTCCTCTTAGAGCAGCCTGGCCACCTCAGGCCCCATCCTGAACTCTGGCCCAGGCAAGGCTGGACCTTCTGCAGTGACCTCTAGGCCACAGAAGCACCTGGCAGTGCACCCCCCACGCCCTTGCCCCAAAATCCAAAAGGTAAGAGGGAAAGAAAAGGACATGGGGAGAAGTGGAAACCTAGACACCTGACTCCCAACAGGCAACGGATACCGTGGAAAGAAGCTGGTTGGAATCCCAACACTTCTACTCGCAACCTTACATAGCAAATTATGGAATCTCTCCAAACCTTAGTTTCCTTATTTGCAAAGTGTGGTTGGTAAGACTTACTTGTGGTAAAAATGAGAAGGCAAATGAACTAGAATGTATGGGTGCGGGCATGTGGTCGGTGCTCAGTAAATGCCTACTCTCTTCTCCTTCCTTTTCCACCCCAGATTCACCCCTGGACCCCCTACCCTCACCCCAGCTCCTTGGGGGACCGAGGGGGATTGAAAATCTCCCCCGTAAGCACAGAGGGGACCAGACACTTGGAATGAGGTTGCCAGATTTAGCAAATAAAAACATGGAACACCTGGTTAAATTTGAATGTCAGATAAATAACAAAATTTTTCTTTTTTTTTGGTATAAAAGTGAGCACAAAACAATGATTTGTTGTTCACCTGACATCCAAATTTAACTGAACGTCTTATATTTTGTCTGGCAACCCTACCCTGGAACCCGACTTCGTCAAGAGAGCATTTGCCCACAGAGTAGACAGTCACTGGCCTAGAAATCCACATCATTTTTAAAGCCCCCACCCGTGTTCTGGGGTTTCTCACATGGGGAATTTCACTCAGTCCTCCCAGTGATGAGAAGGCTTGGCCACACTCTGGCTATGTGGCCCTAGGGAAGTTTCCTAAGCTCTTTGTCCCTTAGTTTGGCTCTCTGTAAAATGAGGATAATGATGGTCCCTATCTCCTAGGGTTGTTATGGGATTACCTGACTTAACCCATTTAGAACTGCACTTGGCACATCATAAATGCTCAGGAAGGGTCAACTGTTAAGAATACATTTTCCAAAGGAAGGCATAGGAAGTGTTCAGTGCCTGCCAAGCATACAGCTCCTTTCTAGGGAAGGTCTTCTCACTCAGTGGGTAAAGGAAGTCGAGCTCCTGTGGTTCAGGTTATGAACAAGAGAGAAAGTCTCCATCTAACCTGAGCCACTGCTGTCTGGACCAGGGATCAGGGTCAGACAGTGACATGGGGCTAGGCTGGTAGGGCAAGGCTACCTGCCTGGGAGATGCCTTAGCTTGAATCTCTGTTCCAAATGGATGCTCCAATTTGAACGGCACCAAATAGGTTCCATCAGCTACTCCCATGAGAAGATGCTGCCAGAAGGTAGTATCTCTGGTGCTCAGGTTGTGCCCTGGATGCCCAGGAGGCATCATCCCAGTTCTCTGGGAGACCACCTATAGCCTGGAAATGCCACTGCTGAGACTGGGTCTGGGGCCGCCCCACCTTCCACAGCAAGCCCCCTCCCCTTGGTGATCAGGGCCCATCTCTACTTTGCAACCAGAAAGAGCCTATGTCTTAGATGAGGAAATGGAGCAGTGACACACTGCTGAGCCCAGAGCCCCAGCTCCAGGAATGCTGTCCCAGCTCATGCTGCGCCTCTGTTCTACCTCTGTGGTCCAGAAACACAGTGGGATGCAGAACATGTTGACACCAAGGACTTCTCGACCCCAGCATTCGGACCCCATCACTGCCATCCTCCAATAGCTGAGGGGAACACCCACAGCTTCCTTATGGACTAGCGAATGTATGGGTGCAGGCATGTGAACCTTGTGTTCTGTTCATAATGGATATTGTTGCTGCAAGTAGTTAATGCAAATTAAAAGAGAAAATGGCCCAAAGTGCTCGCAGTAAATTTGATTATAGATGAAAACCTGACTCAACAACCCCATCTTGTTAGAAATCCTAAAAACTGCAGAAATCAGGTCAGAGAAAATTAGACTTAGTACAAAGAAGATGTTAAAATTACACACAGTAAAATTCGTTATTGATGAAGAATTGACAGAAGAATCAAATCTTCAGAAATCTTAGGTCTGTAACATTTGACCCTGGAAGATTGGATCTGGACAAAAAGGAGGAAGAGGAGGAGAAAGAAAGAAAACCAAAACCACAAACGGAGAATCACAGCAGCAGGAACCGTGATGTATAAAATGAGCAGTGATGAAATGTCCAGAATAGGCAAATCCATAGAAACAGAAAGCAGATGGGTGCTTGTCAGGAGCTGGGGAGAGGGGGCGGGGAGAGGGGGAGGGGAGTGACCGCTAAGGAGCATGGGGTTTCTTCTGGAGGTGATGAAAGTGTTTTGGAATTAGATTATGGTAATGGTTGCACAATTCTGCGAATATACTAAAAAACACTGAGTGGTACACTTCCAATGGGTAAATTTTATGGTATGTGAATTCTATTCCAATAAGGCTGTGTTAAAGGCGTGCTACAGACAAAATAAAACTGATCGGTAAATCACATCTTTGTTGAATAATTCTTATGATGAAAACAACTTTGGGAAAACATAAAGCAAAACATTGGCAACAGTTTAACTGCCCTGCATAACTAACTGATCAAGGAATTAAGTGGGCTTGATGGGGCTTGCTGTGGAAAACATCAGCATAATGAAAATCCATCCATTTTGGTGTAATTCTGATTTAAATGTCTGTGTTCACAAACATGGCCCTCCACTTGAGGGGTTCTGTTCACCCACTGCTCTCCCCTCTCCCGCCCTAGGGAAGAGGATACCGACAAAGCCCAGTCCGAGGCTAGGCTGGTTTTTTTCTCTGGCCACGGGGCTTCTGGGTGTTGGGAATCCTGACTTAGGTAGATTTCAGCAGGGCTCACCTTGCTTTGCAAAGCGTTTCTTACGCCTCATTTTGGCCCGGCGTCCAGCAAACAGGGCACTGACCCTCTTGGTCCAGGCCACCTGACTGTCTGTGTCTGCCACCCCACAGCGGGGCCGCATCATCTGGCGCAGGGTGGCGGGGTCTAGCACACCGCTGATGGGCAGCTGAGATACCCTCTGGAACTCCCTGTCAGGAGGAATTGAGATAAAGGACCACAGTGGGAGGGTGGGTGGTGGGGGTGAGGGCAAGGAGTTTCCCTGGAGACAGCAGGAGGCTGGTGGCAGGGTTGGTGGGGGAGCAATGGAGCATGACCCTTGGACACAGAAGGGAGGCCAGCCATCCAGGAGGAGGGAAGAGGCGACCCAAGCTTGCCCTCTGGCACCCCCAAGTCCCCCACATACCTGATGGCATTGCTGAATCTTGCCGCGGTGAGGTCTTTGGGGACCTGCTCACTGAGATATCCGTACTTCTCCAGGAATGCCTGGGGGAGAGAGGAGCGTCAGCTTTCCCACGGTGTGGCATCCTTTCCCCTCCCTTGGTCTCCGAGGGTCTGTGACACATGCATCATGCCCAGTCTCACCTTTGTCCCAGTGAAGTCTATGAGCTACAGGAGAAGGAGTCCTGGGGCCAAAGCCAGAAGGACGTAGACTCCGTTCCAGGCCAGCACTGACTACCTTGATGGTCTTGGGCAAGTCACTCAATATTTCTAAACCTTAGCTTCCTTAATTCTCAAACTGGCCATGGAGTCCCTACCCAGAGTATTTCATGGCATCGTCAGGGATCTAGCAGGGCATGCTGGACAAGTAGAGTTAGGGGCTCTGGAATCACGGTGGCCTGGGTTTAAATCCCAGTTAGGAAGCTATTTCTCTAAACCACAGGTTCCTTATCTGTAAAAGGGACTTAGAAACAGTATATAACTTACAGGTTTTTTTGGTGAAGCTTGATCACAAGTGACTACAGAGCACTTAACACGGTGCCTGTCACCTAGGAGGGGGCTCCATACAGAGCAGCTTTTATAAATATAAACATGCACTCAGCTCTGCTCCTGAAACATCTCACCTGTCTAGGGAGTTACCCTGTATTGATCAGAAGTTGGGCTGGTCACCTGCAGGCTCTGCCATGTCTGGCTTGGGAATTAGTTATCTTTCTATTCTGGTTTCTTCCTAAACAATTCACCTCCTCCCCAAAGCAGGTATGTTTAAGGCCCTATGAACAACAAATGCACTTGCCCTCAACTCTATGGTTTGTATAAAAACTTGGTTCCTTAGAAAAGTAATTTTTGGGGTGGTGCCTGGGTGGCTCAGTTGGTTAAGCATCTGCCTTTGGCTCAGATCATGATCCCGGGGTCCTGGGACCAGCCCACATCGGGCTCCCTGCTCAGTGGGGAGCCTGCTTCTCCCTCTGCCTGTCATTCCCTCTGCTTGTGCTCTCTCTCTGACAAATAAATAAATAAAATCTTTAAAAAAAATAGTGTTAAAGTAGTTTTGGGGGGAAGCTGGCTGGCTCAGTTGGAGGAGCATGTGGCTCTTGATCTCAGGGTTGTGAGTTCGAGCCCCACATTAGGTGTCGAGATTACGTAAATAAATAAATAAATCTTTTTAAAAAAAGTAACTTTTGAATTAGAAACCTGCAACTTCCTCTTTTCATTCACTCATTTGTTAATTCATACAATGTACGAGGTACACTGTCAGGTGCAATGACTAACAAGACTTGTGGATAGAGACAGACAGTAGCAACACAGATAACAAGTGAAGGAGACAGTTTGGGTGCTATAAAGAAAAGAAACTGGGTGGTGTGATTGAGAATAACTTTTTAAAAAAATATTTTATTTATTTGACAGAGAGAGACACAGCAAGAGAGGGAACACAAGCAGGGGGAGTGGGAGAGGGAGAAGCAGGCTTCCCGTGGAGCAGGGAGCCTGATGCGGGGCTCGATCCCAGGACCCCGGGACCATGACCCGAACCGAAGGCAGATGCTTAACGACTGAGCCACCCAGGTGCCCCGAATGAGAATAACTTAGCGAGAAACTTTCCACCAGGGAGGTCAGGGCAGGACCCTCTGCAGAGCTTATATATATATTTTTTAAAAAGATTTATTTATTTGAGAGAGTGAGAATGAGAGAGAGAGAGAGAGAGTACATGAGAGGGGGAGGGTCAGAGGGAGAAGCAGGCTCCTCGCTGAGCAGGGAGCCTGATGCGGGACTCGATCCCAGGACTTCGGGATCATGACCTGAGCCGAAGGCAGTCGCTTAACCAACTGAGCCACCCAGGCGCCCTGCAGAGCTGATATTTGATGTGAGTCATGAAGAGTGAGAAGTAGCTGGCCATGCAGTGAGGTGGGAAAGACTGTTCCAGGCAGAGGAGGAGCGAACGCAGAGCCCTGAGCTAGGAACCGTGGTGATATGTCTGAGGGACAGAGGAAGGCTAGAGCACAGTGAGTGTGAAGAAGCAGGACATGTGATGAAGCCACAGGGAGAGAGGCAGGACTGCCACCCAGCGTAGGAAAGGGGAGTTTTAGTTGAGTCCTGATTCAGGTGGGTTAATTGTGAGGACTGAAAGAAAGAGGAATCCGGGATGGCTCCTCAATGTTCGCCTTGGACGGTGAAGCTAGAGACAGCATAAGGAAACCAGAGGGGGGCCAGATGGGCGTGGATACAAGTAAGATCCACGTGGTGATGTCAAGTGGCATTAGTTGTAGGATCCCAGAACTCAAGGGAGAAGCCAGAATCTTCCAGCATGTGGATGATGTGATGGCGGTGGACCTGGGTGTCATCCCCTGAGGAAGTTACTGTAACTGGAGAACATCTCATGGCCCAAATGCCTTTTTGCCACCACGTGCCCTCACACACCTGGAAGCTGCTCTCTCCGTGACCACGTGTGTGGAGGCCAGTGGTGAGAAGCGTGCAACTCATCGTCCCTACCTATCACCAGCCCTACCCTTCAGGGAAACCATGCACTTGGCTCCCTGCTTGCCCTTGTCCCTGAGAAAGCCTCATCGATGGATTAAAAGAAATGTCACCTCGGCTGCTTAATTCCTATACAGACACACATCGTCTCTCCTTGTTTAGCCCTCCTGGCTGTGTTACCTATATGGAAATAATTTTCTGTCTTCCTTGTTCTCTTACTCACTTTCCTTTGCTGCATTTCTTGAATCAACACCAATCACAGCTGCTGCCTCGAGGAAAAGGTGCAAATTGAGAACAAAAACTAGACACGAAGAGCCAGGATGGGCAAGCTCCTAAGCCTTTGCAAGTATCCAGTCTTGGCTTTGTGAATTTCATTATATCCGCCCTCAGCGGCTTCCACATCCTCTTCTCAATAAAGCCACTTTCCATAAGGAACCCTTATTCTGGACAACAGACCACTTCCCAAGTCCATTTCATTATTTTTCTACACTAATTTATTTGTATTTCAGTACTATTTTCTTTTTTCCCTTTCCAAATGTGCACTATTTGGGGATGCATAATGGATTAAAGGAGTTCTAGTGGCTTAATCTGGAAGACCATTTATTGCCCAAAATAGTATGGCATCATGGAATAGCCACTGGGCTTGGAATCAAGAATCTGTTCCCAACCCTGACTCTGGGTGGCCAGAGACAAATTACTTAGCATCTCTGAGCCTTCCATTTCTTCGCCCGCAATGTGAAAACAAGAATAACCCCCACAGGATTCTCAGAAGGATTTTTATTTTTTTTAAAGATTTTATTTATTTATTTATTTATTTATTTATTTATTTATTTATTTATCAGTCAGAGAGAGAGAGAGAGAGCGCGCGCACGCACAAGCAGGGGGAATGGCAGGCAGAGGGAGAAGCAGACTCCCTGATGAGCGAGGAGCCCAATGTAGGACTCAATCCCAGGACCCTAGGATCATGACCTGAGCCAAAGGTGGATGCTTAACCATTGAGCCACCCAGGCGCCCCAATTCTCAGAAGGATTAAGTAAAGCAATGCCTATCAGCATACATAGTAAATAATAAACAGTTGATCTAGTTGATTTACCTTAGTAGAAAAATTAACAGACTTTTGGAATGCAACCCGTCTATAAGACGGGAACTGCTCGGAACAAGGCAGTTAGAGCTCTGTTCTCAATTCAGGTGCTCTATCTTAGACTTGCCCCGCCCCAGCCAAGTGCCTGATTCTCTTCCTTGTCTCCTCCCCTTCCCTTGGTGAGGATGGATAGAGTGGCTTTCTAAAGGAAGTCGGAAACTCAGTGTCCCCTTTGAAGCCGATTTGCTGAGTGACTTGGGAGAGACCGGGTCACAGGCTAACAGGCTGGCACTCCCTGTGCTCCTGCCCCCAAACCCACCCAGCCCTTATCAGAAAGTTGGCTCCGGTTCTGGAACTATGAAGCCTTGGACAGAGCAGAAGGGAGGGGATACTGACTAGTGGCGTCTCCTGTTTCCTGGCTGGGCTGCCGTGTCTGGTACTTTGGCAGGCAAGGTGGACTGGAGGGCAGGATGAGGGTGGAGGCCTTTTTTAGGGGTCCATCAGAGGGGAAATCCTGGGCCTCTCTTCCTGACTGGTCTCTGGCACCCTGTGGGTTGCAAGGCAGGGCCGAATTCCCAGGAGGCAGTATGAGCACGTGAGAATGAGAAAAATAAATTTTAAGAATTTGACATTTTATATTTCCACAAAAGCCCTGAAGTATTTTTTTAAGATTTTATTTGAATAAATGAATATTTTAGAGAGAGAGAGAGAGAGAGAGAGCGAACAAGGTGGGGGGGAGGGGCAGAGGGAGAGGGACAAGCAAACTCCCTGCTGAGCAGAAAGCCCGATGCGGGACTCGATCCCAGGACCCTGGGATCATGACCTGAGCTGAAGGCAGTTGCTTAACCGACTGAGCCACCCAGGTGGCCTGCACTGAAGTATTATAATAGCAATTATCAGAACTTAAGGATTCCCTTACACTTATTTTTAATATGAACATTTGTATTTTAATATGAACACTTTAAAATTACGTATAGGAAGAGGCCCTTCATATCCTCAGTGCTGAGTGCCCTGAAGTTCTGTTGAGTGGAGGCAGAACCACACCCTCGGCTCCTGCAGCTGTCCCTAACCCTCTTCGGTGAGCCCATTTGCCAAGCCTCAGTTGCCCCTGCAAAGGTTACAGAAGTGCCCTGTCTGCATGGGGGAAAGAGCAGAGGTGGGGGGCCGGTGACACGTGGTAAAGGGATCCCAGAAAGAGACACAGGACTAGGAGGTAGAACTCCTGCTCTCATTCCAGCTCGACCACTAATGCCTTGGAGGAGTCATTTCCCTTCCAGGCTGGAGCTTCCCCAGGGCTTGTCCTGTGTTCTCTTAGGGACCCCCTGAGCTCTACCTGGGGTCACCCCCACTCCCCTGCATGGAGGCCGTGTCCTGGCTGCTCCTCTCTGCCTTGCGGTTCCAAACACCAGGTTTTCTCTTTGCCCCGTTCTCCACCCATCCTCTCTCCTGTGGAGCCCAAGGCTTAAGCTGAGTGGAGAGGAAGCTGGAGGACCATGCCCCTTCTGTGATTCACCCTGCTCAGGCCTAAATCTTGTGACAACCTGCCTCACCCACTTGGTCAGGGCTGGGGCCACTTCCCTGGGGAGTCGCCTCTGAAAAGTTCTGGGAGTGGCTGTGGTGTCTGAGTAAAATGAAAACGGTTCTCCCTGCGACCCAGAAAGCTGAGTGGGATTAGAACTCTGGGGGTTCTAGTCCCGCATCTGTCTTGACTTGCCATGGGAGGGTATATAGAGCCCAGCCCATTTAGTGCCCGAGGGATGGGGAAATTTCTGGCCATTTCTGAGCAGGGCAAGACTAGCAATGAGGTGTAGCAAAATAAATTGAGGCCTGAGTCAAGAACTCTGAGTCACTGGCCTGGCAGAGCAAGAGCCCTGGGCTGTGTCTTGAGTTTTACTCCTATGCTACTAAGAACTGTGTGTTCTTAGGCAAGTTCTGTCCCTCTCTGTGCCTCTATTTCTTTTCTTTCTTTCTTTTTTAAAATATTTTATTTATTTATTTGAGAGAAAGTGAGCATGAGCGAGGGGAGGGGCAGAGAGAGAAGGAGAAGCAGACTTCCCACTGAGCAGGGAGCCCGATGACAGATGACACGGGGCTCCATCCCAGGACCCTGAGATCATGACCTGAGCAGAAGGCAGATGCTTAACCGACTGAGCCACCCAGGCGCACCTGGGCCTCCATTTCTTCTTCCATAAAATGAAAGGGTTGGATTAGAGCTAAAATGTACTCCAGCTTCATCTATTATCATAGCCTTGCCTCTGCAACTGATTAGCTGTGTGAGCTATGACAAAGTACTTAACCTCTCTGTGCCTCAAGGTGTGACATACAGGTAAGAACGCCTTAGCTTTCTCACAGAAGTGCCGTGAAAATCCAGTAAGAAGATAAGATACCCTGGGAAAGCTTTATGACGGTTGTCCCATTAAAAAGCTATAGTCACAGAGCTTTATTGCCGGAAAAGAATTTTGTTAGGTAAGTCTGGGAAGGGCAGCTCTCAGTCTTATGTCTCCAGAGTGCCTGTGACATCCTCCATATCAAAGAACTGCAGGAGCAAAACTGAGAGAGAAAATCTCCAGCAGACTCCCCCATGACCTGACGCGGAGCCTGACACGGGGCTCGATCTCACCACCCTGAGATCATGACGTGAGCTGAAATCAAGAGTTGGATGCAGGGGCACTGTGTGGCTCAGTCGGTTAAGCGTCTACGTTTGGCTCAGGTCATGATCCCAGGGTCCTGGGATCGAGTCCCATGTCGGGTTCCCTGCTCAGTGGGGAGTCTGTTTCTTTCTCTCTCTCTCTCTCTCTCTCCCTCTACCCTTCCACCCCTGCTCATTCTCTCTCTCTCAAATAAACAAATAAAATCTAAAAAAAAAAAAAAAAAGAGTTGGATGCATAACCTACTGAGGCACCCAGGCGCCCTGAGACCAAGAATTTTTCAATTGCAAAATGGCAAGATCACTCAAAAACCATGTTGCTTTACCTATGGCTTATTCCATCTCATGTTACATTTCATTATGATTATAATCTTTCCATAGTGACTCTATGTGATTGTCTTTGTCATTCAATACATCTTGAGCACTATTAGCCAAGTCAAGATGCAAGGGATGATAGTTGGTGTTCTGCCTTGGCATGTTCTATATATAAAAATATGTTTCTGGTAATCAGGAACACAGCGAGTCCTTGACTAGTATAGATCTTTTAAGAGTCTGGCACCTTTGAACTTCACAATGACCTTGCAAGAACATAGGCAGGACGGGTGTTGCTAATCCCATGTTAAAGATGAGGAAAGTAAGTCTCAGGAGAGCGAGCAGTGTCTTGCTAAAGGATCCTAAGTGAGCAACAGAACCAGTACTCGAGTTCAAATTTCCTGACATCTATCCAGGATGTCTTATTTTACATTCAAACAAGTGACTCAGAGGCTTTAAACTGAAGGCACAGGGGCCAGCCTGCTCTCTCTACTGGGGAGATCATTCTCAAATGAGAAAAAGGTAAAACAGGGGATGTTTCTAGTGGATTCCTTCTGTCTCCTCTGTAAGCAGGTCCAGGGCCAGAGCAGAGGAAAGAAGCTGCTTAGGTGGTGGACTCTGGCTTTCAGTAGAGGCTGGGCTCACATCTCTCTTCACACCCCAAACAGGTCATCTGACAAGCCACAGGTATTTATCGGGACTCAAGCATGTTCCTTTGCTCTCTGGCTCCTGGGTTCTACTGAAAGCCCCGGGACAGTGGGACCAGCTAGGACCCTTTCCCTTCATTGGGGAAAAATGCCTCCCCTTCCCTCTGTCTGACTCCCTTTATCTTCTCCTCCTTTCCCTTGTTCCTAGTCTCATATTCACAAAGTTCTGTCTGGGTGTAGCCTAGATACCTCTTGCTGTAATTCCCCCCTCCTTTTATTTTTTGTCCTTAAGGAAGTTGGAAAAGATCAGCGGGTCAGTCTCCGTCCGGACCCCTCTTGTACTTTTTCTGATGCCAAATAATCGTACTGTATGGACCCATGGTCCTCACTACACTTGCAGGGCTAAATTTAGGGCACAAAATAATGCCCTAACCAAGGCCGGATTTAGGGCGAGTTGTCCACCTGTCTCGCTACTACAGTCCTGTTTCCACTACCCAGCTTTTGCTAGATCCCTTAGTTTTCAAACTGATTTGACAACTGCTTTTCCACAAGCTCATGGTCCTCTGGGACCTTCCAGAGCCCCTTCTGCACTTCTATTCACCCTGTACCCGTGAGTCACTGCACTCAGCTCTTGGGAACGGCATTCACACCCGGGCTTCTGGGTTTCTGACTCACAAAAGTAAAATGGATGGCTCTGGGGTATGAGAAACAGACACTGCATCTGTGGGTGGATACTCCACAGAAGCTGCAACATTTCCCTGGAGAGACGAGCTGGCCAGCTCCTGTACTGGCTCACTGAGAGCAGCTGTGCAGATCTGCGTGGACCACTGAATGGAAGGTAGGTCCTGGACATACCACCTGGGTGTTTAAAGAAGGTCCAGGGGAAGCACAGTAGGTAGATCCCTTGGGACAGTCCGTGTCACCCAAATACAAGATAGGGCCTGATTGCGAATGGGAGGGGGGCCAAGGTGATGATGTCATTCATTAACTCTCAATCTTGCAACTCAGCAGTGGAGGCCCTTCCTGCTCACTAGTGTCATGAGCAGTCCTAGTTTTCCCAAGTGGGCAACAATGAACTTGTTCATAATGCAGCTTTGTAAGCGGTCAGTCTCCTCCCCGGCAAAGCCCACTTTGGAAAATGCTCAACTTTATTATTTTGTATGCCTGCAAGGGACACACACAGGCACAGGGATACACACAGAGACCTGGGAACACAGACACATGCAGACAGACAGACACGGACACCCAGGCAGATGAAACGTATGCACGCACACAGGCGCCGGCATACAAACACACCAAAGCCAAAGAATGTTAGCACGAAGAGAGTCATTTAAGGAGCTTGGCTCCCTTACTCATAGAGGAGGAAGTCCTCCTGCTGCAGTGAGGGGACTAGCTCAAGATCACACAGCTTGTTTTTATGATTTCTTTCCTTCTCTGTCCTGAACTCTGAACTTTGTCCACGAGCTCTGCGGGAGTGCTATGCTTTGCTTAGGGTCTAGCTCTCTGCGCCCCAGTCAGGGAATTAGACCTGAGCAAAGAGCCGGAGTGATCATGGGGCTCACTTTGTGTGGTTCTCTTCTGTGGATGGTTGTATTTCCCCAAATGACCACAATAATACCTCCCATTCCCATGCTCTTCTTACAGTGACTTCAATGCTCCTGCCACCAACTGTAGGGTCTGCGTTCCCTCCCCTTGACCTGGAGCTTGTGACTGCTCCAGGCAATGGGGTACAGCAGAAGCAATGCTACGAAACTTCCTCATCTCACTTATAAAGAGGATAGGGCTTCTGCTTGCCCTCTCTCTCACCCTATCGCTCTCTCTTGGAATCCTCATCCTGGAGACCCAACCACCATGTTTGGGCCCAAACTAGCCCACCTGGAGAAACCATGTGGAAAGCCCCACGGGAGAGAATGGGGGCCCCCAGCTGACAGCCAGATAGGTGAGTAAAGAGCTTTTAGATGATTCCATCCCCAGACATTGTAGAGCAGAGACAAGGTGCCCTCATGCGCCCTGTTTGAAATTCTGACCCACAGTATCTATGAACATAATACATGTTTGTTTTACCTCACTAAGTTCTGGGGTAATTTATAATGTTGCCATAGTAACGGCAACACCATCTCTTAGGAATGATAGCTCTGTGTCGCCTGTTGTCCAATGCTGAAAATAGTTGCCTTACATATTTTGTCCTGTGTTATTGTTCTAGGAGAGCTAGTCACTGAGCCAGTACTTTATTTCTTTTATTTTTTACAGATTTTTATTTATTTATTTGTTTGAGAGAGAATGAGCATGAGAGGGGAGAGGGGCAGAGAGACAAGCAGACTCCCCGCTGAGCTGGGCTCGATCCCAAGATCCCGAGATCATGACCTGAGCTGAAGTCAGATGCTTGACTGAGCCACCCAGGTGCCCTGACCAAGCCAGGACTTTAATCTGAAGCTCTGTTCTCTAAAATAATGATAAAGATAATAATAACAAGAATATTAAGAGCAGCTTCCTTTTATAGATTATTTTCTATGTACTAGAGCACTGTGCTGAGCATTTTACATACATTATCTCAATGAAACCACACAGTCTTATGAAATAGGCATTATTAACCTCCATTGTACGGAGAAGAAAACCGAGGTTCAGAGAGATTAAATGATTCACTTATGGTTTGCACACACGTCTGTCTGACACTGAAGCTCATGCAGTTGACCATTTACAGAAGCACATATAGACATACTAACACCCCCGATTTGCATATATATTCATACATATGTACATGCATAGGCATATAGAGACACATACACATTTCCAGAGTTTTTAATACTTTTAAAATATTTCTTGTTCTCAGAGCTAAAAATCCCCTTCCCCCAATTATGTTAAATAGACTGCAAGAGACTCAATCTGCTTAGTATTATGTTTCCCAAGCACACCCCAAGATAAAATTCTCTCCATCTGGGGCCACCACAGGCATGGGCGGCAGAGATATTGTCTCTGTTCTCCTGCCAAGGATTGCCTGGGACCTGGACTTGGGGGGAGATGGGGCGGGACTCTTAATAGGACTTGGCTTGGTAGACGGAAGCCTTCTCCTGGGGCCATGAGGACCATGCACTTGATGTTGTAAGATTCTAAATTCAGTGAGACAGAGTGATTCCCAAATGTGCAAAAGCAGAGAGCACAAAACAAGAGACCAGTGCCTGGAAGGGGAGAGTGTGGCCCCCATTGTTGAAACACGGTTATTTCCAAATATTCCAGAATAGTGGTGGGAGCTGGCTGCTGGAAGGAAGAGCCCTTCAGTGGGGGCTTCTTCATTCTAGAGGTTCTTAGATTCAGCATGCCTCTTCTAGGGAAGGGGAATGGGAGGGTACTGAGAAGTTCTGGACTGGCAGTTTTAGGGCCGGAATGAAACACTTAGGGAGCAAGAGTCTCAGGGCCCAGCCCTGGGCTCAGTAATTTAGAACTCCTTAAAATAGTGGAGACCCCAGTCCTAATCTTGAGAATAGATAAGAACACAGAGATGCTTCTTTGGGGGAAGAAAGAAGTGATACGTATTATTACAATCACCTTTATCTGGAAAATAGATACCCCAAGTGGATCCCCACCCCTGCCTCCAAAGACCTCACCTTGTGCAAACTACAGCAAGCAGCTGAGTCCCGAGGAGGGGAGTCAAACCAAGACCCTCCACCTCCCTGCCTCCTTTCTCAAGTTCAGTCCTGAAGCACTGTTCCAAAGCTCCTTCGAAGCAGTTCTTGAGACTATAGTACTCTTACCCATTTTACAGGTTAAGAAATTAGTCCCGAGCTTGGACGCTGCCTTGCTCAAGCTGGTCAGTGGCAGCACCAGCCCAGTGCTGTCTCCTGTGTCCGGGGCAGTCTGTGGTATCCTCTCCACCTCACCAATCTAGGGGGCTCCGCAGCCTCTGGGAAGGCTCGGGACATCGGATGAATGAACTGCCAAGTCTCCGCATCCTAGGCGGTGAGGAACAGTAGGTCTGCGCCCAACTGGGGTGCAGGGGCTACCTCTCTCTCAGCTGTTGCCCGCCTGTTCCATCTTGTCGCTCTCTCCTCCCCCCCCTCCCCGCCCTGTCCGGGAAAATCAATGCAAATCCGTGTGCCTGTGTGGTCCCAGCACTGGCACGGGGGAGAATGCTCCCGAGGCTCTTTGTGTGCGGACGGGGAGAGGGTAACGCAGATCGCCGGCTCAGATGAGACGGCTGGGTGGCCTGACTGCAAAGTTCTGGAGGGTCTCTAGCACGCGGCCCCCACTCCGCCCGCCGCGCATCCTTTACCTCCGCCTCCCTGCGCAGCTCCTGGCCTCGGCGCTCGGAGAGCTGGGCGTCCAGGCCGCCCCACAGCAGCAGCGGCAGGGCGCGCAGCAGGAGGCCGACACGCGCCGCCATCTCGCCGCCGCTCCCGCCACCCGGGCGCGGGCGCGTGGGGAGCCCCTGGGCGCCGGGCTGCCGGAGGCGGTCAGCGGCGCCCTGGGCCTCGCGGATGCTCCAGCTCTGCGCCGCCCCTCCGCGGAGCGGGAAGGGCCGGGGGGGCTCGCGGGTGCCCCGGCTCCGGGCGCAGGGCCGCCCCTCTGGGAGCTTCGCCGGGAGCCGGCCCGAGGTAGTGCAGCCCCGGCAGTGCCTGCCCGCGGGTCGTCGGCCGCCGGACCGGGAAGGCGAGGGAGGAAGGGAGGGAGGAGGGGCGGGGGCCGGGCACTCCGGCCCCACCCACTCCGCTCCGCCGCTGGAACACGCCGCAGTCCCGGAGCCTCTTCCGCAGGCTGCACAGCCTGGCCGGGTGCCCGCCGCCGCCCTACCCACCCGTTCTCTCCGCCAACCACCTCCAGTTGATCCGGATCTCTCCCGGGGGGGCGGGGGAAGAAGGGTCTCCTGGAGATTGTAGCTACTTAAGACTTCGATCAAGGAGGGTCCTGGCCTGCCTGAGGGTCACATTATTTCAGCCAGGCTGGCAGGGGGCGAGGCCCTGGGCTATGAAAGAAGGAGCCCCGGGCTGGGATCAGAAGACTGGGGCTTGAGTTCCAGATCTGCTCCTTTGCTAGCCGTGTGAATCCTGTCTCCATTACTTGCCGGCTGTGCGGTCCTGAGCAAGTCACTCACCCTCTCTGAACATATTTTCTCATCAGTAAATGTCGATAATAAGAATACTAATGTCTTGTGGTTGTAGGGAGCATTTAATGAGAGAATAATGTCTCTAAGTAACTGAGCACTGTACCTGACATCGTGCAGTACGCAATTAATAAGTGGTAGGCTGCCGCTTTGTGACTTTTGGCAAAGGATTTAACGACTTCGAGCGTCAGGTTCCTCTTCAATAAAATGAGAGCAAATGATATTTAGTTCCCAGAGTTGCATGGAGATTAAAAGAGAAACTGAGGGCAAAGTGCTTGGCTTAATGTATTCCACACAGTCCATAGCAAAGGTGGAGTGAAACGATTTACGTGAGAGCCTTCGCTAAACTCGCACTGAGCAAAAGTCAACTGTTTTCATTATCTGCCTTGGTCACTGCGAGCAGGGTGCTGTCTCTCTTCTGGTCTAATCTGTGCTAATCTGTGAAATGCAAATGGCACAATGGCACAGTGATACCGACCTCCCTCCGGGGGACTCGCGGGGATTCCATGAGTTGATACGCGTAAAGTAATTTGGAATGTCTAAAGTGCTAAGCAAATGTATTGCAGTGTTCTTATCCTAAGGCTTAGAGACTCAGTAGCCTACAGAAGGCTTTTGTGTTATTGCAAAAAAGGTGCCACTCTGGTGGAGGAATTTTTTAAAAGGCAACTCTTCGGTGGACTGACTTAAAGGCTGCTGTAGGAGACCAAATAGCCGGTAGACCCCGCCCACCTCCCAGCCAACCAATGAAAAGGGGGCACTCCTCCTGGGCGAACCAATTAGAAACAGGCGCACCTCTGCGCAAGCCAGTGAATAATCGGCGGCCTTCGCCATCCCTGCGCCAGGGCCCCTGCGGTGGGTTTAGAGTTGTAACGGATTTATGAGCCCATTCACGCCCCTCCTCCGCCGGTGCCCTGGTGCACATCCTTAAGGAGCGTCCTTGCCTGGGATGGAGGCCCAGAGATGGTGGCCAAGGCCTGGGCCTTCCCCTCAGAGAGCTTTCAGTCTAGCGGGGCTCTCAGCTAGGTTCTCAGCTAAGGACAGAACTGTGACACGGCTACACGTTCAAGAGGAGTCCTGCGGGTGAGCTTAGAAGAGGGAGATTCTGAAGGCGAGTGGGGTAGCGTTGCTAGTTTTAGCAAATAAAAATACAGGATGACCTGTTAAATTTGAGTACCGGATTAACGACAAATAATTTTTTAGTATTAAGTATGTGCCATGACTAAAAAATTACTCACCGTTAAGCTGAAATTCAAGTTTAAATTGGTGGGGCCTCTATTTTATCTAGCAACCTGTGTGTGTGTGTGTGTGTGTGTTCCCTGAAGGTATATTCTGTCCTTGACCAATAGGTGGATTTTTTTTTTTTTTAGGTTTTTATTTAAATTCCAGTTAGTTAACACACAGTGTAATATTAGTTGCAGGTATACAATATATGATTCAACACTTCCGTACAACACCCTGAGCTCATCACAACAAATGCACTTCTTAATCCCTATCACTTATTTCACCCATCCCCCCTCCCACCTCCCCTCTGGTGACGATCAGTTTGTTCTCTACAGTTAAAAGTCTGTTTCTTGGTTTGCCTCTCTCTTCTTCCCCCTTTGCTCATTCATTTTGTTTCTTAAATTCCACATGAATGAAACCATATGGTATTTGTCTTTCTCTGAGTTATTTTGCTTAGCATAATACTCTCTAGCTCCATCCATGCCATTACAAATGGCAAGATTTCATTTTTCTTATGGCTGAGTATTATTCCATTATATATATTATATATATATATAATATATATCTCACTTATATCATATATATATCATCTTCTTTATTCATTCATCAATCAATGGGCACTTGGGCTGTTTCCATAATTTGGCTATTGTGGATAATGTTGCTGTAAATATTGGGGTGCCTGGATCCCTTTGACTGAGTATTTTTGTATTCTTTGGGTAAATACCTAGTAGTGCAGTTGCTGGATCATAGGATAGTTCCATTTTTAACTTTTTGAGGAACCTCCATACTGTTTTCCAGAGTAGTTGCAACAGTTTGCATTCCCACCAACAGTGTGAGAGGGTTCCCCTTTCTCCACATCAGTAGGTGGATTTTGAAAGGCTAGATACAACTCTGTATCTATCTAGGGCAGGGAGCTCTGAGGAGCACCAGTTGGCAAAGGACACTGTTGGCCAAGCTGGAGTCAATCCCAGATTTGCCAATTCTCTCTCCAGGCAGAATTTCTCCATCTCTCTCTCCAGCACATGCCAGAGGGTATCCATTTCAGCTGCACTGGGAGGAGAGGGGAAGGCAGGAAGCAGTGCTTCCCTGAAGGGCTGAGTGACTGGGAGGATTGAGCCACTCAGAGAGCTGACCCTGGCTTTCTCTGCATCCCATGTTAGCCATGGCCCCTGGACCTGGAAAACTAGCACCACTGTTATGTTTGAACGTTGACTTCCTGTTTTCCTTTTGTGTTCTTGGTTAGATTATTTCATCCGATCCTCACCTGTCCCACTTCACCTCTGTTTGTGGTCACTTGGAGATGCCAAGAATTTGCACTTGGAAGTGCCTGCAAGAATTTATGCAGAACAGATCTTCCTTTGCCCGCATGCTCATCCTGGGCTTCAACCATGCTTTGGCACAGGATGTCTCCATTTCCCAGAAAGACAGCATGTTTCCATAGTTAGAACCTGGGTGAGCAGGAGTTTCAGTTCTCTTCTGACTCCAAAGCTTACTCATAAGTCCCAGAGCACCAAATTCTGTGATCTTCTTCAGGAATCTGGGGGCCTGACTTGCTGTATGTTTTCACTTTCCAGGACACATCCTAAGCCAAGTCACTTTGGATGGGGTGGAGGAGGGTGGTCTGCCATCTGAGAGGGGCACTGAGGAAGGAAGGAAGATAAGAAAGGCAGGGTAGTTTATTGGAAGAAGCTCAGTCCACAGCAAGGACATCGGAAGAGTGATGGGGTTGGGGGGAGAATGGCTTTGGATCGGCCACATCCCAAACAATTCTGGATGACAAGTCCCTATGTTAATCCAATACCATTATTTCCTCCTCTGGTGGGGGTGGGAATGGGAATGAGGAGTTGGAACAAATAATAGTGGTTAATGCTTGCTGAGAAATTAGCATGTGCCACGTATGTGCTATGTGCTTTACATAAATCATGTCATTGAATCTTTGCAGCTTCCTTATGAGAAAGCTACTATTATAAGCATCCTTATGTTAAAGATGAGGAAACTGAGGCACAGAGAGATTATGCCATTTGTCTGAGGTCACAAATCTAGTAATGGAGCCAGGGTTCAAACCCAGATAGTATAACTCCAGATCTTGAGCTCTTAAACTCTGCTATCTCACCTCAAGTCAAAAGATCACTGGAGCACCTGTATTGAATCACCTGGAGGCATTTAGTAAAGATTCAGATTCCTGAGCTCTACTCCAGACCTACTAAGTCACTAAGTACTAGACACCAGTGTTCAAGGGGAAGATAGGAGGGCTAGGTTTTCCAAGGGTCTGGCTCTCTCTTTCCCTCCCTCCCTATCCTGGGTGAGCAAGTTCCTGACCCCGCTAGGCTGGCAGTCCTCTCCGTTTGTCCTCTTCAAAAAGAGCTGCTTCCCCTCCTTCTCTCTCTGCACTGGGGCTCAGTTCAAACCCACAGTGCCTCCCGGCTCTCCTCAAGTGGACAGGGCTTGGGCACGTTGCATGCCCAAGGGAGTGGCTGTCAGCTGCCTGGGCCATTCCTTCTTCTCTGACAGAAGGCAACAGCTGGCCAGTGAGTCGTCTTCCTGACCAGGACCCTTTGAATCAAGCAGGATGTATGGACCTGGACAAGGCCCTTTCTGGGCCTCAGTTTCTCTCTTCATAACATGAGAAACAATTAGCTTTGTCTCTGCCCCTTCCTTCTTCCCAGGAAATGCGCAGAGCACAAAGTAGATTTTATCAGAAGGAATTCTGGGCTCTGGAGAAAGGCACTAACAGAATGACCAATCTCCCCAAATCACAATCATAGGAATAATAAGAAGAATGAGGACGTGGGATTAGCTTGGGAGCTTTGAAGGGCAGTTGTTCCCCAGAGTTGTGAGGAGGTTAGCTGTGATAATTTGGATTCATTATTGACTATAACCTCTGTGCATTTTTAGCATAGTGATTCAATTTTAGAAGCCCTGAGTCTTTAGCAACCACTTCTGCCTCTGGAAGAGAAATTTCCTCTCTCTAGCACATGTGGATGTGCTCTTATTAGTCTGGGTCACTTTCCCAAGTCTACCTGCCCTATCTGCCTCCCTGTACGTATACACATATGCACATGCTCATAGGGGACTGGAAAAGGCAAGAAATTTGGAGGGAGACAGACCTGGGTTTGAACCTGGACTTTTTCTTACTCTGTTAACCCTTGCAGGTCCACTAACCTCTCTGAGTTTCTGCCATCTTAAAATGGGACAACAATAATTCCTGCCTTTTCTGTTACCCCGATTTGCTAGAGGGAACCAACTAGACAATTATTCACTGTTAAATCCTATCAAGTGCTAGATATTGGGTACACAGACACAAGCCTACATGCTTGTGTTCTTTGCACAGTTTCACACTGGGGGATGCTCATATCCAGACAACATACACAAGCATGCTCTGGAACAATCACACGAGCACCTCCTTGCCAGGCAATGAATGCTCTCTGGTCAGAACAGCCCCACCTCTCCTAATCCTCATCATGATTTGCAGGGCGACAGCCTCTTCTGGTTTGTTTTTTACTCATAGCAGGACCCAGGGGACTTGCAAGGAGCACAGTGAAGGCCTAGCCAATCTGGCAGTGTGCCCCACTTCCCCTCCATAGAAAGGCTGTCTAACCGCCAGACATCTGGCTGGAAAGGCTGACCAGGACCTGCTCAGCATCTGCTGCTTTGCTTAAAAGACCTGCTAACCGGAAAGTGTCTGGTTCCTTTCCACCCCAAACAGGAAGTGCCTGCCACTGTCCTAAGGATGGGGTAGCCGGTCATTTCCAAGGAACCGACTCCTGCCTCGCAGAGCCTCAGGGAGATCTTCGTGGGAGGCTTGCTCTCTAGGAAGGCTGGAGGAGCAGGGCTCCAGGGACACTTCCTGAGGTGGGGGTGGGAGGGTGGTGATGATGGCTAGGACTGCTTACCAGCATGTGACACCTGGCACAGAGCAGTCTGTCAGTCTTTGAACAGTGCTCCCTGAACACTTACTCTGTGCCTTGCGGGAGATGTAAGAAAGTCCTAGAGAAGGTCTTTGAGCTTGAGGAGTTTACAGACAAGTCAGAAAGACAGGTCATGCCATTTCCCCCCTCACTTATTTATTCATTCATTAAATACAAGCTCCCCCCGCCTTTTTTTAGTGCCTACTGTTTCTGGCACTGTGTGAGGCACTGTGGAGTTCAGAGGGGAACTAGGCAACCCAACTAGAGAATAAATCAGCCTCTAATCAGGTAGCAAGCCTGGAAGGTTGGTACAACTGAGAGTTCCACAGGATTTCAAAAAAGACAAAAGATCACTGTGCTATGGTTTTCACTCTGGTGGGAGCAATAACCTCCCTGCCCCCCTATGGTCCATTCTCAAGACAGCAGCCCGAGCAACCCCAGTAATACAGGCCAGATCCTAGCGTGGTTCTGCTAAGTGGCGCCCTCTCCCGGCCTCCCCTCTCACTCTAACAAAGTTCATGGTCCTTACAGGGCCCTACAAGGCCCTACACCCATGGTGGAAGGTTGGGAAGCCAAACGGGAGGGAGGCAACTCAGAAATTTTCAACAGCAAGAAGATTCTACCAGCCATAGGCTGGAGGGATGAAGGGAGGGGGAGGACTGAAGGAAGAAAGGGTTACAGGATCCCAGGAGCCAGGGGCACGGAATAGAAAGATCTCTGGAGAAGACAGCTGCTGCCTGAGACACCGCAGCCGCAGCTGGTGGCAGAGAGGGGGGAGACATAACCCTGGCTTCTTCCTTTCTCCTACTGTTTGATTTTCCACCAGGTTGCCCATTGACTGATTCTAGCTGGAAGCTACCGCCTGAGGTAATCTCTGAAACTGAAAGATAGCCTGCGGTGGGGGGTGGGGGCGGGGTTAGCTCTCCAAGTGAGGACCTGAAGAATGATCAAGGGCAAACAGGCCCAGTACTAAGACCTTCCCAGGTACATTCTGCTAAAGCTGATGTGTAAAATGTACCTGCTGTCTTCCCTAACTGTGCAGAGTGAGGCCAGGATAGTGGATGTAGAGGGAGCAGGATCTTGTAGCATGAAGAACGGCGGGGTGAAGATTAAAGTCGGTTCCAGATAATCATCCCCTGGCAAAAGCCTGGAAGACAGGAGAGCACAGGACTCAATCTGTGAGTCAGTTTCTGGTAGAGAAGGGCCCTTGGGAAGAAGACCCGAGGAATACAGACTTAGGAGGAGTTCTCTGTTTCATGTTTGAGAGACCAGGGACACTGTAAAAAGAACCCTGGGCTTGGTCCAAAGGCCTGGATGTGAGCCTTCTGTCCCTAATTAGCTGTGTGGACTTGGTAAAGAGATTCACTTCCCTGAGCTCCAGTGTTCTCTCTACAAAATGTGGACAACAGTAATACCTATTTCACGGGGCTGTCCAGAATATTAAAAGAAATAATGAATATAAAAAACTAAATGTCACTCCTTTGATTAGATTCCTCAGGAGTTCCATTTTTTTTTTTTTTAAGGATTTTATTTTTTTAAGTAATCTGTACATGCAATATGGGGCTTGAGCTCACTACCTCGAGATCAAGAGTCACATGCTCTTTGGATTGAGCCAGCTAGGCGCCCCTTCCCTATTGTTTTTGATTTAGTATCCAAACTCCTCTGCCAGGCCCACAGGTTCTTCAAGATGTGGCCTCTGTGTACCTCTTTCACTCATCATTTATCACCACTGTCCACCCCTGCACGTCCACAGACCAGCCAGCCAGAACCACTTGCAATTCCTGGCACTTGGCTCTCTCGTAGCCTTTGCAAATACAGCCCTTTCTGCCTGATATACATCCTGGGCCTAATTCCTGTTTTTTCTTCAAAATTCAGTTTAGGAGGTATTTCCTTCAGGAAGCCTTTGTTAATACCCCGTCTACCCTTCATGTGAGCTAGGTGCTTTTACTCTGTTTTCAGAGCACCCTCTGCATCCTCCCATTCTAGCACATTCAGTAGTCATTGGAATTAAAGGTTTGTACTGCCCCTTTTGTGAGACTGCAGCTCCTGGAGGGCAGGGGCCATCAAAATTCCTATTTCTCTACCTCCAGGCCTTCCAGGGCCTGACATGGAGTAGAACTCAGGAGATGGCAGTTGAATGAAGAATGCATGCATGCGTGAATGAATGAATTGATGGTACAAACTTAAGGGGGCAATGATGAGCAACACTTTTTGTATTTCCATCTTAATTGTACACCCAATTGTAAAATAAATAAAAAAATAGGAAGAACAATCTAGAAGTTTCCCCCATCCCTAACCCAATTCTCTCCTGCGATTGCACATGCCCATCATCTCCTCCTCTGGGTTGCCTTCCTCAATGTTCATGCTGATCGGCTGAATCATTTTTAGTCACGAAGGAGTTTTTTTTCCTTTAACCTTGCTTGTTTGGACTTATCCAGAGAGCTCCATGACCCTCGATATCTAGAGTTGAGTGTACAATTATTCATAGTATAACGAAGAGAGATGACCTCATGTCTTTTTTCTGACCTGAAGGTGTTAATTCTGAACTTATCTCTCTACCTCCACCCCAACTTGTTCCTCCTCCTATTCCCTACCACAGGGAATTATACCACCATCTGACCACTTCTCTAAGTGGGAAACTCAGAATTCACTTCTCACTCTTCCTTAGCTCCTCCCTTCCAAATTGGTCACTCCATCTTGCCCAGTCTACCACGGAAGTATCTCAGGGATCTCTTCACTTACCTCTGACTTCACAGCTCCAAACTAAGTCCAGGCCACTGTGATCTCTCACCAGAATGATTGCATTGGCCACCAAATTGGTCTCCCTGCTTTTAGGCACCTCTCATCTCCATACATTCTTCATACTGCAGCCTGAAGATGCAAATGTGACCTTCCTTTAAAATCCTCTGGCTTCCCAGTGCCCTCAAGATAAAGCACAAACCCTAATGCAGTGTATTTTACAAGGTATGGACTATTTAGCCCTCTACTTTTCTGGCCTCATCTACCGTTCTCCCCTGGAGGGTAAACTCCAAAATACAGAATTACTTGTTTTACAACCAGTTGAAAGCCCTTTCCCCACTTCACTTCGTCTCTGGCTTGACTCAGATGTTGCATTGCCATCAGGCAAAATGTCCTTGTGTGCTCTCTGAGCTTTCACAGCCTCATTTCATCCTCTAGAGCTCCAGCCCCCACTAGGCAATGCAGCATAAGGGTTAAACCCCACAGGCAATGGTTGGTATCTGGTTACTAGGATTCAAATTCCACGTTGGCCATTTACTAGTTGTGCGACCTAGGGCAAATGAATAATCACGCCCGTAACGTCGGGATAATATTTCATCAGTGTGTTGTGAGAATTAAATGAGATGATGTAAGGTGCCTGATAATTAGAGTTGGCCATTACAACAGCACTTAAAACCAAAGCTCGACCTCCCACCCACTATATTCTCAAGGCCGGGTTTGTGTGTGGTTTCGTTTTAATGCATACGTTTGTTCCAGTATCACCTTGTAGTCTCTGTTTTACTTGACAAGATAGTTAGACCGGGAGGCGATCACGACTTTCTGTCCCCGAGCTCGGCGACACCCAACGCCCCCAGATGGCTTCAGCTGTCTGCAACCAAAGCTGAGCGAACTAGGGCATACCACTCTAAATCTTAGGGGAAGAAAGGCCTTTTCTAACCAAATGGTCTGTGTTTATAAGGCCTCCCCTCTTTCGCTTCCTAACCTTGAATTCTATCAGACACGATAAGAGTCAGAAATAGGACTGTAATTGGGACCGAGAAAGTAGGCTCAGCTTCCTCCCCCATGCTAATGGCGGCATTGGTACTTTCTCCTCTCGATTCCCTCTCAATAATGGTACCGTTCGCGGAGGGGAGAACAGAGAGGGGTTCTGAAGACTTCAGGTTTCAGAGACTGGTACTCGTACAGGAACCACCCCTCGCGCCGTGGCGCGGTGGTACCGCCCACTGTCCTCTGATTGGCTGCCGAGGCCCCGCAGTCGGGCTCAGCCCGCCGCGCCGCCCTCAGTACAGCTCCGGCCGCCGCGCCGCTTGGCTCTCGTATCCCTTGTTCTCGGCGGGCTCTGGGGGCTCCGCGCTGCGGCCGTTAGTCATGTCGGGTAGGTGACTCCTTCAGCGAGCAGCGGCAGCGGCGAGAAGGGGCCTGGCGGGGTTGGGCCGTCTTCCCGCCCACCGGAGGGCCCCGAGGGAGAGCCTCCGGCCCTGAGGGAGGCTTGGGGGGGGGGGGGGGGGCGGCCGCGGCCGCCGCCATGTTGGACTGAAGGGACGCACGCTCCCAACGCTCTCTGTCTGCAAATCTCGGCGGGAGTGCTTCGGTCCCCCTGTTTTTTGACCCTGTCCTTGGAACCTGAGGAGACGTGCCGCTCCCGGGGAGGGTGTGTGAGTTGGGGGGGGGGGCGGAGGCCGTCTACGCCATCACGGGGGCGGGGGGAGCCCGTGGTTAGAGTATCCGCTGAGAGAATCGGTGCTTCTGGTTCTCCGCTCCGCCTCAGATCTTTCAGCGAGGCCTCGGGCCACTCGTCTCGCCGCCTCGTACCTCAGTTTCCCCATCTGTGAAGTGGAGCTGGGCCTTCCTGACTCACCCATTCATCAGGTGGGGGTCTTGACGCTCTGGGAGCCCTTTCAAAGGACGTTGCCTTGCACGAAACCCTACTTACCGTCATTCCCTCTACCGTCACCACCCGGATTCGAATGGGGGTGTTTGCACATAATTCAGCTTCCTCCTCAGCCTCCTCTCATTTTTCTCCCTTCTCCGGTTCATCTGCAAGAGCCCTGAAAGTGAGCCTTTTCTATTCTGGATAGACTCCTGTAGGTACATGGGCATTTACCTTAAAGTATACAGGCCAAAGGAAAGGCAGTCTTACACGAAACATTTAAAGTGATCGACACCTCCACGCACTCCCTTGTGTGGAAGAGGGGGGAAAAAAAGCATCGATCTCTTTAGGACAGTCAGTTTAGGTCCTGCTAATAAACCCGAATATAAAGTCTGGAACACGAATGTTCTCTAGATTTAGCAGTCCTAGCTAACCACGCAAGGTCCTCTGTTGTGGGTCCCTCACAGGCTGCAAAGACCCAGCTGTCCACTTGCTAGAAAACATGAGAGATCACGTTTCATGTGAAAAAGAACATTTCCTTGAAGCCATATGATGGGGATCAAAGTGATGGTTGGCACAGTCTTTCACATTTTTTAAGGGAGTTGGTACTTAAAAAACAAACACAACCCCCCCCCCTCCCATGCAGTCTTGCAGAAGGATGGAAATGTGTGACAAAAAGCAAGTAGCAGGCTGAGATGAGGCCAAAGTAACAAGACTGGCTGGACAGGAGAATAATAAACCTTCCTTAGATTAACCTTAATATTAAGTCTGAATATTGAGCTTTTGTGGAACGGGGCACCTACCTGATGGAAGAGGCTGTTAACTGCACAGGATTTCTCTCTTGCTTCTTTCAGTATTTAATCCTTGCTCCAAGGAAAAATAATTTCTTACTCCAAGTAGACATTGGTACATCTTTTACAAGGTGCATAATTTGGAATGAAGTCTGGTAAAGCTCCACAGAAGTATGTAGAAGTATGTCCTTAGGAGGTGTGTAACCCATCCATGGTTTAGATTCTCCTGCCCTCATGGGGAAATTTACCGTTTCAATGGACATTAAAAACTTTTGGCGTTGTCTTGAATTTTAACATCTTTATTGGTGTAAAACAATGGCTATTTTTATAGGACTGCGTAGCTTTTATGGAAGATTAAATTTTAGAGGTGACCATCTGTAAAATCCAGGATTTTCAGTGTGTCATATTAGTGTGTGAGCTGGTTTATCCATTAGTACTGGTCTTCAAAGTACCAAGACACTAGATTAATTTGTCACTTTGTAAGTTAAGTTTTTTAAATATCAAGATTGGCTTTCACATGTGAAAAGAACTTTATATAAAAATTGTTTCTAAATTAAGTCCATTAAAGCTAGAATCTTTTAAGTTCTACTTAGTGTTGTTATGTGCTGTTTATACATTTTGTAAAATGTGTATAAAAATATTTTTGATTTTGTATAAAAATAGTATGCTTTTGACTTGTTTTTTGGTGAATGTTTCAATTAATAAATTAACAGTAAACCCCCCTAAACAGCTGGTTGCATTAAGTTTAGTTAAATCCTTTAAACATTCCAAACTCAACCACTCCAGATGCTTGATAAAGCAGACTTATAAACTTAATAAAATATAAGTGCTTACATAGTCGATAAATAAGTAAAAATTGTAAATATTTTAAATCAAACTCATTCAAATATTGTTTACAAATGTGAATTAGCTGACACCTTCAAGTTAGAATCAAACGTATCAGTTATACATACAAAAATTAAAGTTAAGATACTTCTCATTTTGGCAATATGGCAGACCAAAATAAATTGAAAATCCTCTATCTACAAACACCAGAAATGTAAGAATTTACCAAAAAAGGGCAAGACCTAACTGCCAGAAATGAAGTAGAAGCCAGCATAGAGCTAGCTTGACAGTTGCCCTGAAGAGGCAGGTATAGGTCTCATCATTTAGAGACTTGGGGTTTTTGTTTGTTTTTTAAGATTTTATTTGAGAGAGGACAAGCAGGGGTTGGTGGGGCAGAGGGAGAAGTAGGCCCCCTGCTGAGCAGGGAGCCTTACTTGGGGCTCATTCCCAGGACTCCGGGATCAAGGCCCCGTGCTGAAGGCACACACTTAACTGAGCCACCCAGGTGCCCTGAGACTTGGGTTTTATTACCCAAGTACCCAAGGAGATGAAGCCTTGAGACTATTAGAGCCAGATAATAGGAACTGAGACCTTATATAAAACCTAGATGTTTGGGGCGCCTGGGTGGCTCAGCTGTTACGCGTCTGCCTTCGGCTCAGGTCATGATCCCAGGGTCCTGGGATCGAGTCCCGCATGGGGCTACCTGCTCCGTGGGAGGCCTGCTTCTCCCTCTCCCACTCCCCCTGCTTGTGTTCCCTCTCTCGCAGTCTGTCTCTGTCAAATAAATAAAATCTTAAAAAAAACAAAAACAAAAACCTAGATGTTTGAAAGATTGTCTTCAGTGAAAAAGTGAACTAGAAAAAAACCTTTGTATCAGCATAACAGATAACAAGGAAGCTTGGGCCCTGAGTGAGAAAGGTCTGTCCTGAGAACTGTAACCTGGGAACTGCTTCATACAATTTGGGTGTACATTTAGGCTAATTATGGGGGTCCAGGAAAACTTAAGCCAAGAAATTAACATAAAAATTGGTTCTGGGCTGGTAATAACCTTGGGGCTCCTGGTAGAAACAAATGAACAATCTTTTCTGGAGGAAATTTCACAGTCTAGGTCACAGGAATCTTCTAGAAAAAACAGGCCTTGCAAAAGGTAGATTCACATTAAAAAATTGTAAAACTCGAGACAGTTCACCAAAATGAGAGTTTGTGACAAATGGGGTTAGAACCCCTAATAGGTGATCTGAAAGCAAATAAGTTTGAAATTACTAAAAACCTAAGGGAAGGAATCAACCCTAAGACCAAGATGTTATGAAGAAAGGCCATATAGATTTAAAAAGAACCTAGTATGAGATAGAAACAGTGGTTAAGTTGAATTGCAGACCTAGCAGAAGAAATAGTGAAGTGGAAGACATACAATTACCCACAATTCAATTCAGAAGGAGATGAAAAGCAAGATTTAGAAACAGATGGAGAAGTCCTGTCATACATCTAATATGTATATAATATGTCTCCTAAGAAAATGTGGGAGGAATCAGGATTATAGTTGAGATTTTTCCAAGATTGATGAATATTTTGGATCAAAAAACAGTAGTTTCAAACATGAGATACCATGTTCAGTTCATCCTAGATACATTGATGTGAAACTGCAGATTATGAAATACCGATTACCTACTGGAGGAAAATAGGGAAATGGTAAGATTGGTAGACTTAAAATTCTAAGAAGTTGGAAAATAATGAAATGATATCGAGTCTAAAGATTAAGAGTACCACTTTTAGGCCTTTGCCAAAAGAACTAAAAAATGTAAATCCAGAAAGGAGAGATAGGATGCAAAAAACAATAGAAGGAGCAAACACAGTAAATAAAAAGCAAATACTAACAGTATGGAACATTGAAGATTAAAGTGATTACATTTGGAAGTTAAAAAATGGAAGCAAAAAGAACAAAAATTGAATGTTTTACTACTAAAGCAATAGGGGAAAAGGGAGTAAAGAAAATCCAGTAGGAGGCCAGAAAAGGAGTTAAAAGGAAAAAACCCTAGTAAGTAGAAAAATCTAATATAGGGGTATAGGAATAAGTGAAAAGTAAAAATATGAAAACGCCAATTGAAATAGTTTCACATTGGGAAAAGAAATTATCTCTGTGTTGTTCAGAAATTAGATACCTGAAACATAAGATTAAGAAATGTTGGAGGTATAGAGATAGAAAAAGATGAACCGGACAAACACCAACCAAAAGCAAGATTGATTGTTTAGTTGTTACCAGTCAAAATAAAGTTTGGACATTTTTAATCATAATGTAATGTTAAAAGAGGATTCATCATGAATATATAAATCTGTACTTTTATGTGCCTAACAAAATAGCCTCAGAATATAGAAACCAAAAAAATAAAATTGACAA
Source organism: Neomonachus schauinslandi (assembly GCF_002201575.2). Classification (NCBI taxonomy): domain Eukaryota; kingdom Metazoa; phylum Chordata; class Mammalia; order Carnivora; family Phocidae; genus Neomonachus; species Neomonachus schauinslandi. The sequence goes on from NC_058417.1 coordinate 22,848,306, forward strand.
GTCTGGTCAAATGGAGTTTTTTTTAGCACACCTTTCTGTGTGATTAATAGATGGGGCAGACCAAATGTTGGAGTATGAACGGTATAACCAAGTATCATCTAGACTTACAGAATTTACTCAACATTTAGGAAATACACAGTTCTGGGGTGCCTGGGTGGCTCAGTCGTTAAGTGTCGGCCTTCGGCTCAGGTAATGATCCCAGGGTCCTGGGATCTAGCCCCGCATCGGGCTCCCTGCCCCCAGCGGGAAGGCTGCTATTCCCTCTCCCACTCCCCCTGCTTGTGTTCCCTCTCTCGCTGTGTCTCTGTCAAATAAATAAGTAAAATCTTAAAAAAAAAAAAAGAAATACACAGTTCTTTTCAAGCACATAAGGGGTGTTTATGCAAGTAAAATATTTACCAAGGGGAAAAGCAAAAAACAGCAAATCCTAATAAGTACCAGGAGTAATAGAGAAAATACCTTTTCTGGCTGCAATGGAATATAATTAGAAAACAACAGAATCAAAACCCTATACACTTGGAAATGAAAGCATTTCTAAATCATGGATTCAGACAAGGCTCAAGTGTCAAGTACTCACAATGAGCAGTAGTTTGAAATACCATAAATAACATTTACAAACTGATTTTCTCTAATGAATATAAAACATTTGTACTTTGTCACTTAAATATATTTATACTAAGGGCTGTACTTATTGGTCAATATTATATCTTCTAGAGTTTTAATGTCAGCCAACTAAAGAAGTCAGATTTATAATTTCAGAGAACTAAAGTGACGGTTAAATTATGGACACTCATAGATTTGAGCCAGGGCCACATGACCTCTATGCTGTGTACGTCTATAATTTTGCTTGAGCGAAAGGGAAATAAGCAGGTCTTAGACTCCACTCTCAGTGGAAGAACCCTCATCCATGCCTTGGGATATAATTGAAGCGAAAGCTTCATTTATCCTCAGGATACTTTAAGTTTTACTCATACATCCCCCCCCCTTCATAATCCTTTTCAGTTTCTGATTTAGTTGAAGCCAATTTCCTTTCTCATTTGGTAGATGTATCTAATCTCTTTGTGGTCCAATTAGATTCTGTGTGCTTTTCATGTTTTATTTGGTTATTAGCGATAAATCTATGGTCATTTTTTCGTGGGTGTGGCAGTGATACACAATTTTTTCTTCATCTTAGCCTTATGTTCTTCACATTCATAGAAATAGTTTGTCAGGATTTCATTCAATATTCTTATGATTAAGGATTTAAAAAAATCTTGTTCAGTCTGATTGTAGATCTCTGCTGCAGAAAAGTGGCAAATCTGATGTTATCCACTTATACTGCCAATGGTGATGTTTTTATATTGTAGCTTTATGTGAATTGAATGCAAATGTCACTAATTTGATTTCTGGTGGGTTTTCAGAACTGTTTGACAGCAAATGATTTTGTTTCATGTTGGATGAGATTGGGCCTAATGGTCAGCTGTTTCAGATGGAGTTATTTTTTGCAGTTGAAAGAATATTTCGTATAATATTACTCTTATTCATCACTAATAAACTTTGAGTAGAAACCCAAAGGATAGAGCCTCTTCAAAAGTTTTTGATATAACTGATGTTTTGAGGTGTTGAGAAAAGCTCAGAGTTTAAAAAAAAATTTTTTTTTTTTAAAGATTTTATTTATTTATTTGACAGAGAGAGACAAAGCGAGAGAAGGAACACAAGCAGGGGGAGTGGGAGAGGGAGAAGCAGGCTTCCCGCTGGGCAGGGAGCCCGATGTGGGGCTCCATCCCAGGACCCCCGAGATCGTGACCTGAGCCGAAGGCCGACGCTTAACTACTGAGCCACCCAGGCGCCCCTAAAAAAATTTTTTTGACATTATTTAATTCATGCCTTCCTTGGTAGTTTTTATTGCTGAAAAGGAAGCTGGAAGTAGGTCTTGCTGAGTTGGTATGCCGATTGGCCAAGTCTCTGAAACCTTGGTAAAGTTGGAGATAAACAACTAACTTAGATGCTTTTACCAAAGTCTTCAGAGATCTGTTTGTTGCTGCTGATGGCCAGAGCGGTCCAGTACAGGGGAATGGTGTGTATGTTGGGCTGGTGAGGATTTGCAAGTCAGTATAATCCTGGGGGTTTATCTTCTCAGAGTGTATGTCTCCCCCCCCCCCCTTTTAGTCTTGATTAGTTTCAGTAGATGCCTTTTTGTATGTAAAGGTAACTTGAGTTTTTGTTAAAAGGATGGATTTTTCACTGCTTGTTTTATGGTTGTTCACTTGGTTCTTGTGACCATCAGGACACATTTGTAAAGTAGTTGTTTTTCAAAGACGTAGTTACTGTAAACAAATCCTTGCACAGTAATTTAACTAGTTTTTTTTTTTCTGTAGGTAGTTTTTATTACATTTTCTTACTGCATTCCATCTTTAAAAGCTAAAGTCAGCCTTTGAGGGAAGCATAATTTTAAATAAGATTTAAAATTCTTTTTATGTGTTTTAGATTCTGGAACTTACGGTCAGTCTGGGGGTGAGCAGCAAAGGTAAAGTATACATACATTTTAATGATACCATGTAAGAGTAGAACTGAGGGAAAAAAAGATGAATTGAGTCAAGCGTTCCTTTTGAGATTTGGTATCTGGATTTCTTAGAGTTAAATGTTAGCTTGTCAAGGGGGAAAGGCCTGTGTACATACATACTGAAACATTTTTTCTTTTTTTTAAAAAGCCTGCTTGAATCAGTAAATACAGATGCCCCCTAGAGATTAAGACAAATCTCATAGGTATTTTAAAGAATGTTTTCTTTAAGAATTTTTTTAAATGAAACTATTAAAAGGATTTAGACAATTGAACTATATAACAGGTTCTTAGAGAAAGCATTTAAATTTTTTATTATATGTAATATGCTATTTTTTTTCAGAGCGGATTTTCTTTAAGCACTATAATAGAAATGCTTAGCATTTTAAAAACACTCCTTACCATGCTTATAATAAAAAGAAAAGTCTGTTTTTATGTGACTGAAGACATGCAGTAGGGTTCTCTTACTTGCCAGAAACACAGCCTTTAACTTACACTATAAACGTTTGCAGCTCAATGTGAGATATTCAGAATAGCATCTCAGGTATCGTCTGTCTTCAGGTTTTAAGCTTCATGAAAACAAAACTGGTTTGACTTTTCTATTCTCATAGGGTAGTGCTAACTTCATAATAGGCAACTAGCTAATGTTTATTCAGTGAAATATATAAAGTCTGTTAGCACTTGATAGCTCTAGAATAATAATTTTTTTTTTTTTTTGCAAATATTTTTTGGGGGGCATATATTCAGAAAGTTTGTTTCTGACTTGTTAGAATTTACATGCTATAAAATTAAGGTTCAAATCTGAGGGAGGTACATTTATTCAGTCAACAAACTATATGCCAGGCTGTGCTGTGTTACGGGGATACAATATAATTATTAAAGGCAGATTTAGGGCAGATGGTAGGAAGAAATTAATCTGTCGAAACATAGCTAATTTGATTAAAGTGCTAACTTAAAAAATTATTTTTCTGTCTCACATTTTTATTATGGGTCTTACTTCCATGTAGTCAGTCCCCACACCCAAGTATAATTCTCTTGAGATTTTCTAGTTCTACTCAAGTTTTATTTGTGTGAGATTGTCAAAGCTAAACTTTTGGTGCTTGTTTGGTATTTAAGAGGTCTGGGAGTGACTTCATTTATGTCTTAACAGTCTTTGGTCATCACCTTTCAATTTAGACTCTAAGAAACAGGCAAATTGGCAATTTCTCAGAAGAGAAGGTTGTATGGATTTGAAAGTTGAAGATAGGGTTTTTTTTTAAGCTTTTAAATTCTAGCACATCTCTTTCAAGGAGTACATTTTTCTTTTACAGTTATTCTTCCTATGGAAATCAAGGCAGCCAAGGTTACGGACAAGCACCACAAGTAGGTTAAAATATAAATTGTGCTTTTTGTAAATATTTATTTTTATCTTAAGTAGGTGATAAAACTTGTATTTACCTAAATTTCAGAGCTATTCTGGCTATGGACAAACTACTGATTCCTCATATGGACAGAACTATGGCGGCTATTCCGGCTATGGACAAAGCCAATCAGGTTGGACTGGTTTGTTAATTTGCTGTTTTAGAAATAAAAAAATCAGAACATTTACTAAATGGTATATCCATCCAATCTTTAGGTTATTCACAATCCTACAGTGGTTATGAGAATCAAAAGCAGAGCTCATATGGCCAGCAGTCTTACAATAACCAGGGACAGCAAAACACGGAATCATCAGGAGGGTAAGGAATCAGTAAAAGCACAGAGATTGTGTTGGGTAGTGGAAATAACACTTTGGGTATTAAATAGATTTCACCATCAAATCCTAGCTTTACACATTTTTTTTTCAGAAAAGTTTTGAAGGATGAATTTCATAGTTCTGTGTTAGGAAGAATGTGGAAATTGTCAGCATTGTCATTTGATTCTTATGATGTGTTATTTGTAATATTACTGTTTAGCTGTATGAATGCAAATGATTTATTTATTTTTAAAGATTTTATTTATTTGAGAGAGAGCAAGTGAGCAAGCGTGAGTAGCAGGGAGGGGCAAAGGGAGAAGCAGACTCCCTGCTAAGCAGGGAGTCTGATGCGGGGCTCGATCCCAGGACCCTGGGATCATGACCTGAGCCGAAGGCAGATGCTTAAGCTACAGAGCCACCCAGGCACCCTGCAGCACATGATTTAAATGTTAAAAAAACATTTGGAGCTCTGCTTTATACCTGAGATTAAATAAGAACCTAGCTATGAAAGGAGACTTTCAGTGCTTACTTTTATTTCCATTTTATTTTTTAGCCATTTTTTAATGTATTACCTTTTCAGGGACAAAAATACTAAAAAAGTGCCAAAACCTATCCACACATTTTAGATACTCAAAATATGTTTTATTTGTTAATATAGGTAGATGAATATTTACCAACAAGTTTACAGGTTTTATTTATTTTTTTATTTATTTATTTATTTATTTATTTATTTTATTTTTTAAAAGATTTTATTTATTTATTTGAGAGAGAGAGTGAGAGAGAGAAAGAGCACAAGAGGGGGGAGCGGGAGGGGGAGAAGCAGACTCCCTGCCGAGCAGGGAGCCCGATGCGGGACTCGATCCCGGGACTCCAGGATCATGACCTGAGCCGAAGGCAGTCGCCCAACCAACTGAGCCACCCAGGCGCCCAAGTTTACAGGTTTTATAGCTTTTTGTTTTGTTTTGTTTTTATAGTTTTTTTAAAGTTTCAGATGTGTGGAGCTTGTTCTTGTTACTAATTTTAATAATAGCAGCTTAATTTTTTTAAATTGTGGTTTACATTTTGTGAAATGCTTTTGCATTCTCGTATTGATCCTTAGCCATTATGAGAGAGTGTCAGTAATTATCCCCAGTTTGTAGAGGTAAAGAGAAATTAAGATTATGTAGCCTGTTAAGTTACATAGCTAAAAAATTACGCAAAAACTGAGATCACAAGTATTCTTTCTGCAGTGAAAAAAATTATTCTAAGTGAAATTCGGTTAAATAAAACCACTGGGGAAAGATTTGTGAGGTCACATTGTCAGTCTTATAGATGTGAGAGTGTTTCGAAAAGTAGAAACTGGAGTACACATGTAGAGAATAATTTTCAGAAAGCATGTTACAGTAGAAGGAAGAACTCTTTAAGTCCTGTTGGTTAGTTTTAAAGTTAGGAGAATCCTTTTATAAGGATGAATTTTTGGAAGCATGAGATATAAATGCAGACCAAAGAAAAGTGTTAGATTTGGTTTGACAACCATTTTATTTTTTTTATTTTAATTTTTTATTATTTTATTATTTTTAAATTTGTAAAAATTTATTTGAGACACAGAGCACATGTGCATGTGTGCAAGTGGGGGGGCGGGGCAGAGAGAGAGGGAGAGAATCTCAAGCTGACTCCCCGCTGAGTGTGGAGCCCAACGTGGGGCTCTATCCCATGACCGTGAGATGCTTAACTGACTGAGCCACCCAGCTGCCCCTAATTTTTTTTTGACAACAATTTTAAAGTGAAGCACTAGAGTTCTGACTCTTGATGTGATGTGCTTTGGGTAAGGAGTTGGAGGAACATACTGATCTTTATTATTTATTAGATTGCTTTGGTCATCTGATGGAGAATAAGGTGTGACTATTAAGTTACGAGACTTTTTGTTCCCTTTTTAAAACATTAGAACTCAAATCCAATTAAATATTCCTTTCAACATTCCCATCCTGAGAACAGGTAATTAATAGTCATATTGCTTAGAACATACTTAGAAATTTCTTTTTGAATTGCCAGAGATAATAAAGCAGTCTCACTTTTTGGTAGACTAGTTTCAGATAAAAAATGGCATCACAAAGCAAGTTCCTTCCTCTAAAAATCCGATTTACTATTGTTTTCTTTTTTTTGTAAGATTCTATTTTTTAAGTAATCTCTAAACCCACAACTCTGAGATCAAAGTCACATGCTCCACCTACTAAGCCAGCTAGGCGCCCCTTACTGTTTTCTGAAATTTATCTTTGAAGATATTTAGGGGAATGTACTATAGGTTCTAAAGATAATTATAAGAAAATAGTACCCTGGGGTGCCTGGGTGGCTCAGTCGGTTGGGTGTCTGTCTGCCTTTGGCTCAGGTCATGATCCCAGGGTCCTGGGATTGAGCCCTACATCGGGCTCCCCACTCAGCGGGAAGCCTTGTTCTCCCTCTACCACCCCCCTGCTTGTGTTCCCTCTTTCACTGTGTCTCTGTCAAAAAAATAAAATCTTAAAAAAAAAAAAAAAAGAAAATAGTACCCCAAATATTATGAGATAACATTGTTAAAATTAAGATAACATTGTTAAAATTAACCCTTATCAGGCTCCCTGCTTGTCAGGGAGTCTCCTTCTCCTCCCTCTCCCCTATCTCGTGTTCCCTCTCTCCCTCTTCTCTCAAATAAATCAATAAAATCTTTTTTTTTTTTTTTTTAAGATTTTATTGATTTATTTGACAGAGAGAGACACAGTGAGAGAAGGAACACAAGCAGGGGAGGCGGGGGAGGGAGAAGCAGGCTTCCTGTGGAGCAGGGAGCCCAATGCGGGGCTCTATCCTAGGACCCTGGGATCATGACCTGAGCCGAAGGCAGACGCTTAACGACTGAGCCACCCAGGTGCCCCAATAAATAAAATCTTTAAAAAGAAAGAAGACCCAGCACTGGTTATGATATATTTGTTAAAGAATGAGACATATTACTGTATTTTGTGGCACCTTTAATTTTTTTTTTAAGTTCAAGGGGATGGTAAAAGCCATAGTGACTTTTTGTTTCACTAATGTTTTCAAAGGTGTGTGTTTTTTCTCATAATGTGGCACCTCTTCAGTGATAGTGAATTGTTTGAAGGTCATTCCATTGCTGATAAGGAGATTTTGTAGATAACTAAATGATTTGCACCAGAAATTGGTGGTAGGGCTGTCTGGATGGCTCAGTCAGTTAAGCATCCGACTCTAGATTTCGGCTCAGGTCATAATCTCAGGGTCATGAGATCGAGCCCTGTGTTGGGCTTGGGGCTCCGTGCTCACTGGGGGAAGTCTGCTTGAGATTCTCTTCCTCTGCCCCTCCCCTCTGCATTCTCTCTCTTTCTTTTACTCTCTCTCTAGCAAATAAATAAGTCTTAAAAAAAAAAAAAGTAAGTAGTATTAAATATGGTTGAGGTCTACCTGGTCAGGCCTCTCAGCCTCAGTCAATTTACTACAGTGAACATAATCCTTCTATAAAATTTCAAATTCTTGATTTCTGTTTAGCCAAGGTGGAAGAGCGCCTTCATATGACCAGTCAGACTATGGTCAACAAGAGTCGTATGACCAACAGTCAGGCTATGATCAACATCAAGGTTCATATGATGAGCAGTCAAATTATGGTCAGCAGCATGATTCCTATAATCAAAATCAACAGTCCTACCATTCACAAAGGGAGAATTACAGCCACCACACACAAGGTATGATATATTGACCTATTATTTTTCTTTTTTCCCCTCATAGAATTATATTATATTAAGTTTTAGATTAAAAGACCTGTGTAGGATTTCAACTGTTTGTAAAAATTCAGAGTGACCTTGAATATACATGCTTCTCTCTCATGGCTATCAAAGCTAGTTTATTAGATTTCTGTTGCTGAACTTCTCAGACTCCCAAATGGTCATGTGACTTTTTGATGGCTGATGACATGAATTTCCTTTGTTGTGTCACTTAACTCTGATCATTTGACAATGCTGCTGCTGCCAGTTGTATTGATAGTGTTGGTATACTTGATTTAGGGAATTTATGATCCTGTTTTAGCCTTTTCACTTCATCTAAGAAGGACTAGCCATTCTTTCACTTGTTCTCTTAAACCATTTGGAATATACTACTGATACTTAGGAATCGGTCTGTGCCATGGACATGAATACTTCAAGGGCACAAGTCTTGTTTTACTCATTTATACTCTCCATTGCCTAGTATAGGGCCTGGGTCATAGTAAGTGCTTAATAAATATTTGTTGAATAATTGAATGAATGAATAAGTGAATGAGTAAACGTGGAAGCCCATTCACTGAATATCTTCAGTGAATATGGTCACTAAATATGTCTCAGTTTGAAAATCCAGTTATTTCTTGTCCATGCTTGATTTACATTTAAGTATTTTTAAGGTAAAGAAATAACTTGTAAGATTAGGGTTACGCTTTTCATCTAATTATTAAGATTCTGTACCTAGTATTGTACTGTAACTCAAACTATTCTTTATCACCATCACATCAAATGGTTATATCCATGTCACCATTTTGCTTTCTGACTATAGCAGAGTGGAATTTGACACAGATATAATTCTCAAACATATTTAATTCCAGATAGTTTTATGATAACTTGCATTTGAGTTCACATTGAGTGTACTCAATGTGCCATTTTCCAAAGGACATAATGTGTGACCCAAAGAGCCATTTAAGTTTATATTATGGGAAGCCTTTATCAGAAATGACAATGGTTATTTATTCACATATATATTCTTTCCTTTTTTTTTTTTTTTTTGTAGATGACCGTCGTGATGTGAGTAGGTATGGAGAAGATAATAGAGGATATGGCGGGTCACAGGGAGGAGGTAGAGGGCGTGGGGGATATGACAAGGATGGAAGAGGTCCTATGACAGGATCAAGGTAAGTATTTAGGTATAGGTGTCTACATTTCTTCTCTATCTCTTTTTTTAATTTTAAAAAAATTTTTGTTGTTTTACTCAGCTGGTTTGATTCCAGCATCTCATTTAGGTAAGAGGCTTAAATAGATTATGTTGTAGGGAAGAAGGCAGAAATTCAAAATTTATTTTCAGTCTTAAGATGTCAGTAAATTACCTCAGAGTAGGCTATGTTAGGAGTTAGTTTATGTGGTGTATATTAAACACCAGTGGAGAAAATTCCCCTATTATGGTTGTGATTAAACCACTTAACTATGTTTTTCCTGCCAGAGCTATAGAGTCTAAACTCCTTTAAAAGATGACTCTGAGAAATCCAAGTATATTATATGTAAAACATAAAAGGTAAGTTAATTTTAGATTGGAGTGCAGAGAGGCTATTCCTTAATCTTGAATCCCCTTGGGAAGGGAAAATATTAGGAGGCGATAGCAGAGTATATAAAGGTGGGGTTGGCAAATGAGAAAGATTTTATGTAATTTAACTATTGGGTCTTCTTAAGTAAATAATTATTGAAATAATTAGTACAACATCTCCTATCATTGCATATTTTGTTCAGACTAAGCTGTGGAAAAGATGACTTTTTAATTCAACCTTTCTTTTCCCCATTGCTAGTATTATCAGGTTTTGGTACTTAATTTTGGCATATGTTAAGAAAGCTGGTTCTAAAATTACTTTTAAATATATCTGTAAATATAGCACTTTGGCCCTAAAAACAAGAATGAAAAAATAACTGGCATTTGTTGTCCTCAGTTGAGGTTTGCAGGTTGCAAATTTATGTGTAAAATACACAGGCTTAAAAGATAATTTGTGTTCCCTGCGAATTGAAATTGTTAGTGGCCTGTTAACTTAATAACATACCAGTACCAGTTTACTCTTCTGCTCCTTAGGGGCTCTCTGTTCCCTGAGGTGACTTGCGAAACAAAACTAGTTACATACAGCACTGTTACTTCTTCAACTGAGCCGGGAATTTGATCACCGACTTGTATTTCTCTGTGTTTAGTGTACAGTACTTCGATATTAGGGCAAAACTAAAGCCTAACCATATTTGATGAACTTTTATAAGACTACACATTAAGTCTTTTCGATTGATAGCAAAGTCAGTTTACAATATATAAATATATTATTGTATGCTCTTCATTATCAAAGTGAGCAGCCTGCCATCATGTGGATATAAATGAACAATGTAAAGTGACATGGTGCTTACTTTCTACCTAATAGCCTCCTTCCCATCTCAAACAGAATCCCAAACAAGATAGCCAACAGGTATATTTAATTTTCCAGTTAATACGTTTTAGATAATTGGCTTCTTTGGAATACTGTATGTTTTATAATATATCGTAGGTTTCATTTTCTTCATAAGGAAGTTATATCCTATACATTACTTATTAAACTGTGACAATGTGTGAGAATGATAGAATCCCACTTTTTAGGAGGAGGAGGAGGGTAGGGAAATCTTTAAAAATGTGTTTTCATCTTTGAGAGATGACTCATCTTAGAGATTTGAAAGGACCTTGAGTGAATCTCCTAATAAAACAGGGGAGCTCCATACGTTAACCATCTTGAGAGTCCCATTTTTAATAACTTTTATAACCTCCTTGGCATCATATTTCAATATGATTTTTGGTCCAGATACTTGATCTGGATGAAAGCTTTTGATTTTCAAATGGTTTTATTTAGCCTTAGAACCTCTTCACACACTATGTTTTGCAGAAACCCACTATATATTAGGTCAAAATGATACTGATCTGGTTCAAGGTAGGATTGGGGGAGGGGGGTCTTGCCCAATTGCTATCTATACCCTGCTCTGCCCCCTCCCCCAGCCAATAAATGGGATATGCACAAAGGCCTTTTTTAGGAATCCGTGTGGATGATGATGATTATATTGGTTTGGTAAATTTTTTATGTGAAAAGCCATGTAGTAAATATTTTAGGCTTTTTGGGCCATATAGTTTCTTTTATAACTGCTCACCTCTGCCCTTGTAGCACCAAAGCAGCCATAGACAATATATAAATAAATATGGTTGTGTTCCAGTAAAACTTCATTTATGGGTATGGAAATTTGAAGTTCATACAATTTTCACATGTCACAATATCTTACTCAAGATGTGTTTTTTAGCTTATTTATAGGGGTAAAGTATTTTGAATTAGAGTTTTAATGCCCAGTTTCAGGATATTTTTTTCACACTTGGTTTTACATTTAAGTACCAGAAATATCCAAACATTTTTTGTTAGTCTTCATCAACACTCCCATTTGTGTTTCTAATCATCTTACTTAAAAAATTATATCAAGGTTGAAAATACGATCTTTTCAGGGCTGTTTGAAGAATATCTGGCATTGGTTAGGTTTTTATTTAAAGAAGAAGGGGCATAGTTTGTGGGTGAGGGTGGGATAAGTGGTAAAGGATGGGACATTCTTAAACTCAAGTCGTATGATTGCTTGGCTGGAGGAAGCTGCCAGCTTTCCAAATATGGAAGAAAAACCTGTGAAAATTATAGGGACTTTAGAAACCAATGTTTTTCTTTGAAAAAGCAGTTATACCAAAAAAGGTTGAATCTCTAATTGTCATCTAAAATTGATCACTGACCTCTTAGTGGACTGGAAGCTTAAGGCCGTAAGTTCTCTCAGTGTTTTTAACTTCAGCATTGTGATGAATGCATTGCAAAATTGCCAGAACTTTATAGATAACCATTTTTCATGAATAAGTCGTCAAGTTATGTAGCTTTTTCCAGGCTTTAATATCTCAAGCCTAAAAAAGTCATCTTGAATTTTGACTGTCTTCTTAGAAGAGTTTTTGAGTAGCTCCATTTGAATTGTACATATGTTCTGGTGATAGTCTAGAATAGCACTGCCCAATAGAAATGTAATATGGGTCACAAATGTGAGCCACATATGTAATTTTAAATTTTGTAGTAGGCACGTTAAAAAAACGTAGACAGGTAAAATTAATAATATATTTTATTTAATCTAATATACCCCAAATAGTTTATCATATAATCAGTATAAAATTACTGAATATTGTATATTGAGTTTTTCATACTAAGACTTTGAAATCCATTTTGCATTTTATATTTCAAGTACATCTTAATTTAGACTGTCCACATGTCAAATGGTCAGCAGCCACGTGTGGCTAGTGAATACTGTATTGGACATGTAGCTCTAGAATGACAGATTCTTGGCTTCTTGAAATGTGGGTAAATGTTGAATCCAGAGAGCCTTTTTACCACACATACAAGACATGGGAGGAAATAAGACATAAGTACAGCTACTGTTGAGAATGATATTTAAATCCATTGAGTCATTTACATTTGGAATTCATGTTAGTCTTCTTCACACCCAAAAAAATTGTATTTTGGATTTACTATGAAAATTCAAGCATAGCAGTTTGTTTGTTTTTTAACTAATCTTTTCTAATTTTTAGCTAGTCCCTTTTTCTGTCTAGATAATGGATTTTCTGGAAACAAAGATTCCTGTATTGTCCTTTTACTTTTTGTCAGTTTAAGTCCTTGAATAGATACATTTAGATTTTCCTAAAATGAAAGATTTGGAGTAGGGATTCTGTCAAAGAACTTTTTCTTGACAAGCACCTGAAATTAAATGACCATCAAGTTAAATGACTGTCTTCTCCTCTACATATGTAATACTGTAACAATGAAAGAACCCTCAGTCTACCTTAGGGTAGGCTGTTCATTGTGGTTTTGAACTTGGGACAACAATTTCCATAGTTGAGTCAAGAATTTATAGTTGGTTTTCTTATGCAGGGGACACTCAGCCATACATTTGAGGATGTTTAATCTCTACTCTAAATACCTCTACTACTTTACCTTCAGATGTCCTTACTTCAGGAATTCTTTATGTATACACATTTGCTGCTTTTTCTGGGAGGAAGACAAATTGTTGTGGCAACATCTTGACCCAGATGTTCCTGTATCTTTATTGTCTTAATTGACTAGTGAAGCCTCAACTTGGTTTATGGAAAAGGGACTTGTAACCTGACTGTAGGTTTGAAAGATTCTTAACCACAGGCCCATCTTTTGTTAAATATTTAATAGTAAGTACTACTTGAAGTTTATTTAGTGTATTTAATATAATAAATTTACTTATAAGGGTTTGTAATATAACTAGTTCATATGGAATTTCTTAATAAATGAAGAGAAAAATAATTGACACATTTGAACTTGAAAGAAAACTTCACGTAGGATTGTAGATCATCTAGACTGGTGCTTCCCAAACTTTACATATGAATTCCTTGGGGATCTTATTAAAATGCAGATTCTGATTCAGTAGGTATGGGGTGAGGCCTGCCATCCTGCTTTTCTGAGTTGCTCTCAGGCTCTGCCTGTGCTGCTATTCCCTGGACCACTCTTTGAGTAGCAGGAATGTAAACCCTTATTTTGTGAAGGAGGAAACTGAAGCCTAAGGAGAATTACTGACTTGTCCAAATTTTCAAGATTGATTAGTGATAGTAAAGAGTATACCCTGAGTCTCTGAGTTTGAAGACTAGTACTTCTTCAAATGCACTGTGATGTTTTCATATTTATGGCCATTGTGTTGAAATCTTCAGCTGCCGTATTTTTAAAGGAAATGCTCAATGAAGGTGATTTAAGTTAAAATGTCATTATATGGAGAAATAGGAAATAATAAACGTGTTCAAATGTCATTTGTTTTATAGCACTTTTATTTTGCAGTGGTATATCCTTTTTTTATTGTTAAAGTTATATTGCCAGCCAGAATAGAAAATACAAGAATTAGCTGTTGTATGTAATTGCATATTTTCTCTCCACTGTGGCCAGATAAACAGTTTGGTACTTGGTTTAAGATGACACAGACATTACATCAAAAACTAATGATGTAATGTATGGTGATTAACATAACAATAAAAAATTAAAAAAAAATGACAGCAAAATAAGTAAGAGGTATCTCTTAGAGCACTTACTTGTAAAAATTTCCTATTTAAAGAATCTACTTTATCCTGGGGACTTTAACCTCCTGACAGGAATGCGGGCTTAATATTTTCACTGGTTCTCTCCTCTTTTTTTTTTTTGAGTTCTCATGATCATCTTTGAAGAAACCTGAGATATTTTGGTTTCTAGTAATAAGATTTTTAGCAGATGAATCTCAAGAACTCTGTTGGCTTTCCTTTCTTAAAAGAGTTAAGCAGTGATACACAGGTCAGTTAGAAGTGTAGGAAGGGCTTGGGTACTGTTCTGAAAAGAGGGGTCTTAGAGACTGAATAGGAGACTATATGTATATAAAGTGGACCTGAGCTTTATATTGTCGACATAGCCTTGAAATAGCCTTATTCTCCTTATAGTCTTCCTGGAAATTAAATAAAATTAATAACGAATTAAGATGCGCGTGTCTATACCTAAGCTGGTTGCAAGGGGAGATTTTACATCAAGGTAGTAGAATAGACTTATAAAAGAAGACTGCTTTCTCATTTAGTTAGAGCGGTTTTTCTCCGGATGGCTCAGAAAAGCCATCTATCTAGAGGCTAGAGGGGGCAGTGTTATCATTACAGGAGAAGCTCTTAAGCATTGAAGAGAGCTTAGTGTATTGGATTAGTTTCTTGGATTATAGTAGAAGATGATTAATAATAGTAGAATATTAGATGTCACCATCTGAAAACTGGGTGTTTTTATTTCCATGACAGCATGTGAATCTTGGAGGATTACTTAGTTCAGGCAAGAGAAACAAGCTTTTAATGTATGAATATTTAAACAGTTTCTTGATGAGAGAGATCTTAGATTTCTTACATAGATTTATGCACACAAAGACCATTGACTTATCTGTCAGTGGAAATTTGCCTAGTCATTTTCTTGTGGGCAGCTGCGATATTGGAGTATGTTGCATTCTGTCTCTGATAACGGTCTGCTGATTGGTGTACAGAGCATTTGGCAGCATGAATCTCAGTAGCTCTGATATGAAGAGATCTCGTATATTAAAGTGGGTATAGAGTAAGAGAGCAGTTTTAAGTTATGCTTTCTTTTAGTGTTCATTTTTTCAGATTGCTGAATGATTTGAGATTTTTTAAGACTACTTTCATTCAGGCTCACTTTTGTGTATATTTGTACCTTGCTTTTTTTCTTCATCTCATAAAACCCACAATTTGATATCAAAATAGAACATACTACTGAAGTTTTTATCTCCCATTCTGCTATCAGAATCTTAACCTAGCTTTATATTGTTCTTCTAGTCTTTTTCCTCATATTTAAAAAAATACCCCGTTGGAAAGAATGTTTGCTCCAGTTTAGCATTCTTCATTCTGTGCCTCCAGCTTTTAAGTTATGATATGAATAGTATCCCTTTGGCTTGGGGTTGGGAAGATTTTAAAGTAAGAGTATATGAGATACGTTCTGTAATAAGCTTGAAAAGGCAACCTTGTGGAAATAGATCCTTGGGAAAACACTTAGGTGAAAACAACATTTTGGAGTCTATGAAATGGAATTTACTGGAAAGTTAGAGGTGCTACTGTTTCCCTAGGCGCTCTACTTGTGACAGTTAAGTGTAGATTGAGCCCAGGGCTCAGCACATTAGAGACTTAAGGAAGAAATCATTTCTTCAATTTTTCCTCTGCAGTGGTGGTGACCGCGGTGGCTTCAAAAATTTTGGTGGTAAGTGCTGAGTATCCCAAAATGTTTCAGTGGAAATGCTATATAAATCTAAAAGCCACCAATATCCCGCAGACGCAGTCTAAGCCCTTTCTTACCCTGTTGAGGCTGGTGTGTGTTGTGTGCTTTAAAAAAAAATTATATATATATACATATATATATCAAAGAAAACATTTTAAAAAGTCAAAGTTGATCTCAAACAGTCCAATGGGTTTCTACACAGTGAATTTGCATGAAAGAGTCTGTGGTGACCGATGAATGAGACTTTCACTGGATTTTGACAATACATTTTTTTAATAAAGGTAGCTGACATGGTGTTGTTAAATTATTAGGGTTTTCCAATCAGCCTTCACAACCAGAGCTTAACAAAAGTGATACTAGCATAATGCCAAAGTGGCGGGTACCGTCTGGGACAAATTTAAGGAAATAATTGACTTTCATCTTGATTTCTTAAACTTAATAAAACTTAATTTATATATTTACTTTGTAAATCTGTGATGGTTGACTTTCAAGGATTTTGGAAGTATTGACTTTCATGCCTTGGTTATTATTACTATTTTTTTCATGATTTCTAATGAGTTGCCTTAAATAGCTTTTTTTCTTTTTCTTTTTCTTTTCTTTTCCCTTAGGTCACAGGGATTATGGACCCAGACCAGATGCTGGTAAGGTTTATGGTAGTTTGTGACTTTGCCATTAAGAGAATATTAGTTTTCCAACTTTTCAAGGGAAAAGTGTGTCTGTTTGGAGGAGTTAGGGCAGGAGGAAGATTTAATTGGTAGTGTTTCTGGAATTAGGGAGCTTCACTTCTAAAAACATACCAGAAAGAAAAATTCAGGGAAATTGGAAAGTTTGCTGGGGAAAATTGCTATGTTTGTGGTTTCCTATGCTCTGCTTTTTCTTTTGTGAAAAAATACTTGATCTTGTATTGCTAATTAACATTACTTATTTAAATAACTACAGATCAGATTTGAGAGAGTTGGTATCATTGGGAATTTGAAGTAGAAAAACTATGTTTAAGAAAATTTTACATCGGATTGGTAGTCCCCTTAGTGGGCCTAAGAAACCTGAATTCATACATGGGGAGAATTGTCTTACTCTGGGCAGAGGTCACTAATTTCATGTGGCTTTTATTTTTAAATGAAATTCAAGGCTACCTGGAGCCTTTTGGAAGTTATAATTTAGATATTAAAAATCTAGTTGAGCCAAAAAATTTTAATATATATTGAAATCAGAACTTTTGTTTTTATTAAGATGCCAAAGTATTCTATATGGATGGCAATTTCTGAATTATCCCTTGATGGACTGAATTTTTGTACATCTTTCTTACTTTGTTGTACTAATCCAAAAGTGTGCGTGTAAGGTAAGGTGTGTGTCAAGGTGCCCCTACCCTCTGGTATATACAAAGCTTATTGCAATGATCGGGAAACCAGCAGTTGTGCTTGGCTTGCTTCGAAGTCCAAAGTGTCAGATTTGGGGAATTTTCTACTGAGAGCCTTAAAAGTACTGATTAGCCATAAAAGCGATAAAGCTTTCCAAAGAAAGGAATGCTAAGTAATACTAACTGTCTTCATCTCTTCATGAGCTTCAGCCCTGTATCTGAATCTAAAGAGTAAGATATCTAAGATCTCCCTTAGTTGGTCTGTATTTCACAGAGTGTGGACTTGATCCACTTTAACTGAAGTTTAGTTGTAAGGATTGATCTACTACCAAATAACTATGGTGACCACTTTGCATGTTGATACAAGATTTTTTGTATATTGGTCCTTTTTCCTTTTGGTCATAGAAACAGTTGAATATTGGACAATAAATTATTGCTCTTGATTACTGAACAGGATGTAAAACCAAGGAATATGTAAAATTAACCATAATTTTTTTTCCCCTTAGATTCAGAATCTGATAATTCAGATAACAACACAATCTTTGTGCAAGGACTTGGGGAGGGTGTGTCTACAGATCAAGTGGGGGAGTTCTTTAAACAAATAGGAATTATCAAGGTGAGTAGAAAGTATGGCTTATGTTGAAAATCTCCTAATTATTAACATACTATAGTTAAGATACATAGATTACATAAGATTATATCTCTTTTTTTTTTTTTTTAAAGATTTTATTTATTTATTTGACAGAGAGAGAGAGACAGCGAGAGAGGGAACACATGCAGGGTGGGTGGGAGAGGGAGAAGCAGACTTCCCATGGAGCAGGGAGCCCGATGCGGGGCTCGTCCCAGGACCCTGGGATCATGACCTGAGCCGAAGGCAGACGCTTAATGACTGAGCCACCCAGGTGCCCCAAGATTATATCTCTTAAAATTCCCTGATACACATGCCCAACCGTGTCTGTAGGCCTTTTGCTAAATTTGCTAAATACATGAAAATTTTATTCCTTACTTGTTTATCTTTCCACAGCCTGCTACAGCTTTAGCTTTCAGTCTTCAGCTCTAAAAATAGTCTCTGCCTAGCTCCTAAAATTGTGAGAACCAAATGAGATTGTGAGAACATTTTATAGATTCTGAAAGGCCATTATATGCAAACTGCGTTACATATTAGCCCAGTATCTGATGCTTTATTTCATAATTGTATTGTTTATTGTGTATTTAACTTGTATCCTGCACCATTTGTTTCATGCATGTATTTCTCCTCTCTTCAACTTAGAAAGCAGCAGTTAGAGTAGTGTTAGTAGATTGTAGCATTTACCTGAAATCAGTTTGTAGTTGTCCTTATTTTGGTGTCTGTGGAATTACTCATTTACCCATGACATGTAAAAAATTCATACAGTTCTGAAGAGTAAACATTCTTATTTGTCTTCCACTCCCATCCCAGCCAGCTGCAGTGTGTATACCTTAGTGGTAATCTGTTAATTTGCCTGGTGTACATTCTTCCTGACTTTTTTTTATGTTTTACAAGGTATATATTTACATGAAGCATTATCTAAAAGAAATTATACATAAATAAAACAGTATACTATGTATCATTTTCATAGCTTGGGTTCACTTAATATATCTTAAGAGAGTTTTCAGAACCTATAGATAACTTAATTTTTATATTAGGTACATAATATTTGTAGTATGGATATGTGAATTCCTTTAAAAAATCTTTAATTGTGTGGTTTATGATCACTTTTTTTTAAAAAAGCTAATACCAACTTGTTTGTTCTTCAGACAAATAAGAAGACGGGAAAACCAATGATAAATCTGTATACAGACAAGGACACAGGGAAGCCAAAAGGAGAGGCAACAGTGTCATTTGATGACCCTCCTTCAGCTAAGGCAGCCATTGACTGGTTTGATGGTATATCTTATTCATACAGTTTCAATATGCAGTTTGGATAAATGTTTTCTAGTCTTGAAGTCAAAATATATTCTGGTAGACTGGTTATTTTCATGTTTACTTTTGTGGATATTTTAAAAAATAAAGGGCAGAGTTTTTACATACCTTTAGAAATGAAGTAGATGAGCTCTCGTTTGTCCTCAATATTTCCTTATTATTCTACCTTGTGCTTGAAGCCACCCTGATGGAGATTTCGAGGGTTGGCCTGCTTAACTCTCTTTGTAAATTTAGATTAATTTCCCTTCAAATACAAAGCTAATACATATTTGGAAGAAATATTAAAACGTTTCCCCCCCCCGGGGCGCCTGGGTGGCTCAGTTGGTTAAGCGACTGCCTTCGGCTCGGGTCATGATCTCGGGGTCCTGGGATCGAGCCCCGCATCGGGCTCCCTGCTCGGCAGGAAGCCTGCTTCTCCCTTTCCCACTCCCCCTGCTTGTGTTCCCTCTCTCGCTGTCCTCTCTGTGTCAAATAAATAAATAAAATCTTTGGGGAAAAAAAAAAATTAAAAAAAAAAACGTTTCCCCCCCCCAAAACGAGAAAATACGGGAAAGTAGAAGAAAGCAGTAAAGCATCCGTAGTCCTCTACTTAGAAATAACCATTGATAATATTTTTTATTAAATTTAACTCCACTCTTTTAAAAGCATTTTAAAAAGTTTGTCATTATACTCCAAATGTAGTTTTGTCTCATGCTTTTTTCACTTAACATTTTAACAGTCATTTCCCCACGTTACTAGAAATTCATTGTTTTGTACTCTAATAAAAACCAACACTTACTGCATGTTTACTGTGGTTTATAGGCTAGGCATAGTTCTAAAAGCTTTATATGCATTAATTCAGTTTGATCCTCATAGTAACCGAGACAGCCTATTATTACTGTTTTTTAGATGTTGAAACTGAGGCACAGAGAAGCTGTATAATTTCCAGGATCATAGCATAACTGGTAGAGTCAGGATTCAAACTCAGGCAGTCTGGATCCACAGTCTCTAAAGGACTTAACCATGCTAGATTAGATTGACAGACACCTGAGGTCCCTTCTGGTTCTGAGATTATTGTACCTGTGTCTTTAAAACATAATTGCATTTCTTCAAAAATGAGATTGTGATACTCTGTCCTCACCTTCATACTCTTTTTTTAAATTTTTTAAAAAAATTTTTTTAAAATTTTATTATGTTATGTTAGTCGCCATACAACACATTCATTGGTTTTTGATGTGGTGATCCACGACCCATTGTTTTTGTATAACACCCAGTGCTCCATGCAGTACGTGCCCTCCTTAATACCCATCACTGGGCTAACTAATCCCCCCTCCCCCCTCCCCTCTAAAACCCTGTTTGTTTCTCAGAGTCCATAGTCTCACGGTTCATCTCTCCCTCCAATTCACGCCCCCGTTTTTCCCTTCCTTCTCCTAATGTCCTCCATGCTATTCCTTATGTTCCACAAATAAGTGAAACCATATGATAATTGACTTTCTCTGCTTGACTTATTTCACTTAGCATAATCTCCTCCGGTCCCATCCATGTTGATGTAAAAGTTGGGTATTCATCTTTTCTGATGGCTGAGTAATATTCCATTGTATATATGGACCACATCTTCTTTATCCATTCATCTGTTGAAGGGCATCTCGGCTCTTTCCACAGTTTGGCTATTGCGGACATTGCTGCTATGAACATTGGGGTGCATATGGCCCTTCTTTTCACTACATCTGTGTCTTTGGGGTAAATACCCAGTAGTGCAATTGCTGGGTCATAGGGTAGCTCTATTTTTAAATTTTTGAGGAACCTCCACACTGTTTTCCAAAGTGGCTGTACCAACTTGCATTCCCACCAACAGTGTAAGAGGGTTCCCCTTTCTCCACAACCTCTCCAACATTTGTTGTTTCTTTCCCTGTCCATTTTTGCCATTCTAACTTCACCTTCATATTCTTTACTTTTTTTGCATTATTCTGTCAGGCCTCATCATCTTGCTCTTGAAGGCTAGGTCCTTTCTTCCTCACTTTTCTGTGAATTAAAAAACAATCTCTTTTGCTCATATGTTCAAAAATAATTGTGCTTTTTGCCCACAGGTCATATGAGCCTCTTAAACCTAACTCCATAGTTCAGGTCATTCTACAGCTTTGAAAATACTGATCCATGAGTGGCTTCCTAGGTCCTACTGTCTGATACTCTGTAAAGTTGCCAGCCATAATAATAAGTGCTTTGATTAGGGAGCTAAGGCTCCTGGAATTGTGACCATTTTATGAATCCTCTTGTTTAATATAAAGTAAAAAGATTAGTTACTGTCTTTAAGGCCCTGGGGCTGCAGAATAGAGGTGTGTGTGCATGTGTGTAAGTAATCACATATGCTTTCATTTTTCTGGCATGTATTATTTTTAAAGATACTACTTGCATATAGTAAAAGAGTTTCAAACTGTACCAGAAGTATAGAATAAAAAATGAGCTTTCTTTCTACCTTTGACCCCCAGTGATCTCTTTTCCCCTCCTGAGAGTTAAGCATAATAGGCAGTGTATATATAGCATGTATGTGCATGTAAAGGCACGTGTGCACACATGTGCACACCCACACACTCATTCCCTTTATAAAGCAGGTGTGGTGACATACTACACACATGGTTCTGCACTTGGCTCTTTTCATATTACAAATATTAGATGTGGGTGTTTTTTTGCTTAGTAAGAAGTAACTGCATCTCAGTGACAGATCTGCTCTATTCAATAGATTGTATCATGTTTTAGCACTGTTACCTTGACTTAGGGAACACTGGTATGTTTGAATTTGTGTGAGGATGTCTGTTATTGCTCTGAAACTGAAAATTTTTAGGACAGTTTTATATTTTTGTTGAGAGGTGGAGATGTGGAGTAGCATTTCTTCAAAACATTTTTTTTTCTTCTTAGGAAAAGAATTCCATGGCAACATCATTAAAGTGTCCTTTGCTACCAGAAGACCGGAATTCATGAGAGGGGGTGGAAGTGGAGGTGGGCGACGAGGTAAGACACTTGTTGCTCACAGGCCTGGATATTGTACAAAGGGTTTGAATTTGAGTCCATGTTCTGTCTCTGTTGTGTGAACTACTACCTCTTTCTCCCCCTAGGTTTTTTTCCTTCTATCTTAAAATGAGAGTGGGTACTGAAAGGAGATTGGGTAAATAAGGTGTCATAATAGCTAAGAAAGTAGTTGGAAGAAGGTTCTAGAAATCCCTTTGGAAAGCTTCGTGGCAGTTTTTATTCACCTGGAGATCAGGAGGCAGTTGTTTAAATGATACCTAATTAGGTAATCTGACCAGTTTGTAAGTTCTCTGATACAGTTGCTGCCGCCTTGTTCATTTCTATTGTGTTTAGTTCCTTAAATTTGAAATATGTCTTCTCTACCTTTATCACTGAGATTCTCAAACCAGGGAGGGTATTATAATAGAAAGTGGACTTTGAAGTTTTTTAGTGCATTGTTTGCACTGTAATATGTGCCTGGGATCTTTTCCCACATTTTTTGGATTTACTAACTAAAGCCTCAAATGAAAGAATCAGAGTTCTACCATAGGGGTTAATTTTGGGGGTGGCCACCAAGTTATTGATGGTTACTTGCTCTTAATTCTTTCATCTGGTGCTTTTCTTCTGCTGTGTTAATGTCGGGTGCTGATTTTTCTCTCCCACCTTTCTTAACCCCAGGCCGTGGAGGATATAGAGGTCGTGGAGGCTTTCAGGGGAGAGGTGGAGACCCCAAAAGTGGGGACTGGGTTTGCCCTAATCCGTAAGTATCCTTATTAACTCTGGCGGTAGTAGGAGTTGGGATTGGGGTTGGAGGATGCAAGAGGGGGTTCTCTTTCAATTGGAAACTATTGAACATTTTTATTTTCCCCCTTTCTCAGGTCATGTGGAAATATGAACTTTGCTCGAAGGAATTCCTGCAACCAGTGTAATGAGCCCAGACCAGAGGACTCTCGTCCCTCAGGAGGAGGTGGGTTGCTTTTTAACAGCATCTGCATGGCATTTATCTTCTGACTAGCATTAAGGGTGGTTTACATTATCCTGTTGGCCTCACTGGTTTGCATCTCTACCTTGCAGACTTCCGGGGAAGAGGCTACGGTGGAGAGAGGGGCTACAGAGGTCGTGGGGGCAGAGGTGGAGACCGAGGTGGCTACGGAGGAGACAGAAGTGGCGGTGGCGGCTACGGAGGAGACAGAAGTGGCGGCGGCGGCTATGGAGGAGATAGAAGTGGGGGTGGCTATGGTGGAGACAGAAGTGGGGGCGGCTATGGTGGGGACCGAGGAGGCAGTTACGGTGGGGACCGAGGAGGCGGTTATGGAGGAGACCGAGGCGGAGGCTATGGTGGAGACCGAGGAGGCGGTTATGGAGGAGACCGAGGCAGCGGCTATGGTGGAGACCGAGGAGGAGGCTATGGTGGAGACCGAGGAGGAGGCTACGGTGGAGACCGAGGCGGCTATGGAGGAGACCGCAGTGGGGGGGGCTATGGAGGAGACCGCGGTGGCGGCGGGGGCTACGGTGGAGACCGAGGTGGCGGCTATGGAGGTGACAGGAGTGGGGGCGGCTATGGAGGAGACCGAGGCGGCTATGGAGGCAAAATGGGAGGAAGGTGAGTATTAGAATGTACTTGTTAACCATTTTACCTCACCGCTCCTAAGCTTTAGGATCTGAACCCTTTTTGTCACATTTTCTTAAGGTCCAGTTTTTTGGAACTTGAATTTTTCATTGGAAGCGCTCTCAGTGAGGATGGGGAAGGTTCATTTAGTTTCCCATTTAAAAATTTCTAAAACTCACTGTGTTTCGGAAATTCTCTTTCACAAATCTTTATATTGGTGTGAGTGTGTGTATATGAATATGTGTTATTCTTCCTCATGGCTAAAGATAATTGAGAGATAATTTAAAATTGTACGTAAATCAGAGGTTCTTAATTTAAGTGAGGGGAAGCACACCTTTCATGGGGGTAGGGGTATGTTTTCTGAAATCTTATGTGTTGTGCCACCCTGTAGTTGTTTCTCTGGAGATTCTGGTAATACCTTTTCCAGATGAAAATCACTGATGGTACTGATGGGAGTGTGTTGTGCATGTGAATGGCGTAGAGGCAGAAAAAGTTGAACCACCAGTTATTACACTAAGCGTCTGTATGCCAGAGGCAGTATAAGGTATGAGAATTAGTATAGCATGGAGTTCAGAGACAAGACTTCTCTGGGTTCAAATTCTGGCTCCACCATTTACTATGTGACCTTAGGCAAGTTACTTAATCCTATGGAGCATCAGTGTTCTCATCTATAAAATGGAGCCAATAATACCTCCTTCGAGGAGTCATATTAGATTACTACACTATGGCAGTTCCTGGCCCATGGTAAATGCTATATAATTGTTAGCTCTTAGTAATTATTATCTTTTGAACCCTTCTTACTGTGTGGCAAATCCTGCGGAAGTATCTGTATTCTTTAGTTCTAGTCCTTCTCTCAACCCCATGAGGTAGATGTATTTCCCATTTTGTGGAGTAAGAAACACTGAGTAACTTTTCCAAGGTCACATAGTAAGTGGCAGACCCAGAATTCTTACATGACAATGTTTGCTTGCTTAATTCTGTTATGCCACTCTTCTGTTTAGAGAGCTGGAATTGGCACAGTCTCTGACCTCCTGAAATACCACAGTGGTTTGGAGTCCTTATTCTAGATGGGAAGTTTTTAAGAGTTAGTGATAGCAAAAAGCTTCTTCTAGGAACTTTCTGGGTCTTAAAGCTGTTAAATTAGACCTTTATTAATCACCTTCTAGGAGTAGAGAAATA
Organism: Neomonachus schauinslandi; assembly: GCF_002201575.2. Classification (NCBI taxonomy): domain Eukaryota; kingdom Metazoa; phylum Chordata; class Mammalia; order Carnivora; family Phocidae; genus Neomonachus; species Neomonachus schauinslandi. The sequence goes on from NC_058417.1 coordinate 22,873,182, forward strand.
AATTAGGTATGGTGTCATTCTTACAGAAATTGTCAAACAGACGCCAGTCACCCTGAGGAAGTGTCTGATGCTCTCCCTTGGTAGAAAATTAGAATTTAGTCTGGCTCTTTATTTTTCATTCCTAGAAACGACTACAGAAATGATCAGCGCAACCGACCATACTGATGACTGTTTTGAATGTTCCTTTGTCTCTGACATGATCCATAGTGAAATTGCCAGAGTTTTGCCTGCTGCTTTCCTCGTGGCCTCTTCTTGGGTAGTGAAATGAAGTGACATTTGGATTTTTATTTGGGTGGGAGGGCTGGGACAGTTTTTCTTTTAGAAATGTCCATTGAAATTTTCCCGTTTAGTTTCCAACCTCCTTTCCAACCCTTGAAGCTAAGTGCGTTGTAAAATATTGCCAAAATGGAAAGTGTTTTGTATTACTGCAATAAAGGCTGCTTGTTTTGTGGACTTTTGTACATTAGTGCATTGTTCTGTCACACTCAGGATTCAGCTACAGCAGACTCTAACCCTAAAGAATTAAATGCATTGTTTCATGAACTGATAATGTTACTTTCAACAATACTGAACTCCTACTCTGTTTAGAGTAGTAGTTTGCAAGAATGACTGCATGTCAGAATTACCTGAAGAGGTTGTCAAAATTACAGATTCCTAGGCCTCACCCCAGGTCTAATTGATCAGAACTTGTTAAGTGTGGGAAGCTAGGCCTAGGAATCTATATCAAGTTTACCAGGTGGTTTTGATACAGTCAGTTTAATTGCAGTTTACAGTTGTGAACCATTTATTTAGGGCAGTGCCGTAGATGCTAGGAATGTGAGGTCTAAGGGCTAGGTAGGAAGAGTAAGGATTTGACAAGCCAGGGTCCAGATACCAGTGTGCATGGTATGTTACTTAAAGAACTACCTCTCCTACCCGTACCAAGGGTGAGGCATTGCATGAGATGCTGGATATGTTGCCCATCAAGCAAACAGTATACGGTCTGACAAGTACTCCAATAAGAATAAGTACAAGTTGTTTTGAAGGCTGATTGAAAGGACACTTAATCCAGTCACGTGGGGTCAAGAAGGCTTGGTAAGTCTTTTTTTTTTTTTTTTTTAAAGATTTTATTTATTTATTTGAGAGAGAGAGAATGAGAGAGAGCACGAGAGGGAAGAGGGCAGAGGGAGAAGCAGACCCCCTGCAGAGCAGGGAGCCCGATGTGGGACTCGATCCCGGGACTCCAGGATCATGACCTGAGCTGAAGGCAGTCGCTCAACCAACTGAGCCACCCAGGCGCCCGAGGCTTGGTAAGTCTTGAGGGAAGAGTAGGAGTTGGCCAAGTACGAAGGCTGGGTGAGGAAATGGTGTTCCCAGCAGAAAACGAACGACATGAACAAGTAAGTCAGGAATTAAGAAAGTGAAGAACAAGCTCTGCGTTTGAGAATTGTATGTAGTGCATTGGATTAGAGGGAGGAGTTCAAGGAGGGGCCTGCAAAAGGTAAGACTGGAGAGGTAAGCAAGCTTGGTGAGAAGGTCCTTGCATTTAATTTTTACTCTGCCTCCGAATAGGGAGCTATTAAAAGATTTTAACCAGGGGAGTGGCCTGACCGGAGTGGCGTCAACTGAAATACGCTTATGGCTGCCTTGTGGAGACACTGGATTGGAAACATAATGGTAAGCCAGGTGAGAGAGATTCTAGTCTGAGCTCAGACAGTGACTGGATGAGGAGGAGAGAACTAAATTGATTTGAGAAATGAGGGAGGGACATTTGACAGGATTTGGCTGGATGTCAGAAATTGTGGGGAGAGAAGTCAGGTTTCTGGCCTGGTAATGGGTAGATGTGCTGTTCATTTAAATAGACACTGGGAAAAGGAACAGGTTTGGGAGCAAGATGAGGGGAGTGATTTCAGTAGGCAGCTGGGTGTGTAAATCTGCAGCTTAGAAAACAGTGGCATTCAGTATTATGCACCCTGATTTTTTTTCTTTACTGACTTCTGTCTCCTTTGCTAATTTCTCTACTTGACCTTCACATGTTGGAAGTTTCTCAGGGCTTGTTCTGATCACCTTTGTCTTTCTGTTTACACCCATTTTTATCCTGGAAGAACTCATTCAGACTGTGGCTTTAAATACCATCTAATACAGTGATGACTACCAAATTTAAGTCTCTAGTCTTGACTTCTGCCCTTAACTCTGGATTATATTCACCTTCCTACTTGACCTAGTCTTTTTTTTTTTTTTTTTAAGATTTTTTTTGAGTGTGAGAGAGAGCGCACTTGCACGCGCATAAGTTGGGGGGAGGGGCAGAGGGAGAAGCAGACTCCCCCTGAGCGGGGAGCTGGACATGGGGCTTGACCCTGGGACTTCAGGATCATGATCTGAGCCGAAGGCAGACACTTAACCAACTGATTCACCTAGGTGCCTCTCTACTTGACCTTTTCATTAGGATGCACTGAACAGAACTTTTTTTTTTTCTTTTGGTGACTGCCGGGACTAATTAGAACTTTTGATCTCCCTTTCCAGATCAGTTTATCTTTTCCTAGGCTTCCTCATTTCAGTAAATGTCTTCACTGTCCTCCCAGACCAGAAAGAAAACTTAAGAGTTTACACTTGATTTCTCTTTCATTCATCCTGTACCTGCAGGTCTTTTTAATTCAATCTCCAAAATATATCCTGAAACCATCTTTATATTCTTGGTTACAATCCTGGTACGAACTATAATTCTTTCTCTTCTGTACAGTTGCAAAGCCTATTAGTAGGTCCCCCTACACAATCTTGTTCCTCTAAAATCTGTTTTTCCCATAGCAGCCAAATGATACTGTAAAGATGTGAATTGAATGACTGTGTCATGCCTTAAAAGCCTTTCATTGACTTTTTTTTTTAATTTTTATTTTCAGTAGTCTCCATGCCCGATGTGGGACTTAAATTCACGACGCTGAGATTAAGAGTCACATGCTCTACCGACTGAACCAGCTAGGCACCCCATTGACTTTTATTACATGTAGGCTTATGTTGGCTATAAATTCCTTACCCTGGCTTGCAAAGCCCTTATGATCTGGCCTCTGTCTCCCTCTCCAACCTTATTATGTAACGTTTATCCATACTTACCTTGCTTTAACCACATTGGTCATATTCTTGATGGTACCAAATATGCTCCTGCTTCAGTATCTTTGCATATGCTTAGTCTAGGATTCTCCTTCCTCAAATATTCACATGGCTGACTCCCTTTTCACTGCAATGTTGGGTCAGATTCCAGCCCCCATCCCTGGCCTTCCTATTTTTTTTTTTTTTTAAAGATGTTATTTATTTATTTGATAGAGACAGAGAGGAACACAAGCAGGGGGAGTGGGAGAGGATGAAGCAGGCTTCCCGTGGAGCAGGGAGCCCGATGTGGGGCTCAATCCCAGGACCCTGGGATCATGACCTGCGCTGAAGGCAGACGTTTAAGGACTGAGCCACCCAGGCGCCCCCATCCCTGGCCTTCCAATTTGAAACACTGCCTCTCTCTAAAAAAAACAAAACAAAAAACACTGCCTCTCTCCAGTGACTCTCATATCTCCTCTTATAATGTCATCACAGTATCTATCACTATTTGGAATGATCTTTTTGTGATTGTCAATTTCTCTCTTCTCCATTAGAATATAAACTCCAGGAGAGTAGGGAACCTTGTCTCTCTTTCACTGTTCTACCCTACTGCCTAGAACAGTGTTAGGCTCAGAGTAGGTACTCAATGAATATTGACTAAATAAATGAATGAATGTTATAGATACAGATTTGAGATTAATGAGAGCTATTAATATATAAATGGTAAAGTGCTGAGTGGATACAATTACAGTAAGACTGTCTAGAGTACTGTTCACCATCCAAGCTGTATATTAGAATTAATGAGGAAGTTTTTTAAAACACAAGGATGCTGGGTTCCACTCCAAGACAGTGTAATCTGTTAGGCCTGGGCATTTAAAAAACCCAAAGAGCCTCAGTTGATTTTAATGGTTTGGGGAGATAGTATGTAGAGAGAGAAGAGCCTAGGACAGGACCCTGAGAAATGCTAATATTTGAGATAATAGAAGAAGATCCTGAGATAGAGACTGGGAATGTCCAGTGAGGTATTGGTAGAACCCAAGGGAAGAGTGGATTTTAAGGAGGGAGAAGCTAGTGGTGTCAAGTGCTCAAGCCAGGCCAAGTTTGTTTCAAAGGATAGAAAGCACTCCTATTTAGTGATATGGAGGTTGTAAATTATCTTACCACAGGGTTTCTCAACCTTGGTACTACTGACATTTGGATTGGATAATTCTTTGCTGTGGAGGGCTGCCCTGTGCATTGTAGGATGTTTAGCAGCATCCCTGACCTCTACCACAAGACACCAGTAGCAGCCCCCAGTTGTGACAATTAAAAATGTCTCCCAACATTGCCAAATGTCCTTTTGGGGGCAAAATTGCCCCTTTTGAGAACCACTGCCTTAGCAAAAGCCTTTTTGGTAGAGAATTAAATTCTGAACTCAAAATGAAGTGGGATGGTGAATAATAGAAATTAGAGAAATGGAGACCAGTAATATGAGCAACTAAGAATCATGATTATGAAGGGTGGTTGGGGGGGGTGAGTTAAGAGGAGGAGGCATCTAGGCAGGGATGTGGGTTTGTGGGAGATTATTTTTTAAGATGGGTGAGTATTAAGCATGTTTATACACTCCTTGCAAGGAAATGGGGATAGTTAATATTCACATCCCTTGAAGGAATGGTGACCAGAACACTGGTGAAGGATTTGCCTTAGAAGAGGAGAATGCTTCTTGCGTTGTTACTGGAGGTAAGGATAGTTGCAGATGCTGGTAATAATGGTAACAGACGATTAACATCTATTGGGAGGTTACCATGTGCCAGGCACTGTTACAAGCAATCTGTGTGTTAACTAATTCTCACAATAATGCTGTGAACCAAGGAGGTAAAGGAAACATTTCAGAGAAGAGGTGAATGGTATAAATGATTTTGATTGCCACTTGGAAGGGGCTTTTCCTAGGGTACAGTGAGGAGCAGAGGTACTGAGGCTAAGCAACTTGCTCAGGATCACATCTCTAGTGCGTGGCAGAGTCAGGATTCTAATCCAAGGATCTGGCTTTAGAGCCTGTGCTCTTTACTATGTAGAAGGATGCTTATAAAAGAGGTGGCAGGAAATTGAGGTAATTCCGTCTGATGTCTTTTTCCCTTCCAAGTATAGTAAAGTATAATGGTCTGCTGAGAGTTATGGAATATGACAGAAGGTTTGAAGAGACTGTAGTAAATGTGAGGCTAGCAGAGAAGGCTTGAAACAACCATTGTAGGAAATAGGAAAGTATGGAACCCATAAAACTGCCAGGCAACAATATGAGCTCAGTTAACATAGGGAACAAGTGTTCTGTGGGTACAGTCTATGGATATGTGATTTTTCTCCATTTTTAATCAGCAACCTGCTTATAGGAACAGAGGCAGTTTGATCCAGGGTTAGGGATTTTACTAGTCAGAAACTAGTAATCTGAAGAAAAATTTCAAATTTGTCTCATACCTAGTAGAGGTATGAGAAGAGTGAGGTTAGTGGTTGATGGATGAAGTCCAGGCTGAGTAGGAAGAAAAAAAGGAAGTTAATGAAGAATGTAGGGACATCAAGAGCATAGTGTTATTGATGAGATTCAAGAACTGGTAGTGGGGATAAAAAGAGCTGGGTAGATAGCTTTGGGTCCACAAGTAGATGTTCAGGATTTTGGAGATGAAGCAATTCCCGGGGATGACAGGGGCTAGGTGTGGCCATGGAAGTGGGTGGCTGAAGTGAATGGAAGGGAGAAGCCTTTGTAGTTGAGATCAAGAACCGAGGAGATGGGGTGTTGGATGGTTGTTACCATCATGGTGATAGGAACACTAAGGTTCAGGCGATGAATGAGAGAAAATAGAGAAGTGGACCAGAGGGTGGGATAATTAGAGCCAGGACCCTCAGAGAAGCAGTGATTTTTATATGAAGGCACAGGGCAATGGTGACATTGAAAGGAATGGAGGAGGTTGAGCAACACCTAAGACTTTGGGAAGAGGCTAGTTCAAGGGAGAGCGCCAGATTTCAGTTATAGCACAGAGATGGATGAGAATGTTGGAAGAGGAGGAGGGTGTATATGCCTTTTGTTGTTTCTGCTGCCATTGGAGGGTGTATTCAGAGGTTTCATTAGAAAGAGAGGAGAGAGAAGAGGGGGGAACTTTATTTTGGATGGTGTCCAAAGAGCAATACCAACAGATCCTGTTGGCTGAGAGAAGTGGGCTTTCAGGCTTCAGAGAGAAACTGGCCATAGCTTGGATTAAGCATTTTTGTCAGAGTGTTGAATCTAGGTGGCTTTGGTACTGGGAATGCTCTAGTACATTGGTGGTGTACCACATGGTGGGTGCTCTCTGCAGAGCTTTTTTAAAAATTTTTTTTATTGTTATGTTAATCACCATACATCACATCATTAGTTTTTTTTTTTTTTAAAGATTTTATTTATTTATTTGACAGAGAGAGAGGCAGCGAGAGAGGGAGCACAAGCAGGGGGAGTGGGAGAGGGAGAAGCAGGCTTCCCGCAGAGCAGGGAGCCCGACGCGGGGCTCGATCCCAGGACCCCGGGATCACGACCTGAGCCGAAAGCAGACGCTTAACGACTGAGCCACCCAGGCGCCCCCATTAGTTTTTGATGTAGTGTTCCATGATTCATTGTTTGTGCATAACACCCAGTGCTCCATGCAGAACGTGCCCTCTTTAATACCCATCACCAGGCTAACCCATCCTCCCACCCCCCTCCCCTCTAGAACCCTCAGTTTGTTTTTCAGAGTCCATCGTCTCTCATGGTTCGTCTCCCCCTCCGATTTCCCCCTTCATTCTTCCCCTCCTGCTATCTTTTTTTTTTCTTAACATATATTGCATTATTTGTTTCAAGGTACAGATCTGTGATTCAACAGTCTACACAATTCACAGCGCTCACCATAGCACATACCCTCCCTAATGTCTATCACCCAGCCACCCCATCCCTCCCACCCACCCCCACTCCAGCAACTCTCAGTTTGTTTGCTGAGATTAAGAATTCCTCAAATCAGTGAGGTCATATGATACATGTCTGCAGAGCTTTATGTTCAGTGCTGTCTTAAGTCTTCTGATATGAGGATTGATGAAACTAGGATTGAGGTGTTGAGCAGAGACTGGTATCTGGTCAAGTAATAAGACCATCCTCTAGAGAGCCAGAAATATGGAGGAGGAGGAGCAGGGGTTGGAGATCTGTGGGCAGGATTTTGTAGGAGTTGAGAGCCTGAATTATGTAGTTATTAAGCCCTAGTTTGTACCCACAGGCTGTTAAGGCCCAGGGAAATTTGGGTTAGATTGTTCATTGGCCCAAAGGTGCAGAGTGGGCAAGAGAGGAAGATCATTTTTGCCATCTTTGGTCTTTGTGCCACACTAGTGGAGGCAATGTTGCTTTTACTCCAGAATAGTTTCACTACTCTTTTGGTTTTTACTTACAACTCTATGAGGCAAAACATGTATCTGGAAGTGGTGGGGTAGGTAGGAAGATACATCTGAGTGACACACACCATGTTGGATTCAGAACTGGACTACTCTAGAACCTGGAGTGTGGGGAAATGGAAAGGAGAATCTATTTTACTTTGACCTTTTTCTGCTTAATGGGAAGAAGTTGACCTCACATTAGATCACTTCAATCAGATTGGGGGAATTAATAGGGGTGGTGGGACGTTTTTAACCTCTGGTGGTCACAGGCTCACATGACAACACTGAGGAGAGGAAAAGAGAAAAGCAGCTCACATTTGAGTGCTTACTATGTGATGCTAGGCACTCTATTAGGATTTATATTATTGTTTACTCCTCAGAAGAGCTCTCTGAAGTAGTGTACATTACTCTCATTTTATTATAGGTGAGAAAACAAATATTAACTTGTCCAAAGTCAAAGTTCAAGAAAGTGATGGACCCTAGGATTTAGACTTCAGATTTTTCTGACTACACAAAGTCTGGGCTTTTTCTTTTTGATGGAGGATGTAGATTGTTGGGATTGGTGTGGCAGGTCCTATTGGCAAAGGGAAACAAGCCTTTAGAACAAACAAGGGAGAAAACTGAAGCAGTTTTAGAGAGTAAATAGGGCCTGTCACAGGGCACGGCCCTCAGGAAGGCAGAAAGCAGGTGGCGAAGGGACAGCAGAGATGGTTGGTCTTGAGCATAGCCTTGTTACCTCCTGACCACTGGGAAGTGGTAGTGAGGAGCAACAAGTTAGTAAGAGGAAATGGTCCAAGAGCCAAGCTTTCCAGGATTTTCTCCTACTTTCCTTTCTGTAGCCCACTCTGGGCAGAGGCTCATCAAATTCTGGGCATAAACAAGGGCTTGATTTAGGGAGGCAGGTTGGCCACTAGAGCAGCTCTGGCTCTTTCCCTTTGTGAAAAGGACATGTGGCTTGAGTGAATTAACACTCAACCAGGAGTGAGGAGACCTGAGTTTCCATGCAGCCTCTGACAAAGGGACCAGCAGTGATAGGTGGAGTGACACTCATTTATTCATGGAAGATAGGTATAGATTGTTTTCTCAGGGGAGCCTGAGAAGCAACCTCAGGGAGAGAGTGGGGACTTGGGCCGAAGAACTGACCTATTGGGAGGTTTTAGCAAGAATCTGGAGCTGCTTCCTGATCCTTGGCACCCAGGGCCCTGTGGCTGGTTCCTTGTGTTTCGGTTTAGAGAAACAGGGTGGGAAGGCAGAGGTGAGGTAGAAGGCAGAGTGTCTCTGGGCACTCAGCTTCTTCTGTTGGTCTGATGTGGCTCTGGACTTTGCAATAAACAAGGGGTTCAGCTGTGCAAGTTGAAAGTCTTGGATAGTTAACTCTTCTGGGTTCTCAGGCTCTTTCCGGAACCTTGTAGGCCCTTCCTCCTCATTAGTCTTAAGTGCCTCATATACAAAGAGAACCTTGTTCTTCAGCTTGTTTTGGATCCAGGGATCAGTTGAGGCCAAGAGAGTTAATGTTTCTTGTAGCTGCATTGAAACAAAGGTTCTATGGCTGGCTCACTTCAGGCTAAGGCTGGGAGCGGAGGGGGCGCCCCAGGGAGGGGGTGCTCTGGCCACAGGCCGCTATGGCCCCAAGTAATGAAGTCAAGGGATAATGTCCGAGGCTCATTCCCCTTTCCTCCCTCCTGACAAAGAGGAAGTGGTGAGGATGGGTGGGAGAGGCCTAGAGGAGGGGTAGGGAAGTGGAGGAGGTGGGCAGGAATGCCTTACGCTTTTCTTCACAGCCTGGCTCTTTTCTGTGTCTAGCATATCCAGGAGCAAGTGGAACACTTGTGGGTTGCGGATCCCCAGGACACCCTGGCAGAGGCAGAATGAGAGTGACTAAGTAGCCAGCCTAGGAAGATGCACATCTGTGCTCTTTTCCATTCTAGTCCCCCTCTGATAACCCTGTGGCCTGGAGAGAGGGGGCGTTATAGCTCCCCAGTTGAGGTATCCCTTTCTTTCCCTTTTGGGACCACTGCATTGGGTTCCAGTGCATACTGTTCACCAGGAAGAGTCAAGACAATTCCTGCAAATTCTAAGCAACATCTCTTATACCCATCTCCTGTCCCTTATCCCACATACCTCCAATCCTGAAGAAGAGGTTACCCCTGAATTCCTGGTAGAGCCAGAATTCTAAAACAAGCCAGCACACCTCCCCAAACTTTATAGCCCTTTCTGCCGCTGAGTAATTGTGCTCAGTTGCCTACTCCCCTGGCCACCAACACATCTGGCCAGAGAAGCAGAGCTGGCCTTACCAAAGAGATGACTGCTTCCTGGCATGCAGTGGCATTTGAGTTCATCAGTTGCCTATGTAGGAGGGAATGAGTGTGTTATCCAATTAGAGGGTAGGGGAGAAAGGCTGGTTGTTTCTTCTTGCAGCCCAGAGTGAGTCAGGCTTAAGGTCAATGAGTGATGCTAATTTCATCAATTGCTCCCTCTTGTTACTTGGGTCAGGAAAGGGGCTAGGAAGGGAAAGGCAGGTACTGCAATTTGCCAGGAGGCACTGAATGACAATTAGGACTCACATCTGTCCAGAACTCTACCTTCTTTAGATGCCTTTCATGTCCTCATCTTAATTTGAGCTCTTATATTTTATAGCAACCCTGAGTGGTAGGTATTATCGGCCCCCTTTTACAGATAAAGAAAAATCCTAGGGGTCAAAAAGTGACTTGGCCAGGGGCATGGGCAAGTGAGAAGTAAGAACTGGGATCAGATTCTCAGCTCCTTCCGACCCTGTGCCCCTTTCCCACAGCCTGGGATTTGGCTCTGGCAGCTCCCAGCCGGAGCCACTCACGCCTCCACCAAGTTCATCATCGTAGGCTTCATCTTGAGCTCTTCCACAGTTTCAGCCACAGCCTGCCTCATAGCCTGAAGAAGAATTAAGGTGGGACAACCTTAATTGTTGTCCCACCTTAAGAGAAAAAGAATACAGGAGTGTACCTTGAAGTGCTCACAAACCTTTACCGAATGTTGACCTTGTGCTACATACGGTCCTTGTGTTGAGGAACTCATGGTCTGGTAGGGGAAGCAGACAAGTGAGTAGGCAGTCACACTACTGTTTTAAGTGTTACAACTGAACTAACTATAGGGTGAACATAGGAGGGTCTCCTCAGTCCGAGTATCAGCAAGATTTGCTGGAAGAAGTGATGCCTCAGCTGAAGCCTGAAGGGTGGATGGCAGTTAACCAGTAGAGGGCTGGGGGCGGGATGACTTTTTGGGCAGAGTGGAGGGCATGTACAAAAGCTTAGAGGCAGGAGAGAGCACACAGAGGTTGGGGAACAGAAAATATTTCAGTTTAGCTAGGTAACCACACTGAGACTCTCCAAAGTGGGGCACTCTGAGGAATTATACTGGGATAACAAGTATAAATGAGGAAAAGGTCATTTTAAGCATAGCTGGTGTGTGGCCCTGAGCAGGAGTGGGGAGAGATGAAGCTAGAGAGGGAAGCAGGCCTTGGGTGGTAAAGGGCAATGTAAGCCTTCCTGAGGGCATTGGGGAGCTACTGAAAAGTTTTATACAGAGGTGAGACAAAATCTGATTTACATTTTAGAAAAATGTCTTTAGAAGTTCTGTGGCGGGTTCTGTAACAAGCTACAAAAAGATGAAAGCAAAGGAACACAGAGGAAAGCAGGATTCATTCTGTTGGAGGTGATTTGGGAAAGGTTCCCATAGAAGGTGTTTGGACTGGCCTTGCAGGAGCAGTCGCTGTGACAGGCAGAAGGAGGGAGGAGTGAATAATAGCATGAGGCAAATTTTTCACCTTGCAGAGGGAGGGATGGATGACTCGGCACTTTTCGCTGAGAGAACTGTCTGAGCAAAAGCAAGGTGGCTTGAAAACATGGGCCGTATTAGGGGAACAGGGAGTGCTTTAGTGCCTTAGAGTGAATATGATACTTTGTGGGGCAGTGTGGTGGGAGCCAAGCTGGGGGAGGTCTTCAGAGAGGAGAAAGGAGGCGGGTTTGGGCTGCCTGGGCTTGGGAGCTTTGGTCTCACTTACAAGGAAAGGTTCATTATACGTCTTCCTCCAGAGCAGGTCAAATGTGAATCCCTCCAGCCCTTGTGCCTGGATCTTTTCCAGCCCAATGGTCTTGAGCATCTGGGTGGCTTCAAAGCGGTGCTGAGAGCAGAGGTGGGAAGGTATAAAGGATAGACTCTCTTCCTTATCCCTCACCCCTGTGCTAGTGCTGGAGAAGGAATGGTCCTAGGCAGTCTGAGAGCTTACCTCCAGGACACTAGAATAGCACAGCTGGTCTAGGATGGCCCTGGTGACTGTGGCTGTGTGTACATGCATCATCTTGACCAGCATCCTGAGTGCCTGTGGGGGGGGCAGGCAGGGTAGGGTGGGGTGTACAGGGCCAAGAGGCATCTGGACGGCCAGGTAGGCTTGAGGGCTGAGCCTAAAACTCATGGGGAACAGATGGGGTCCATCTCCTGCCTCTTCGCCTTTTGAGTGAGAACCTAAGTTCATGTGTGCACATATGTGCACATTTATAAATGAACATTCATACAAATCAAATATCTACAGAGACATGTACACTTACACATCTATGTGACCCCATACTCATGCATATACATATTCATAGACACACAGGGCCCCGCAGTGCTCCCTGCTGAAGCTTCTTTTCTCTGGTTGAGTATGACGGGGTCCAGGCTATATATACCAAAGTCAGCACTGGCCTCTGGTTCCCTGGTGCTCCCCAGGGAGCCCAGCCTCCTGCCCTTCACACCTTCATCTGCTGGGTTTTGGACCGGTGGCTCAGGCACTGCAACAAGAACTCTTGGGCTATGTTGCTGCAGGGCCTCAGGAAACCCAAGCACAGGGCTGCCTCCAGAGCTGCTTCATTCGATGACTTATTTATCAGCATCTGCAGCACAGGTACCAACTTCTCTTCATCCCCGACTTGAGTCCTCTGAGGGAGACAAGAAGTGAAATGGGCAGGGGGACTATGTCTTCAGCCAGGCTTTGTTAAGAGGGCAATTCACTGCTACTTCCAGAGCATTGTCCCTCCTCCCCAGAATGATTCTCATGTCTTCAGATTATTTTACCCACTTCCCCTTATTTTTGCTCTCCTCTACTTGCTCCTAGGTCTTATCTCATTTCTCTACGACTTTATCTTGTGGATGGATGACTGTCACTCTCGAACACTTCTGCTATCTTAATTCCTGACATTTTAAAAAATATACATGTCATTGATCCTACTCCTGTTCTCCAATAATCTTGTCCTTGTCCTCCATTCTATGTAAGCCATTAATTTTCACAGAGAGGTTTTTATCATTATCCATTACTGTGACTTCTCCATGATCTCCATTTCATGGATCCCACTCTTTGACCATCACCTCCTATCTTTCCAGCTCCTATCTTGCCAATAATTATTGGACTCCACAAGGATTAACAGTCCACTGAGCACCTTTTCACTGCTCCTCATTTTCTTCCCTCTCTACCCAGCTTAAACTCCATGGTCCTACTATAGTCACTTGCTTGCCTCACTCAACTCCTTTACCTCCTCTTGCTTCATTGTAGTCAACTCTCGACTTACTCTGTGCCTGCACTTCCTGGATAAAAGCACACAGTTATGGTGACTGATCTTGCTTTGAATGTGTGAACACAAACCTCGTGTAGACCCTTATTGCTACCTAGTAACCATACTGTTTTTCCATGGGCAATTCTTTTTCCCGCCCTCCTGATTCACACCCTGTCCTCTGGAACCTCCAACACTTCTTCCTCCATTCTTAACTCTCAGCTGATGACCTTGCTTCCTACTTCACTGAGCAAATATAAGCAACTGGAAAAGAAGTTCCAGAGGCACCTACCACCATTTCTTTCCAATACCTGCACCCATATATTCTTCCCTGCTCTTATTAGTATAGACTCTGGCCATCTGTCTAAAGTTAGTCTTTCCACATGTGTGTTAGACCTCATCTCTTCTCACCTAATCACAACTCTTTATTCTCTCTTCAAAGTTATCATTTTTCTAACTACTGGACCGTAGAAACATGCTATTATTTTTCTTTTTTCTAAAATCCACCCCTGGTGCCAGCTACAGCCCTTGCCAGCAAAACTTGGAAAGTTGTCCATTCTTGCCATCTCTAATTTCTTTCCTCCTGTTCACTCTTAAACTCCTTCTGTCAGACCTACACCGCCATGACCCCACCAAATTTGTTCTTGTTAAGATAATCAAGGATTCCTACATTGTTAATCTGTGTATCAGTTCTCAGTCCTTATATTATTTGATGTGGTTGATTTGTTTCCTTTCCTTGATATATGTTCTTCACTTGATTTTCAGAATACCACACTCTTGGGTTGTCTTCCTACCTAATGGCCAGCTGTCATTATTTACTGGTTCTTCCTCTTCTCCCTGAGCTCTTAATATTGGGATGCCCTAAGATTTCCTACTTGGTCCTTAGTGATCTCATCTAATTGAATGACATTAAAGGCTGTCTATATGCCAACAACTCATAAATTCCTTTCTCTGATTCAGACTTCTAAACTCAAAATTGTACATACAACTCTACCTGCTGTCTCCCTTGGAGGTCCAGTAACATCTCGAACATAACTTGTCCAAAACTGGACTTCTGATATTACCTCCAAACCTGTTCTACTTGCAACTTTCTCCATCTTAGTTAATAACAACTCCATCCTTTCAGCCACTAGGCCAAAAACCTTGGTTTCATCCTTGTTTCCTCACTGGCTTTTGTAGCTCACATTCTACCTGTCAAGAGTTTTACTAATCCCACTATGACCACCGTGATCCATGCCACCATTATATCTCACCAGGATTGCTCCAGTAGCCCCTAATTGGTCCACCTGCTTCCACCTGATACCCCACCCCCACCTCCCATCTCTTCTCAGCACAGCAGAGTGAACCTTTTGAAATGTAAGTTAGATTATGTCACTGCTTTGTTCCTTACTTCAGGCAAAGTAAAAGTCCAAGTACTTGAAGTCGTCCAGAAAGCAATGATTTAGTATGATTTAGTAAATCTAGATCTAGTATAATTGAGTCTCCTGTTAACTACTTTGACCTACCTTCATTTTTACTACTTTCTCTATTTCCACTTCTCTGCAGCCACACTGGCCTCCTTGCTGTCCCTGGACCATGCCAAGCACCCTCCTGCCTTAGAGCCTTTGCACTGATTGGCCCTTCCCCCGGGAATGCCTTCTCTTAGATATCTGCAAGGCTAACACCTTCACTTTCTTCGTGTCTTTGCTCAAATGACACCTTCTAAATGAAGCCTTCCCTCCCTTCTGTGTTTAAAACTGCAGCTTAGTCCCATCCCCACTTGGCATTCCTGATCATCCTCACCCTGCTACCTAATTTTTCCACTGCACTTGTCACCTCTAACATACTATATAATTAAGTTTACTGGTTATTATATGTCTCCCCAACTAGAAGGTAAGCTCCACAAGAGCAGGGGATCTTTGTCTGTTTGGTTCACTGATGTATCTTAAGGGCCTGGGACAGTGCCTGGCATGTGATAGCTGATTTAAAATATATATATTTGTTGAGTAAATGGATGAATGATGACTTCTATTTCACACGGAACAGTGATGGGCTCAAAGTAAGAGGACCCTAAAAGGAAAAAATTTGAGTAGTGTTGCAGACTCTCTTGATCCCTTTCCCCTCTTGAGAGAGGTTTTTTCTTTAGTAGGTTATTTTAAGGTTGATAATGGTTACCATTTAAAAAGCGCAGGCATTGAACGAGGTGCTTTACATACATTATCTCATTTAATCTTCTCAACAATGCTATAATTACTATCCATTTTGTTTAATCTGTTGATGAATTTTTATTGAAAAATAGCATACAGTGTTGTATTAGTATAGTTAACGTACAGCGTTCTATTAGTTTTAATTTAGTGATTTAGCAGTTCTGTACATTACTCAGTGCTCATCCTGATGAGTGTGACTCTCCCCCATTTTGGAAATGAACAGACCATGGCTCTGAAAGCCAGCTTGTCAGGGGTTGTGTGACTCCTACGTGGCCCTGCCAGCGCTTCTATTCAGGGAAGCTGTTCCACAGGAAACTCCACGAGGACAGTGTCTTCTCCCATCAAGGCTAGGCGCTAGGGGTTACCGTCTCCCTGACCTAACCCCAGCCAGCACCATCAATTACCGTGTCCTACCTGCCCCAGTTACTGACTCTTCTCCCAATCACCTTGTCTTTGGGGACAGCAGCCCAGGAGTTCAGAGCCGCTCGTAGCCCTGTCAGAGAATCCATCCTTTGCCCCTCATTTTGCCCCTTCAGCTGTGTGATGAGAACCTGGATCACGTGCTTACTCAGGCAGCCTGGACAAGGGAGGTCCTCGGGTCAGGGCAGAGCCTCAGGGACTGTTCCTCTCTGCCAGGACCCATTTGACTCCACTGTGCCCTCAAGACAGAAGTTCTAAGTACTGGATCCCCAGGTGTTGCCCGTCCTCCCAGGACACTGGTGCAGCTGGCTGAGCATGGCTGGAGTTCCAGGGACCCACCCACTCCCTCCCAATCTCTTCTCCTTTTCTCTCCACTTTCCTCTCTCTGCCCACAGTACTAGGTTAGCTCCCAGATCCTGCCAAATGCTAGGTAGAAGTGGGTGTCCTTACCCAAAGGGGAAAGGGGCTGCACTGCTTCCTTTCTCACTTTCTCCCACTCGCCCCTCAGGGAGGGGACATACTCACCCAGCATGGCCAGGCTTCGACAGGCCTCATACTTCACTTTCTCTGGACCAGTTTGGGCCTGATTTAAGAGGCAGGTGGTGGAGATATGCCGTAAGGTGATGGAATGTCAGAGCGTTAAGAATCATTTCAGCTTAATTTTTCATTAACAAGTGAGGAAACCGAGGCCTAGAGAGTGACCTTCTATGCTCAAACACAGAGTACAACAGGCAGGATGGTGCAATGGAAGGAACACAACTCGGGAGTAAGACTTTTGTTCCGATCCCTATCTGGTATCTAGTAGCCATGGGACCTTGGGCAAGTCACTTGGCTCACTCTCAGAGCTTCCATTTTATCATTAGAAAAATACAGATACTACTGTCTGTTCCCAGTTTGTAAGATTTAAATGCAAATATGGATAAGAACGCATGTTCCCCATTATAAATTGGCCTATAAGCACGGGGCATTGATTCAGTTAAGGTAGAGAATGAACTCAGTCCCAGTTCTTTTCTGCTTTTCAGTCGAGGGTCTTTTCTGTTCGACAGAGGGGAACTTCAGATTCCCCCAGCCCCACCAAGCTGCCCTTCAAGAAAGCCAAGGGCATGAGATGGGGCATGCCGCACACTGGCAGCTCTCTCCTCACCGCATCTGACCCAGCATCCTTGCACCTTGGCGAGCCTTGTCTGTGCCCCTGTGCCCATGCTCCACATACCTCACACCCTGTTTCCTCCTCTCATGAGCTCCATGCAGCCCTAGACTCACCACCTGCCGCAGGGCCTCTATGACAAACTTGTCACTGATGCCCAGGCATCCCAGAGCCTGCAAGAACAGGGGTGGAAGAAAGGGAAGAGAGCTCAGATACCACCCCCATGCGTTACAGCCTCTGGACACAGCTGGAGTTTTGTCTTGGAACACTGCCCCCCATCCCCACCCCAAGCATCTTTCTACTCCCCAGCTCAGCCAACTCCTACCTGTGGCCATGCTCCACGACCCTTGCCACCTCTCACCTGTGCTGCATAGAACTGCTCATGCTCTCTGGGAGATTCCAGGCTTTTGGTGAGTTCCTGCCCATCCAAGGGAGCCAGCGGAGAGGAAGAAAGGGATAAATACAGTTGTAGAACTTCAAACAGAGAGGAGCTCATCCAATCCCTTTTCCTTTCCTCCCTCCATTTTGTAGGCAGGGACTGAGGGCTGAAGGATCATGTGAGCCCAAGGTAAGGGCACCCACAGAAAGGGAGTCTCCCCATTCTCCCTCCCACCGTGGTCCCTGACCTTTAATCTTTGCCGCTTCAGGGGGTTCCCAGTAGAGTCTGAGGGCTTGGATACCGTCCGAGATTTTATAGTCAATTTG
Source organism: Neomonachus schauinslandi (assembly GCF_002201575.2). NCBI lineage: Eukaryota > Metazoa > Chordata > Mammalia > Carnivora > Phocidae > Neomonachus > Neomonachus schauinslandi. The sequence continues at coordinate 22,890,659 of NC_058417.1, forward strand.
CTCATAGGGAGATGGAATTTTGGGATGGGTGTGCCCTCTTTGAGTTGCCTGTGTGAGAAATTGCATAGGCAGCCTTGGTCCCCTTGTTCCCTCTCTCATACTTCACAAACTTTCCTCTGCCCTTGGTCCTCAGCCCAGCTCAGAGATGGGACCAGAGGAAGACAGATGCACCTCCTCCTACCCCAGGCTTCTCTCTGGGATCTGTAAGCTGGATTTGCCCCACCCCCTACCCCACTCCTTCCTTCTCCTTCCTCTCTTTCCTAGAAGGTATGAAGGGTATGGAGAATAGGGAGGGGCAAAGCACACCTAGGGTGATCTCTCATTTTCTGCAGCATTTTCTGGGCATCCCGTTCTTGTCGCTGATCATACAGAGTGTGCCAGTGTGTGTAGATCTCAGGCTTCTTGAAGTAGCAGTAAGGCACTGAATGTGGCTTGCTCGGGTGCTGCCTCCAGCACTCTGGGCTTGGGGGAAACTCTTCCTTTGGCATCTGGGGGGTGTGAATGGCACAGCAGTGGGAGGGGATATTCCTCAGCCAGGAAAAAGACCAGGATAAGAAGGGACTAGGTGAGAGGGACGCCCTTTAGTCTCTCATCTCAGCTAGAGTCAGAGACCTTGTGTGACTTGGCAAGTGACTTCACCCACCAAGATCTCAGTGGTCTTCTCATCTGCAGAATGGAGCTAATAATCCTTTTTTTCTGTAGCCCTTGTTGCAAGAACAAATGAGATCAAGATTGTGAAGCCCTTGTTGATCTGTAAGCCAATCCGAGTACACCGTTTGGTTATTTGAGGATTTCAAAGCACTTTGAAAAGGCCATCTGGGCAAGGAGATGAAAAGGCAAGGGGTGGGACGCCTGGGTGGCTCAATCGGTTAAGCGTCTGCCTTCCACTCAGGTCATGATCCCAGGGTCCTGGGATCGAGTCCCGCATCGGGCTCCTTGCTAGGCAAAGGCGTCTGCTTCTCCCTCTGCCTACTGCTCCCTCTGTCTGCCGCTCCCCCTGCTTGTGCTCTTTCACTCTCTCTCTGACAAATAAATAAATAAACCTTAAAAAAAAAAAAAAAAGGCAAGGGGTGAGGGAGATGTGGAGTGAAAAAGGGAAAGACAGGCTATTGCCCCTTCAGGCATGCAGCAGATACTCACCGAGCACCTGCTAAGTGCCAAGCACTGTGCTAGGTGCTGGGGAGGCAGTTATCATCCCTGCCCCTCGTGGAACTTCACAGTTCAGTTGGAAAAGCAGAATTTCCTTAAACGGTCATGAAACTGCAGCTGTGATTATAGTGGAGGGTGGTGGGTGGGTCAGGGGACTTTCTCCGCAGATTTGGCTAGAATTCACTTCTATCTCTGCCCCAGCCTTTGTCAGAGTCAGTTCTCTGAGCAACAAGAGGGGCTCCAGCCAGTGGTTTTCAGTGTGGTGATGGAGAAGATCATAGTAAAGGTTGTCAGGTGACTGCCATGATTTCAGAAAGTGGAGCATTGACTCGTAATGAGTAGGGTTGTCAGATTTAGTGAAAACCAAGCAAATAAAAAAAAACAGGACGCCCAGGTAAATTTAGATTTTAGGTATTGGATACCATATTTGGGACATATTTATACAAAAAGTTACTTATCTGAAATTAAAATTTAATTGGGCATCCAGTATTCTATCCGGCAACTCTGAGGATCCCCGCATTAATGAATAAAAATGACTCCTTATTAAGCACTGCTGGCATTAAGCCTGGGCCTTACAGATAGTAGCTCATAGCAACTCCCCAAATGGAGCGGGACAGGGGTTGGCTTGTGACCGAGGAAGCGCCTGAGGCCCCGGGGGCGGGGGGCAAGTGACTTGTCCACGGTCACACAGAATTAGCGGCAGCCCCAAGGATGAGTGTAAGGGTTCTGTGACCTGGCCTTAAAGGAAAGGGGCAGTCAGCTGCCCCTGGCATTTTAACAAAGCTTCCAGGGGCAGGGGCAAAAGTTAGGGGTCTTACCTGGTAGCAGGACAAGGGCAGGTGAACAGGAGCCGTGACTTTTCTGAGTTCTGTGGTACAAATGGTGGGCTAAGAATCATCCAGTCAGGTATTCATTTATTCAGCATTTAGTGGACGCTGCATGTTACAATTATTTGGGGGAATTTTTAACCTGCCTTGGCCCTACATCAGACTAATTGAATCTGATGCTCTGGGGATAGGGCCTAGGCCTTTCAGAAAGCTCCCCAGAGGATTCTAATGTGCAGCTGATGGTGAAAACCAGTGGTCTCGTTCAGTGGGTCTCAGACTTGAGTGTGTTGTAGGATCACCTGGAGAGCTTCTTTTTTTTAAAATTTTTTATTGTTATGTTAATCACCACACATTCATCTGGAGAGCTTCTTAAAACCAATTTCTGGCACTCATCCTGAGTATAGATTCAGCAGATCTGGGGTGGGGGCTGGCGATTTGCCTTTCTAACAAGATACTGATGCTGTTTGTCTTGGGACCACACTCTGAGAACCACGGATCTAGCTGGTGAGACAGAATTGTTTACTAGTGATTAACAAAGGGGGACAAATGTGAAGATACGGGCACAGGTGGTACAAATGAGGCCCCTAACCTGGCTGGGAGGATCAGGGAAGGTTTCCCAGAGGCTCAGTCTTTAATCCACGTCGGGGTTAGCCCGATAGATAAGGGGGAAGAGCGCTAGACACGGGGAATGACTTCTTTCAAAGACCGGGAGGTGGGGAGTCGGGTAGAGAGCAGGGTGCAGATGTGGGAGCGGAAGCTAGGGAGACAGATGTCCCATCTTTGCGGGTCGTGGAGACTACCTTGAAGGACGTGGGGAGCCACCAAGTGTCCGGTGGCCTGCCCTGACCCTTCCTGTGGATTTGCTGAACTCACCGGACCCCCGTCTTGGGAGAGGGAGCCAGGGAGCTTTTCTTTCCAGGCCCCACCCTTGACTTTGTTCCTGTCTATTCCAGCCTCACCTTTGGTCCTTTCTGGGTATTCTAGCCATGGGCACTTGAACATGGACCTGGAGATGTCAAAGAGGTCAGCTGATTTTTCGTAGGCCATCCTCCTCTTCTCCTGGTGGGGCCAGAGGGAACCCAGGTGGGGCAATACAGGGCTGTTGGGAGCGTGGGGACACAGCTGGGGAGACCTGTCCTCTGTGGCACAAGAGAGACAGGTGAGGGGCTGGGGCTTCTGCGGGTAGAATCTTCCGAGTGTTGAGCAACCAGATCTCCTAGGTAAATGGAAGACTCCAGTTCCATTCTTGAGCCCCGCCCCCCCAGCCCCCACCCCTGGGGTCCCCTGGCCTGTGGCCTTGAGCTAGTCACTTGACCTCTGGGAGCTTCCGTTTCCTCATCTGAAAAGTGGGAAAGTCATGCCTGTCTGGGAGCTGGAGGGGCTGTGGTGAGGCATGTACGGGAAAGAAAGTCAAAGCATTTGGTGAACTGTCAAGCGCACATCAGCCCATGGGAGGGGCAGGGATGGTTCTTAGGATTAGTCATCAGGAAAATGGCAGGAGGGGGAAAGCCCCGTTTGTACACACACCTCTCTCCTTGGCTGCAAGAGACTGAACTCTTCCCTGTGTGGTGAGGAGCTGCCTCCCGTACCTCCTACTTTTACATATGCTGTTCCCTCTACCTGTCAGGCCTTTCCTACCTGCTAAACTGGCTCTCCAATCTTCCAAACTTCATTCAAACGCTGTCTCATCTCTGACATCTCTTTTCTCCCCCAGGCACCCTGCCTCACCTCCTTCAGTGGTGTCATCCCCCCGCCACTCCCACTCCTAGTGTGACCACAGCTTTTTGAACAGTTGCTTCCCTTTAGGTGTTTATCATATGTTTAATCTGCCTAAAGTTAAAGATTGTGGCTTGTGGCTCATTCATCTCTCTCCCCGCCAACCTCCCATGCCTGGCATGGTGCCTGGCACACATCAGCGAGCTTGCTGTGGCAAGAAAATCTGGACCGTCAGGCCATCAGACTCAACATCACCAGTAAACCAACATGTACCCTGATGTGCTGCACTGAGAAACCCAGTGTCACCCATGTGGTGTCCCTGCCAGAAATGTTTAACCTGAATCGGATTATGAGGAAACACCCAGGCAAATCCAAACTTAGGGAACATTCTACAAAGATATGATATGAACTCCTAATAAAATACTTGAAGTCGCACCAGAAAGTCTGCTAAAGAACTCTAAAAAGACAGACAGTTAAATTCAATATGTAGCTAATTGCTCAATGCTCACGAGGAAGGAGGGTTCCCTAGGAGGCAGTCAAACCAGGAGCCAGCTTGGTAACTGCATGGAGAATTTTAATGGGAAGCTGATTTCTCACATTTTGCCAGTCAGCCCTTCCCAGCGAGGGGGCTGAGAGAGGATCTGTGGCCGCAGGACTTTACCGAAGGAGCCCAGTCTTCCTCCCTTCTTCACCTCCAGAGGCAAGTTGACTTCCTTTCTGATTGCAGAGCCGGGGCCAAGAAGCCGAGGGGCCTAAATGAAGCTCAGAGCCGAGAGACTGTGTGCACAAGGCAGAGCCTCAGGAGCTCTTGGGAGCTTCAGGTGGAGGAGGCTTTTATAGCTGCTGCTGGCTGGTGGAATTTGTGCCCTCCCAGGAGGGAGTGGGAGCAGGGGTTTGTGGGGAGTCTCCCAAGCTGGTTAGGACAAGAACAAGAAGCACTAGGGAAGTTTGCATGAGTTCAGGTTCAAGACTCCCTCCATCCTAACTCATCTCCAAAGAGTTGATATGGTCCCGCACCCATTTCTTCTGTGGGTTAGCACACACTTGGCGGTGCTTCCGGGTGACAAAGCTGTGGGAGAAGAGGACAGGATGAGACCTGGTCAGCACCCGGACAGCCAGTTTTGGGGATGAGGTGGACTGAGCCACAAGGGGATGAAGATGATGGTACTGGGCTGGGGCATTCTTGGAGCTCTGTAAGGTTGGATTTGTAGCTTTTAAGGAAAGGATATTTCCTCTTCTGTTGGGTCGTAGGGCTCCCAACCAAAAGCAGATCTGTGTGCATGTTAACCCCCACACAAACCCATGCAACCCGGAGAGCTAAGGGCATATGGACCCTGAGGAGTCTAGGATTGAGCTCGTCAACCACTAGCTTTCCTCAGTGCATCTCGGTTTCAGACTCTGTGCTGGGTGCTCAAGATGCAGAGAAGAAGAGGTGTCTTCTAGGAACTGAGTCACAGTTGACTAAGTGAGAGATAAGAAGTGGTTAAAAAAAACAACCAAAGGTGCGATTTGGCTTTAGATAATACAGTGCCTGGCACGGGGTGGACGCTCAACAGATGAATACATCTATGCGTGTGTGCATCAGTGACAGACATGACCTTGGGTCTTGATTTCACTACTCATTAGTGCATTCACCTTGGCAAATCACTTCGGGCCTCTGAATCTATTTGTTTACCTCTAAAATATAGATAGAAATAATTCCTACTTTGCACTGTTGTTGTGAGACTCAAATGAGATAGTATTGTGGAGGTGTGGAAAATACCACACACGTATTGTTATTGGGATGTTATGGGATTCTTCTTTGGGAGGGATCAGAGCCACATGACAAAGGTCCTGGTACTGGGTATCAGTGCTCAGCGAGGTCGAAGGCCCCGAAGTATAGCTGTTGTCAAAGCACTTCTACCAATGAACCCCGCCGGAACGTGGAGGCCTCTGGGAGGGAGAGGCCTTGTTTCCACAGGTGTTGATGATAGGCGTTGGAGGTATAAAAGCCTGCAGGGCACGGCCTCAGTCTAGCTGCCTGCCTTGCCTGTTTGCTGGGAGACCGGCTCTATCTGGGGGAGACCGTGGGCCTAGTGAGCGGCGCTGCCCATTAGCATGTTACTTTTGGGCCAGCCCTGTCTACTTGGACCTTTCTCCTTTCGGCTTCTTTAGGATGTTTTCCTGCACCTTTATGAGCCTAAAGGTTTTCAGACAAAGTGAGGGCTTAGGTCGTCTGGTGAGAATGAGGGTTTCTCGGTTTCTTTTCAGGTTCTATCCTGGATAGTGTTTGTTCTTGAGGAAGCTGCCTCCCCTTTTCTGAAACTCAGAGTCCCTTGACCATCTCTTTCTTCCATTCTAGTGTGCAGAGGAGAGAAAGGGAGCAGATGGAGTATTCTGGGCTCTCATGCCTCCTAGTGTTTGTTTGCTTATTTGGGGTGGTGAGGGAGCTTCAGACCAAGCCCCTGCCCTTGTTCAGCCATGAGTCCGACAGGAAATCCTGCAGACTTGCTATCCTCTCTCTTGGCCCCCTCAGCCAGTGGCCAGGAAATCAAAAGGGCAGGAAACGAATATCTAGAGTGAGGGCTTCTCAGGCCTCCATTTCCTCCTGAAGAACGTGAGACTGAGGAACAACCCCTCCTGGCTAAGCTAAGCTGCTCTCCCTGCCCCCATTTTGGGGACCTCCTACTTGCCTGACTCCCCTCCTGCCTCTCTTCCTGCCTGTTCTCTTGGGAGCAACCTCCTCCGCCTGCCCCTTGAGAGCAGGTGTTCTCAGAATTGCTGCCCTTTTCTGTGTTTTTCTCCCAAGTCTCTGGCCCTCGGTCTGGCACAGTGCGGGGGCTTAATGGGTGTTTATTGAATGAGTTAGTGAATGAACTGCATTCACTCATCAAGTTTGTCACTTCTGTGTATATAATAGTACATTTGGAGAAGGAGGAGAAGTTAACACTTATCAGGCACCAACTGTGTGCCAGGATATATTCCAATTTCGTCTTTCATTTCCTTGTTTTCCCTTTGACCCAGTGAGGGAAGTACTTCTTTTTCACTCCACTTCGCAGATGAAGAAACGGAGGCTCAGAGAGGTTAACTGCTGGGTCCAAGCTCCTGCCACTGCCAATTCTAACCAAGGCTGACTAGCTCTGGGGCCATTGTTCACCAAGACTCTGCTAAAGATTGCCACTCTCATCTCAGGAGACCCTTTCCTCCTATAAAAGAATGTCCTATCTCTAGCCCCAACGCTGTTTTCTAGCTACAAACCCCTCTTCTCACGCTCCTTGCTGGACATTGCCACAGGGTTTTCGTGCTGGCACTTTGGTTCTTTCCTCTTTAAACAGCTCTTCCTTGAGACTTGGCGGGGGCGGGGGGCGTCCGCCCTTCTCCAGCCGTCTGGGTAGAAACCTCAGTCACTTAACCCCCCTCTCGTCCTTGCTCCTGACCTCACCTCACCTGCCAGGGCTTGCTGACTCCACCTGTGATGGTTTCCTACCCCATCGCTCCTTCCCTTCCCCTTCAGGTCCTGTTTAGCCTCAATACCGCTCACATGGATAACCGTAACAGCCTCTTAACTGGACCTGACCTTTCTAGGCTTTTCCCTGTGCCAGCTCATCTCACTCGCTCTAACGCAGCATCATTGTGCTGACACTTGAGGCCCTCATTGCTTTTCTACACGGGGATGCTGCTTCAACCAAAGGAGAGTCCTGGCGACATTCGCTCTGCCTAGTGTACCCAGTCCCTCAGGCTTTTCTCAAACACCTTTTGCAGCAAACTTCCCCTCACCCCCGAGGCTGGATGTGCTCCCTCTCTCCTTTTGTAATTTTTTTTAATGCAGGGTTACTCCAGTCATTCTGCATTTGTCTTTTCCTTGTATCAGACTGTGAGTCCCATGAGGGCAGGGATTGTGGTTTATTCATCTCTACCTTCCCGTAACAGGTGCTCAGAAAGATTTTTTTTCTTTTGAAAAATATTTGTTTTCAGAGATAAAATTAGTAGTGCTAAATATTACCACTATACTTTGAAGGACTCACCAGAACAAAAGGTAATTCTGAATACCTATAGCTTTGCAAGTGTCACAGGAATTTTTGGATTAAAAAACTTCGAGGGATGCCTGGGTGGCTCAGTCGGTTAAGTGTCTGCCTTCGGCTCAGGTCATGATCCCAGAGTCCTGGGATCGAGCCCCGCATCAGGCTCCTTGCTCAGTGGGGAGCCTGCTTCTCTCTCTGCCTGCCGCTCCCCCTGCTTGTGCGCTCTCTCTCTCACAAATAAATAAAATCTTAAAAAAAATAAAAATAAAAAAACTTCGCTGTTATATAGGAAACTTCATGATTACCCCATTTTCATTCTTTAAGTCTCTATCATCTTAAATTTCTTTTTTTTAATTGTACACTTTATTTTTTATTTTTTTAAAGATTTTATTTATTTATTTGACAGAGACAGACAGTGAGAGAGGGAACACAAGCAGGGGGAGTGGGAGAGGGAGAAGCAGGCTTCCTGCCGAGCAGGGAGCCCGACGTGGGGCTCGATCCCAGGACCCGGGGATCATGACCCGAGCCAAAGGCAGATGCTTAACAACTGAGCCACCCAGGCGCCCCTCATCTTAAATTTCTTAAGCAACCATCATTGTTGACCTTTCTGTAGTAGAAAGAGGAAGCTCCAAAGACAGGCTCTATCCCTCGCTTACTGTGCAACCTTGGGCAAGTCACCAAACCTCTCTGGGTCTCAGGTTCATTATCGAAACATGGAGAGAATTATGCATACCTGTAAGGGTTGTTATAGTGAAATTTAGGGGTAATCCATGTAACACATTTGATACACAGTAGGCACTTTCTAGGTAGTAGACTTAATTTTTTCAAATGTATTAGTTCGCATATTTAAAGGAGAATCTCATGTCATTATTTCTTCACCAATTGATAATTTTCTTTTAAATACACTTGACTGTAACTAGGGCTCTGGCCTCTGACCTCTCCTCCTTAGATCCTCTGAGGTTGTAGGTGGATTCAATTGGGTGTGGGATAGGGAGAATGTGGGGTTCTTAATTGGAGAGAGATGACTGTGTCGATCTTTTCTCCATGCAGGAGCATTGTAGGTCACATTAAAGTAAAAGTCATACTCCTAAAGATCAGAGACCTGACCCAGTTCGTCAGAGTGGGGAGAACCGCCCCAGGAGCCCCTTATCTAATCTACGTGATAGTGGGTGGGTGGGGGGTCTGAAGCTGCAGAGGGAGGGACTATGGCTAATTGAGCAGCTGGAAGATGGGTAGGAGTGGATAGGGTGCCCTCTTAGAGGGCTCCTGTGGGGGGCTGGCTCTGGGACAAGAGGTGTCCCTTCCTCACTCCCCCCTCCTCCCCACTAGAGGGTCCACAGGGCTGGGACTCACACGACTGCTGGTATGGAGCACTTGCTGCTGGTGTAGAAATACTCCTGGATGTGGGTGAAGGGCAGTCGGCGGGAGATGTAGGCAAAGCAGCAGGGTGTGGTGTCCGAAGCATCTGGGAGGAGAAAACAAGGAGACCCCTGTATTCATTGCCATTGCACACAGGGTATTGGGCTGGGTATGTTATCTTGGATAGACTCTTATCCTCCTTTAGCTGGAACTGAAGCTCAGAGAGGTAAAGTCACTTGGCCGTGGACACACAGTAGCAGAGTGGGGGATTCCAACAGAGGATTGAGAAGATCTCTGCAATCTTTCATCTAATCCTCGAGTCTTGCTTGTATCCTTCCCTCTACACCATAACCCTTTGCCTTTGGCTCTACGGATATGCTGGGCTTCCTCCTATCTCGTCTTGGGCCCCTTGCCCTTATTCTTGCCCTCCCAGAATCCTCAATAGATTCAGAACTTTGTTTCTTTGAGATCTACGGTGGGTTGGGGGAGGCTTCCAAAACTCGGACTTCATGGCTCAGCCTCAACCCTCAAGAGGGGCCTGAAGATGTGTATTGCATCCTGGGAGCCTCTGGCTGAGGCATGATAAGAAGGGCTCTGAACAGAGGAGGACTTTTTGTTGCTCAGTTAATTCAGGATGACCCTGGGAAGTGTCAGTTGCCACTTCCTGGTAAGGTAGGAGTGTTAAAAGCCAGCTACAACTGGGTTTGAACACCAGTTTCCCCACTTCCTGTGTGACCTCAGGCAAGTTACTTAACTCCACTCTAAGTCAAGCTCAGCTTCTCTAAGAGTAGTGGCAAGTATTAAATGACATGGTACATGCAGAGCAGTCAGCATAATACTTGATCCATACTAGGCTTTTAAAAAATCCTCCCCTGGGGCACCTGGGTGGCTCAGTTGGTTAAGCGTCCCACTGTGGATTTCAGCTCAGGTCATGATCTCAGGGTGGTGGGATCGAGCCCTGCGTCAGGCTCCTTGCTCAGTGGGAGTCTGCTGGAGATTTTCTCTTTCCCTTTCTCTCTGCCCCCCCACTCTCTCCCTCTCTCTCTCTCAAATAAATATATCTTTAAAAAATTAAAATTAAAAAAATTAAAATCCTCTCCCAAGCCCCACTTTTTCCATCTATGAAATGGGGAGAATATGACTGTCCCAAGCTTAGAAGTTTCTTAGGAACCCTGCTGGTGATAGGCATAAGTTAGCTGTGTTTCAAGGTCAGTTCAAGGCTGCCTCTGCCTGCTAATAGCCCCAGCATCGGTCCGCGCTCAGCACCTGGACGGCTTGGGTGTAGATCTCGAGGACAGAAGACTTGAGCAGAGAGGGTCCCTGCTGTGTGGTGGCTCCAGGGACAGCTGGACATCTGGGTAAAGCACTATCTGGGAATATAAATCACTGGGTTCCGACAGCATAAATGCTGCAGCCGGAAAGGAGGGCGAAGTCTGGGCCAGCGTGAGGGTCTGGCTCAGGCTGCGGTGCTCGGGACCTGACTTACATGGGGAGGCAGAGGCAGGAGCGCAGACGGCGACAGCGGCCAGCAGGACTGCAAAGGTAGCTGCGGAGACCTTCATGGTACCTGCGGGTATAGGCTGCGGGAGAGCCACCTGCTGTCTCAGGATCCTCTGCAGGGATCCTCTGCTGCTGAGGCTGGCCCTTTATAGAGTCAGGCCAGTAGAAGGGGCGCCCCCCCAAGGGGAGTTTCCAAAACAGCGGCCATGGACTGCTTGATACCATAAGTGAAATTGCACAAAACGGAAAAGAAAACTGAAACAGCCTCCGGAAATTTGAGTCCCTTTCTCTCTCTCCTCCTTACCGCCTCTGGTCCAGAGTGAGCTCATCGGTTCCTTCTTTGCCCTCCAGAAGAGCTAATATAGGCACTGGTGGTGGAAAACCTCCTCTGATGGCATCTTCAGCTTCCTCTTCTGGAGCAGAGGTGCTCATCAGAGGTCAGGATGCTGCTTCCCCGGGGGCAGAGGAGGGCAGTTAGGATGGATTAGAAATAAACTCAGTGTTTATTTGGTTGCTTTCAATGTTCTTGCTCATGCATTACAGATCCGTATTTCCCCTCTCATCCATGGAAGGGAGGGTTCTCTGACATATAGCCCCCAAAGGAGGTGAGAACACCCACCCGATGGTGCCAGCCACTATTCTAAAGGTTTTACAAGCTCAACTCATTTACTATTATTATGCTCATTCCTGCCTCCCCCCCATTTTACAGATGAGGAAATTCAGTAAACGTTGGGATCCCATCTCCTTTCTCAAATCTTCTTGGATACAAAAGTTACCGAATTTGAAAGCTGCAGAGGACCCTAGGGATCATTTCTTCCATGTCCTTCAATTGCAGAGGAGGAAACTGAGGCCCAGAGAGCAGAAATGACTTGCTAAGAACACACAGCAAATGAACGATGGGATCAGAACCTGGGTGCCCTGGTTCTTGCTTCAGTGCCCTGTCCACTCAGTACTACCTACCATGAAAATGTTCATGGTTGGGGACATCCGTGAACTGAACCCATGTGGGGTCTTGATTAGAGACAAGTTCCTTACTCCATTCCAATGACTTGGGTTCAGTAACTCTTCATCCATTCCTTTTGTTGTTGTTGTTAAAGATTTATTTATTTATTTTTGAGAGAGAGCGAGCAAGAATGAGCTGGGGGGAGGGGAGGAGAAGGGGCAGAGGGAGAAGCAGACTCCCCGTGGAGCAAGGAGCCCGACGTGGGGCTCCATCCCAGGACCCTGGGATCATGACCTGAGCCGAAGGCAGATGCTTAACCAACTGAGCCACCCAGGCGCCCTCTTCATCCATTCCAATTCGGATAATTCAGAATAGTGACAGTTTGGCCTGGGCTGGGCTGGGCTGGACTGAGGTTGAAATCTGAATTATCTAAGAGAAAATTGTCTATGGACAGTGACAAGAGCAAACACATTTAAAAAGAAAAGTAACTTAAAAAAAATAGTCTCCTACCAAGAATATTTTCTTGCTAGCTCTTGTGACATACATAACTTGGGGGCTGAGGGTGACTGAATGACCTAGAATGGGAAGACCTCTCGTTTCTCCTCACAGGGACTTTGAGGAAGGGTGGTTATTCTCATTTCACAGAAGAGGTCATTAAGGTCCTCAGAGTCATGTGGCTGATCAGTGGGATTCAACCGAGGTGCTTCTGACGACCAGGCTCGAGCCTTTTCCACTGAGTCACATCAGTCAGGCAGTTAGCCATTACCGCGTCCTGTCTAGGTGCCGGCGGCTGTTCTAAGCCTGTCCTCGGAAGCCTCTCCTCACCACCTCATGACTCATTCACCCATTTACAATAGAAACGCAATTTTGAAAACCATGGCCATCTCATTTAAAGAAACACATGGAAGCACTTTTGAAACATTCATCTATCCACACAAAAATGGTCTACCTGTTTTAATTGTTCCCCTCACACAGTCCCCTTAGGTACCAAACATGTGGGAGGCCGTGTAGCCTGGAGGCCAAGAGCAGGGTCTTTGGTGTTTTTCCCATTTATTAGATAGCCTTTGGCCAGATACTTAATCTCTCTGGCTTCAGTTCCCTCATCTCTAAACCAGGGGTGATAATGGTCCTCCCCACAGCTGTTGAGACAGTTAAGTTCCTATGAATGTGTTCGTGTGCCTGACGCATGTTAAGTACTTAATAACGTTAGCTATTATTATCACGTTATTATAATGGCAGTCCCTTTAGGGATATTCTATACTTAGGCTTTTCAGCAGTCTAGATCAGACTCCCAATTAATATGGATTAGTGAGCTTTATCACAAAAAGTGTTTGTTTTTAAGCAGACAGGTCAGTTAAGGTGTAAGTTAAGCGACTCGCTGAGGTCGCATAGCCCACAGTGGTAGAGCTCGACATTGAACCCAAGTCTGTCTGGGTTCATAGACTTTCTACCACACTGCATTGTTTCTAGAGAAATCCTGAAACTTCTGCTAAGGTTCAGTTTGTCCATGTGAGCTCTATTTCTGTTTCCTTTCTCTGATCTCAGTTTCCCTCTTTGAGGAAGAAAGCAAAGTATTTTCCTGGATACCAAATATGCTGAGTTGGGACACTAGCTGAGGTAAGAAGTGAGATGGACCAACATGATCCTCATCCTTAATCCTGGTGAACCTTTCTGCTGTAAGTGTGTGTGTGTGTGTGTGTGTAAGTGGTAGTGAGAATGAGGGGTAGGTAGGATGGTGGTGTTGCTGAGCAGGAATAGGCAACGGGTATAGGCAATAGGAGTCTATTTCGTCCCTTTCGGTGGTTCCAGTGGATTGTGGGAACCAGAGAGAGGGTAGACCCTAATTGTAATTCCATTTCTACCCCTCATTACCTTCTGTGCAAAATCCGGTCTGGACTCATGGAATCAGTATATTCTCTGGTTTTAAGGTACCGATTCCATGAGGAAATCAAAGTGCAGGTTCAATGAATGACAACTATCCTTATGATTCACCCAGCATTTTATGTCCCTGAAAATGAGGGATGCCTGTCTGTGTGACCCATGCATGGGTGGTTGAGAGAATCAAGGAGAGTAATGACTGCGGACGTGCTTAGGAGACTGTAAGGTGAGGTATGAACATCAAGAAGCCCTCTCTGCCCTTCCCCCACCTCCCGCCAGTGCGTTTGGTCTACACCCAGTCAGTCAGTCCTTGTTTACCTGCAAACTATTCCTGTGAATTGCTGTGAGCCAGGCACTGTTGTAGGTGCTGCAGATGCCATGGTGAGCAAGTCAACCACCTGCCCCCTGGAGCATGCACTTGTGTGCGTGCATGCATGCATGCATGCGTGTGTGTGTGTGTGTGTGTGCATGTGGTGGGCGGAGAACTGGACAGTAACAAGTAAAAATATCCTTCTTTATTGTGAGTCACCTTTGCACTGGTCTTGTCTTAACTACCTGGACAAAGTAACAATGTCTTATGGTTTTTCTTTTCTAGTTGCTTTCTGTATTCTCCCCCTGCTTTCCACCAAAATCTTGGACACAATAGATGCTAAATTCATGCTGGTTTAATCTGAATAACTTTTTTAAAAAGATTTTATTTATTTATTTGCCAGAGAGACACAGCAAGAACAGGAACACAAGCAGGGGGAGTGGGAGAGGGAGAAGCAGGCTTCCCACTGAGCAGGGAGCCCGACGCGGGGCTCGATCCCAGGACCCTGAGATCATGCCCTGAGCCGAAGGCAGACGCTTAACGACTGAGCCACCCAGGTCCCCCAATCTGAATAACTTCTTACAGCATCTTGAGTAAGTACATGGGCCCTTTGGAGTTGGACTCCTAGGTTCGCACGCGGCTCTATTACTTATCAGTGCCGACCTGAGCAGATTGCTCACCTTCTCTGGGCCTCAGTTTTGTCTGTGAAGTGAGAGATTGCTTCCAACCCATTTTGGGCAATGGAGCCCTTTAAGAATCTGACGAGAGCTGTGAACGCTTTCCACAAACACTTGGAGGCCCACACAGATGCATGTAATTTTGCGTGTACGAGGTTCACAGACCCAGCAGGCTCATTGACAGGCCTCTTGAGTCCACAGGGCTGGTTGTCATCAGCGCCCCCTCCTCCTGGATGTGAGTGCATTCCTCGCTAGAGCTAGACGCACACTCTTTCCAGCCTAGCTCAGGCCCTCCCTTGCCCTCCTGGCCCAGTCTCCCTTTTCCTCTTTCATTCCTTCCCTGAGCTCAGCTGGCTGCCTGCCCAGCCTGACACTGTGATGTTAGGAAACCGAAGGCAGGCAAAGAAGAGAAACCTCATTCCCTCTGAGTTCCAAAGCTTTGCTCAGACCCGGAGTTCCCCTCACGATCATGTGGGGAGCAGCTCTGTTTTTTCTGGCTGCTTTAAAAAAAATGTCCAAAGCAGGGAAAGTCCCTCCATTGTCTAGGAATCCCAGTCTGGGCCCCAAGAGAAGCCCGAAGCAAAGCTGTTCCTCCTGAGGAGCCTTGATTTTCTCCATCTGCAAATTGGAGAGCTGCTCTCTGGCTGCGTCCCTCCTCTGTCCTTGTTTACAAATATAAGTATTTCTCCCAGGAGGCAGCTAGCTGGTCTCTCACCCCTGTGTCCACAGGGCCCTGCCTGGGGTAGGTGCTCTAGCAGTGCTGTTGGAGGGTCTGAAGGGGCAGCAACACGGAGGAATTGCCCAGCTGGAGGCAGGATTCAAACCCCTATCCAGGACTCTTTCTGCTGCACCTTGTCTTTCCTTTTGGTCTGGTCTGTTCTTTCTCTGCCATTCTATCCTGCACCTCCGCGTGCACCCCCCACATGCACCTCCTGTGCATTTCACCAGGTCAGGGGGACTAACTGTGACAACTGTTTTATAGTTTCAACCACATTCCGGCTGGAGGGCTGCAGCTCGGCCTCCCCCACGCTTCTCACCTTCACCACACGGGACAGTCAGCTATGTACACCCGCTTGTTTTCTGCAGCCTGTGGTGTGTTTGTTGAAATGCTCACCCCTCAGGTTACTGGAGGAGCCCGCCACAAGATGCCTCGGGGATGGGGCAGCCCTGGGAGTGGGGCCCGGGAGAAGCATCCGTTCTTACAGATTTGCTGAGTGACAGCTGATCTCAGATGCGCTCCTCCTGATGCTTTGGAGTCTGTTTTTTGTTTTTGTTTCCCCCAGCATGTTTGCCAGAAGCAGCCCTTTTTTTTGCGCCTACTACCAGAACATAACCGCCCCCTCCTCTGAAACAAATAATGCAATATATGTTAAGGAAAAAAAAAAAAGAAAAAGATAGCAGGAGGGGAAGAATGAAGGGGGGGAAATCAGAGGGGGGGACGAACCATGAGAGACTATGGACTCTGAAAAAACAAACTGAGGGTTCTAGAGGGGAGGGGGTTGGGAGGATGGGTTAGCCCGGTGATGGGTATTAAGGAGGGCACATATTGAATGGAGCACTGGGTGTTATACGCAAACAATGAATCATGGAACACTACATCAAAAACTAATGATGTAATGTATGGTGATTAACATAACAATAAAAATTAAAAAAAAAAAAAAAAGGCAGTCAACTGCCCAACACCATTCCCTGCACAAACAGAGGCAGGGATAACAGTTCCTTCCCTTTTTTCATCCAGGGCTTCTCCACTCCATGTCTTCCTCCCCCTCCACTCCCGAGTGGGGTGTTCATCTCAGCTCAGTGTTAAGGAACATGGGGGCAGGTAAACCGATTTTAGGGGCAACAGGACACCTATCCTGTTGCCCTTGGGGGAGTTGACCGTGTTTTCCATTAGCTCCTAGGCACCGTGCTGGACACATTACGCATTATTTCACTTATTAGGAAGAAAGCATGTAGAAAACGATGATGACTCAGGCCTGCCCTAAGCTTTCCCACCCTCTGTGTCTTGGACTTCAGAGACTCGGCGTCCATGCTCTGTCCTTCACTGGATTTCTCTCTCGCTCCAAGCTTGGCTGTGGAGTGACATATGGTCACCCCTTTTCCCTTCCTGGCTGTGCCCGCAGCCAGCGTGCAGACCTTTTTACAAAGAGTTTCACAGACAGGCTTACAAAGGAAGTGACACAAGTTTCAGAATCTTACAGGACTCTTGTGGTTGTGGTCTGGATTTTGCCCCTCTTTTGAGCTGGCCTTGGGAAGCCCCTTCTTGCCCTGCATCCATTCTCAGGGATGGGGGTCCCCAGTCTCTTACTTCTATGCTGCTTCCCCAAACCCCTCCACCACCACCCCCCCTCAGCACAGAGGCCTGCAGAACATTCAGGTTGCAACAGGGGCCTCAGAACTTCCTGAGGCATTGACATTTTTGAGGACCTCCAGCCTGGGTGAGGAAGTCCCCTTGGGGAATTTCCTCAAAATGGAATTTGGAAATTCTGCACCTTAGTCATTCCTCATAGAGGCAGCTTTCATGAGGCAGTGAAAACAGCAAGGGACTGGGAAGTACGACCTGAGTTTTAGTCCCAGCCCAGCCTGAAACCTAGTTGTGCGATTTTAGGGAATCACTTTCCCTTTGTGGGCCTCAGTTTCCTTATCTAGGAAATGGAGGTATGACAGTATTTCTGAAGGCTTTCTCAGTCAAAAGATGCAAGACTAAAGGGGGACATTTGGCGATAGGTGTCCCGTTGCCCCTAAAATCGTTTCACATCACTCCCCCTGCAGGCGAGGTTGAAGGGTCTTCATGCGTCCTCTCCCATCCTTCCAAGGCCTGGGACTCAACACTTAGTTCATTAAGTCCTTCCCCAGGCAGTGCTGCATTTATCCACACGCTCACCTCTACCCTTTTACTCTTCCACGTTCTCATCTGCTTCCGTTCCTCCACCCATCCATCTCTTCATCTACTGATTCATCTCTGCATCTGTGCCATTTAAAAGTCATTGTTTGTTAAGTGCAGAAAACAGCTTTGGCTCATGTAAGCAGGAAAGTAATATACTGGGGGTACAATTGAGTAGCTCGTAGAATGGATAGAGGATTGGAGAACCTGACTTGGAAAAAGAGTAGTAAGAAACCAGAAAAGCTCTGGGTGTTTGGGCAGCAGCTACTACCTGACAATCTCATCAGGGTACCACTTCTGAAATAAAATTACTGCAGCCATTCTTCCTATCCACATCCCCATCTACTAAGGACCCATAGTCCTAGGGGAGAGAGGATGTCAAGGTGATATTTGGAAGGGGTAATGGATGCTGTGTAGAAAAATAAAAACATAAATAATCAGAGAAACAAATTCAACCAATACTCCAGCCACCCACCCACCCATCTGTCCTTTCAGCCAGCAGAGCAAGGTACCTTTGTGGAGCACCCGTCATATTCTCCAGGCTGTCTAGACACTTAGATATAGTGCAAATCCACCCATCAGAAACTCCCCAAGAGTCTCCTTAAAAGGATGTATCTATGGAGCCGGAACAAAGATGAGGATCCAGGGAAAGGAATTCATGTATATCCATGTATTGCAGGGTCCCAGACAACATTACTAGGGGACACAGTGACTCCTTCTGGATGTGGGCAGATAAGGGAGGGTTTTTGCGGGTGCTTCATTTGCCAGGAGTTTGCTTATTATGGGGGCAGAATAGTCTGTGGCCAGATTAGACACCAGAAAGCCTGGGTCTGCTTCTAGTCTCCACTCCTCCAGAGCAGTAGGCAAGTCCTACCCCCTTTTCCTTATCTCTGAAATGGGAGGAATGAATGTAAGAATCCCTGCCTTGCCTAACCCAGAGAACTGCTGTGCAAGTAAAATGAGTTAATGGATATGAAGGCACTTTCTAAGTACAGAGGCAGAGTACTGTTTTTACCATGCTTGCTTCTATTTCCAGAGTGACTGATGATACCACCCGCGACTCATGTGTGACTCTCACTTCCGTCATGCCCTCACTGTCCACCACTAAGCAGTAACCATGGAGAGGGTCCGTTGAGTTTTTCAGTTCCTTAGCCTGGTGGATGAAAGTCCACCCCAGAGAAGTAGAAGACCAAGGCTCTGTGGGCTGGAAAGAGCAGCTGGGTGAGTGGGTATCTGTGGGAACAGGTCCTGGTTTCCTGTGGGTGGGAATGAAATGACAAGTGGAAGCCCAAACCATGTGGGTGGCCCAATTATTTTCAGCTCCCAATAGGAAGGAGCTGGGTTCAAGTCAGCACAGGAGACCACAGCTGCACCCAGAGGGGGAAGCATGCATGGGCTGGGGGAATGGGCCCTGGACTGATGGGGTTCCAGGCCGTGACCTTGGGTGAGGCATGTCAACTCTCTGAGCATGTTTTCTCATCTGTGAAATGAGTGGCTTGTGTGCAGGGAGCAGCCTGTTGGTGGTGCGGGCTCATTTTTGTCACTTGCTGTCCTGGGACAAATATCTGGGTCAGGCGTGGGCTTGCCTGTCTGCTCCTCAGCTCATCTCTTCCAGCTAAAAGTCTTTTCCTCATATAAAAAGCACTCCTTGTGCTGCCCTTCATTGGCAGGGGATGACACATTGCTACAACCTTTATGGAGGAAGGGCAGTTTGGCAAGATCTATTAAACACCTAAAAGCACATATTGTATTTAATAAGCTCTATCTAGCAATCCTACATCTAGGGACTTATCTTACACATATACTTGCATGTACGGCACGGTAAGTACAAGATATTCATGGTTTGATAATAATGAAGATTAGAGACAATCTCATTGGCCATCAGTAGGGGACTTATTGATTAATTCTGGTACTTCCATATAATAGAATGTCAGGCAGCTGCTAAAAAGAGTGAAGCAACTCCCTACATGCAGGAATGGAATGATCTCTAAGATATACTAAGTAAAAGAAGCAAGGGACAGAATGGCTTATGTAGTATGCTACCCACATGTATAAAAAAAAAAAAAAAAAAGACTCAGCTATGCTTATAAATGCCTAGATGCTCTTTTGGAGGTTCATAAGAAACTACTAACAGTTACTTTCCTTTCTGGTTAAGAAGGATAATGGGAGGGAGACCGCGGGGGACAGTGCTAGGAGGCGGACTTCTTTTTCATTGCATATTTTTTGTATCTTTAGAATTTTATATCCTGTGCATTTCTGATCTATTTATAGAGAGTCATCTGGCAGGCGGTGCCCAGATGTTTGGGGGAAATTCCCATGGAGTTTCCAGTCCCAGTCTTAGAGTCTCTTTTATCATAAACCTCAGTCCAGTGAGAGCACCAGGCCTCTCCGTGCGGTTCTCTGAGGTGGGTTGACTCACCCAAGGGCTCCTCTCTGCACCTGCCTCACCCCAACCCCCACGACACCCTTCACCCCATCAGGGAAGTGGGTTTTAGAATCACATGTTGACACTGAGAATACAGCCTTCTGTGCCTTTCCCCAAAGAAGAGTGACATTTGATCCCCGGAAAAGGGAGTAGATCATTATCTCCTCTGACTGAGGGTGTCTCCTAGTGGAAACAGCAGGAGCCTTGTTGTTGCTCCAGCTTTGGTTCGAATTCCAGCTTCTGCTTCTTGCACTGTGGAAGCTCAAGGAACTGCCATGATCTAGCTAGATGGTTCTCTCCTCTGTGAAATGGGCTGACCGCTAGTGAACTGAGGGGACAGGGGAGAGGAGATGAGCTCATTGTATAGAATGCCTGACACATAGCAGGTGCTCAGGAAATGGTCAAAGTGAAGTGACCTCACTGTCATTGAGGTCCCTTCAACCAGCTGGGCCCCTTACCATGAAAGAGGGAAGAAACTGTAATGGTTGGAACCAGGCCCACTTCGGCAAACACTGATGGCCCCTCTGGGGTTGGCCCCTTGCCTAGTAATGGTGGAAAAGGTACAGTGCCTGTCTGCCAGGGGTGCATGTCGATCAGAGAGATGGTCTGGGATAGTCTCAAGTTTGCAGCTTGGGAGAGAGAGAGCCTGTCTGCAGGTCTGAGGTCTGGAGACAGTGAGGTCTGCCCCAAGGTAACTGTTTACTGGATAGACTTGGCACTGGGGTTGGCAGTGGGGGCTCTCTTGTCAGGGAAGAGGCTGACTTGGGAAGAAGCAGAGGTCCTGGAGGATGGTGCCTCGGACTAGTAGGGACCCTGAGAGCAGCCTCCCCTGCTGTCAAGGGTTCACACCTCCTGGCTCCACAGATGACCTCGCAGCATGGGAATTGTTTGTGCCTGCCACATAGGAATTGTTCTGAAGATGGGTTCACCTCCCAGCTGTGGAAACAGCTCTTTCTCCCAGGATGAGCAGTGGTGGGGAGCATGGGCCTTTAGAATAAGGCAGGCCCAGGGCTAAATTCTTACCTGGTTATGGATTCACTCAGTCTTGGGAAGAAAATCAGGCTAGGGGAGATGAATTCCTTCTGTCAGGGAATGGCCAGTGGATTTTTAAGGCAGGGATTTTTATGGCTAATATCCTAGTTCAAGTTCTCACCTAAATTATTCTGTGCTACATTCATGCTACATCTTCTTCAGAACCCATCCTATGCCCAGATTTCCAGTGAACATCTGTTGACACCCAATAGACTTACATCAGTGTTCTTTTTGGGGAATGAAGGAACAAGGGCCCTGACCCATGTGGGGTAAGGCAACATGTGAAGAAATGGAGGATCAGTGGAGGTGGACATTGGAGGAAGAGATACCAGGATAGAACACTGGCCTTCAGTTCTGCTTGTGGATGTGGATAGGGTCTAACTCATAACTGCTTGCACCATCTGAGATGGGGAATGGAGCAAGTGTTTTTGATATTCTGGTGAGGCTCCCGATGACCCCATCACAGAGGCTGCCAAACGGGTGGCTTAAAAAACGTGGAGGACATGCTGAGACTTAGGTCGATGAGGACTGGATGGAGCTGAGGCAGCAAGGGAGGGACCACGGGCCCTGCCACCCCCAGAGAACAGACCACCAGTTCCCCCAGCTGTGGCACTGTGGCAGTCAGGAGGATTCAGGGGCAAGGCGAGATGAGCCACACCCCATTGCAACATCAACGGAAGCCAGCAGGACGAGGACCATGTCCCTCACCCCCAACCAGGGCCACAAGGCAGCGTCAGTGCCTCCTGCATCCTGAAGCCATCTTGGGAGGTGCAAAACAGCCCTGATGAGGAGTCTGGACTTCACACTGGCCGTGACTATTTCCCTGAAGCGCCACGGCTCTATTCGGGGAGATGATTTCCCTTAATTGTCATTGTTTGAGTGTTTCTTCCACCATGCCAGTGTGATCAGTTACTGAAAATAATGAGAACAACTTTTTTTTTTTTTAAGGGTATGTAAGTTGTAACATGTACATTTTTGACACCACCACATGACTGATACTGAAGAAGCACCACCACCACCACCACATAAACACACACCACCCTCCCGCCAAGAAACCACCCTCTCATCTCGCAGACTCAGGCTGATTTCTAGCCTCAGCACTGCAGACACTCAGACCCCCAGGGTCTCTCTTCAAACTCTGTTCACACTTCCGAAAACAAGGGGGAATCTCTGACAGCTGTGACTCTCCCTTTGGTGTCCTGCAGCTGTCCTTTGTTTGCTTCAAACCTCCTGAGGAGGCTTGATTTCTCTCCAGGGACCAGGCAGGAAATGCTCAGAAAGTAGGATGTGGAACTTTTTTCTTAGGGAAAAAAAAAAGTCAGAAGAAGTGGAAAACACAGAGGCTGAGTCACAGTGAGGAAGGGCTGGCGCCCAGTCCATGGGCGGGGGTCCGACTGGCTGGATTGGCTCTTTGTTGTTCTGTAGAACTTGTCCTTCCCCACTTCTGTTAAATGGACGTAACTTCAGACAATCCTTCCCCCAAGGCTTGTGGGAAGTGTAAGTGGGATGACCTAAAGAATTTACCAGTGCCCAGCACATTGTCGGCTCAGTACAAAATAGCTCTTATTATTTTGATTATTCTCTCCTGCCCTCTGTACCTTTTCCCCCCTCTTGCATCCACTTTCTCCATCAGTGAGAAGGTGAATAATAGGGCTATTAAGGGTCTCTACTGTGAGGAAATGGAAACTTTCCCGTTGGAAGTGAGGGGCTGGCACATGGAAGCAGGGATCCTTATGAGTAACACATTTTGGGCAGCCAAATGTCAAAGCAGCATGACCTTTCTACCTCTCCTACCCCCTGCCCCTTGAAAACCAGCTCTGCCACTTACTAGCTGTCTGACCCCGGGCAAATGGCTTTACTCTTACGAGTGGTTTCCTTATTGGTAATATGGGGATGGGTATGGTGGTACGACATAATGTGGCGGGGAGAATTAATTGGCATACTGTGTGTAACGGGCCCTGCGGAATGCTTGGCCCATGGCAAACGCACAATACATGTAGCTGCTTCTGCTAAAATAATGAAGCTTGACTGGTCAGGCCAGCAACCTAGGAGTCAGGAGTCATTCTCGACTTTTCTTCCTCTCACACCTTTCTTAGGTCAGGATTCCCCAGAAATGGCCTTGAAATAAGGATATGAGGGCAAGTAGTTTATTGGGAGGTGATCCCAGGAAGTTCCCGTAGGAAAAGCTGCAGCCAAGGAAGACCCTGAAGGCAGTTGCACGGGGTTGCAATAGAGGGCTTGGCCAGGAGTTATGTGGCCCTAGATGAAAACGATGAGCTGGGCCAATTAGATTCCTCTGTTGGGGCCTTGGAAATCGGCAGAGAGACTGGGCAGTGGGGGCATGGGACGCTTAGACGCTGAGCTGGGGGTGTAGATTCTAGGAAGATAGCCCACGGGGCCCGAGGGGAGGGCTGGATCAGGCACTGACAGGTCCCATTTGGGGGTTTGGAGTCAGACACAGACTTGAATTCTGGCTTGTTCACTTGCCAGTGGTGTGAGCTGAAGCAAGTTAACTTAAACTCCCCGAGCTCCCCCTGGTTTTGTCCTATGTCTCATATGGCTATAATCCCTGGCCTGCAAGGTGGAAATTAGGGTTAAGGTGACACGTGTAGCCCGCCAGACACGTAAAGGATGGCCAGTGAGTGTTTTCTTTTTCATTTCCAACCGCCCCACCTCTTGCTCTTTGAAGCTGGACAGTGATAGGGTTACAGGATCAGAAATGAGTTTGGGAAAAGATGTTCCTCAGGAAGTGAGTGATAGGGAGAACTCTAGCTAGGAAAAGGGAAGCAGAGGTCCTTCTCTGACTCAGAATGTCCACTTTGGGGTTCCGAGGCAGGACTGGGAGGACAGCTCCCTGCCATTGTGAGATGTAAGCAGACAAACTCAGAACTTGCACTCAGGAGGGAGGGGGATTTCTGGAGAGCAAAAGTCCCCTCTTCCCCCAGAGGCTGGCAGGGATTCTGTTCTGCAGTTAGGTAAGAAAGGAGGTGAGTAGGCATCCTACCAGTCCTGTGGCCAGCAGCCAGGAGGGAGGCAGCTAGAGGTCCCACTGTGGTTCAGCCTCAGGGATGGGGTGTGGGATGTCTGTGGTCAGACCAGACTCACAGGGAAGCCACAGTGGGAACACCCTCAGCTGAGTACTGCCTCCCTCCTAGGTTTCCACTCCAGGGACACAGGTTAACAAACACTTAATGAGGATTATGCAAGGAAAACACTAACCTAGAGAAGATTCTAATCATTATAACAGACTCAATTAATGCAGAAGTACCCAGAATTGTAGCTGGAATAGAAATCTACAAACTCAGGTTTATAGGAAAGAAAACTTTCCTCCTGTAACTTAATTTGATGTTAACTTTGTATCCTGCCCTTTTGCTGGCCTGGTGGGAAACTTTAACCTCAGCCTTTCTGGGGTGTACCTGGGTGTTTGGAGAGTGCACAGGTTACTGCTGAGCCTTCCTACCTGGGGTTAGTATGGTCTGTGCGTCTGATGGCATGATGAAGGTTTGGGGTCACATTTGAGGACCCGGAGAACTTCCCCAGGGCTGCTGTGGTCCACCTGCCCGGACATTGTCCA
Source organism: Neomonachus schauinslandi (assembly GCF_002201575.2). Classification (NCBI taxonomy): domain Eukaryota; kingdom Metazoa; phylum Chordata; class Mammalia; order Carnivora; family Phocidae; genus Neomonachus; species Neomonachus schauinslandi. The sequence goes on from NC_058417.1 coordinate 22,914,934, forward strand.
TAGCCCTTTCTCTTGGGGTCTCCCTGCTTCCTGGCTGTGCTGCTGGGATGCCCATCCCTCCAGACCAAACCAGGACTCTCTGGCTGGGAAGAAATCCACAGTCCTTAATGACTCTGGTGAAGACATTAAAAAAGTTTACTTTGAATCCTCCTTTATCCTTTCTGCAAAGGGCTTAGGCTTTTAGAACACACAAGCCAAAGAGACTCATAGTTTTTTTTTTCCAAAGATTTTATTTATTTGACAGAGAGAGACACAGAGAGAGAGGGAACACAAGCAGGGGGAATGGGAGAGGGAGAAGCAGGCTCCCCACCCAGCAGGGAGCCCGATGCGGGGCTTGATTCCAAGACCCTAGGACCACGACCTGCGGGGCCGTGTAACGAGGGGCAGACGCTTAACGACTGAGCCACCCAGGTACCCCGAGACTCATAGTTTTAGTCACTGTCCTGTGTCATGTCTCCCTGAGATGGGTGGATGAGCTGCATGGTATGGATGATCTGCCTGAATGAGAAAAGGGAAGAGGAGATAAAAATAGGAAAATACCTCAAAAATGTCCAGAGAATAAAACTTGGAAGCCCGTCTTCCCACAGTGCTCCCTTAGCCAGTGGAAATGTCTATTAGCAATTTGTCCCGCATTCCCATGCATACATATTTGGTTCTCTGAGTTAGTATCTAAGGGTGTAATGCCCTCTACACCCAGGGGGATTTCTCTACCTCCTCCCCAGTACCCACTTGACCATTTTAAAAATGCCATGCTAGGGAGCAGTAGAGGATAGCCTGACAGGTCTGGTTGCATCAGCCCCCTCTGCACAACCCTGGCTTTTTCCTGATAGACATGCAGTTCCCAAGGGAGCAGCATAAAATTACTATCTCTTGTGGTATATATATACAATGGAATATTATGCAGCCCTCAAAAGGAATGAGATCTTGCCGTTTGCAACGACGTGGATGGAACTGAAGGGTGTTATGCTGAGTGAAATAAGTCAATCAGAGAAAGACATATATCATATGACCTCACTGATATGAGGAATTCTTAATCTAGGAAACAAACTGAGGGTTGCTGGAGTGGGTATTGGGGTGGGAGGGATGGGGTGGCTGGGTGACAGACACTGGGGAAGGTATGTGCTATGGTGAGCGCTGTGAATTGTGCAAGACTGTTGAATCACAGACCTGTACCTCTGAAACAAATAATGCAATATATGTTAAGAAGAAAAAAAAGAAGAAGAAGATAGCAGGAGGGGAAGAATGAAGGGGGCGGAAATCGGAGGGGTAGACGAACCATGAGAGACAATGGACTCTGAGAAACAAACTGAGGGTTCTAGAGGGGAGGGGGGTGGGAGGATGGGTTATCCTGGCGATGGGTACTAAAGAGGGCACGTTCTGCCTGGAGCACTGGGTGTTATGCACAAACAATGAATCATGGAACACTACATCAAAAACTAATGATGTAATGTATGGTGATTAACATAACAATAAAAAATTTTTAAAAATCACTATTCTGCTTTGCCACACCCTCAGTCCTCCAAACCTCAAGGTCCTTATTAAAAAAAAACACACACACACAAAAAACTAGGGTGCCTGGGTGGCTCAGGCAGTTAAGCACCCGACTCTTGATCTCAGCTCAGGTCTTGATCTCAGGGTCGTGAGTTCAAGTCCTGCATTGGGCGTGGAGCCTACTTAAACAAACAAACAAACAAAAAACTATTATGGTATAACTTATATAGAATAAAATGTACACATTTTATAGCTTGATAAGTTTTTTTTTTTTTAAAGATTTATTCATTTATTTTAGAGAGAGAGCACGAGCGGGAGGTGCAGAGGGAGAGAGAATCCCAAGCTGACTCCACACTGAGCACAGAGCCCAATGCAAGGCTCAATCTCATGACCCTGAGACCAGGACCTGAGCTGAAACCCGGAGTTGGATGCTCAGCTGACCGAGCCACCCAGTTGGCCCTAGCTTGATGAGTTTTTAACAAACGTGTATATACTCATGTAGCCATCACTCAGATGCAGATAAAGAGCGTGTTCATCTCCTCAGAAGTTTCCTTCATGTTCTCTTGTAGTGAATATCCATCCCCCAAAGGTAACCACTGTTTGATGTCTATGACCGTTGTGACTCCCCTGAATTTCATATATAGTATGTACTCTTTTGGGTCTGACTCTTTCGCTCCAAATCATGGTTATGAAATTTACTCATATTGTGTTTATTGGTGGTTTGCTCTTTTTCATTGCTGTGTAATATTCCACTATTTGGGATACACCACAATTACTAAAGCTGAATGCAAGCATCTCTGATTTCAAGTTTCCCTCCAATCTCTTTGCTGAAGAGAGAATTTCATGGCACATTGCTATCTGCTTGTTTGGCCTGAGCCCTGCCCTCTGTTCTTCTGCCTACTCCTCTGGGGGTAGAAGGGGCAGGGTTTCATTTCTCTACCTGGCTCTCCATTATATCTTCCTCCTTCTAAGGAGGCACTGGCCCTGCCTTCTTTCCTGGGGCCGTGTAACGAGGGGCAGGTTACTGGGGAGGGGCTCCAGCAAAGTGAGGTCTGCTGCTGAATTTGTGTGGGACTCCTGATTGGTCAGGGAGGCTGGAGAGAGAAAGAGAGCGAGAAAACCAGCCAAAGGAACAGGAGGAAATCTTGGGAGGGGCTCTGGGCTTTCACAGTGCTGTAGTATTGGGATTGCACCAAGTTTAATCAGACCTCCAGGGGCTGTGGACCTAGAGCTGGAGTCTTGATTATGTCCAAGGATGCCCAATGACAGGAGTCATTTTGATTCTTAGCTCAGTTCAAAGCAGGGCAAGCAGGATTCACTTGGAAAGGATTTGGAAAGGGCTGGCTGGACTAGCTGGGAAAGCAGACCCTGCTGCTGGACTGGAGAATAGGACTTTACTTGGGAGGTCCCTGTCCCTAGGAGGCCCTAGCCAGAGGGTACCTGACAGGCTCCATGGCCCTCTGGGGGCATTAGGGAGCTTCTGAGGATCCTAGAACAGCAGACCACTATTTCTGGGCCCTACTTACCGGTGGGACGTGCCCTACTGATACCTCCCAGGTGATACTGGGGAGGGAGGAGTTCGTCTGCAGAGGCTGGGATAAGAACTGGATTGTGGTGGGAATGGGTACCTCTCCTCTCCAAAACCTTCTGCTTCCAGGCCTCCTCGGTCAAGTGCCCAGTTCAAGCCTGACCTCTCCAGGAAATCCCCCCACAGTCCATAATTACTCTCATCTATTTTTCAAAACTTTCCTTCTCTCAGGATGGTGTGAATGAACAACAGAATAAATGTATTAGCTTCCTAAACTTGCTTGCATTTCACAACATTTAGATAGAGGAGCCTTGACATTATATGTAGAGTCGGGCACAAGGTCACGCATGCATCTTAAGGAAACATGCCTATACATGCATTGCATGTTATGTAAATGAGGCTTGTGCTCCTCCCTGGGCAGAGATTTTAGTATTATAATGAGGTGAAGGTAACCATGGGCTGCTTCTGACATCTGTGTGTCAGTCTTCCTGACAAATTGTACAAACTCTGATATTCGAGCCTGGCCTGACAGGGTCAATGGCTTGGTCTTTGGTTTTCCTGAAAAGGTTTTTAGGGTGAGCTCGACATCAAACCCAAACCACAAAAATTAGGAACTCACTCCACGCCTGTAGCCAACTCATTTCTAGCCTCCAAAACCTGCCTGCTTTTGTACACTCTCTTGTGCTCTCAACTGTATTTTAAACATTTTGTCTGGAGTTTATAGCTTTTATCTGTAGAATGATCAGTTTACTAGATGTGTTTGGTGTGCAGCCCTCTGGGTGGGAAGCAGAGCCTAAGGTGACAAGTTTATTAAGTTAAATTGTTCGTGGTGGGTTCTAGCAAATATATTGTACAAAGTTGCCATTTGCACTCCTTGCTGTTACCTTTACTCGGCTTTGTTCTTTGTAGAATTTTTCGCTGCCTCATGGTGTGTACATTTGTGTATCTCTCTCCCCACTAACACGTCAGCTCTATGACAGTAGGTTCGCCTAGGTGGGGACCGAGAGCCCCAGCTCCCTGCAAAAGGGGAGAAGTCAGGGAGGTGGGAAGGCATGGGCACCAGAAGGAGCCATCTCAGCAGCTGGGCTTATGTATTATGCATAAGCTGATCTTGCTTCTTGGACGCAACCACATGGTGAGCCCTTTAAGGAATCCGAGAGTCTAGTCATTGTCGTTCTTAACCACTGGGTGGCACTGCCCACTAATTTTCCTAAGATCAAGTCAGACTAGACCAGCTTTGCCGTGGCTGCAAACCCTCACCCTCTGGGACCCAGCTTAACATGCCACCTCCATGGTGGCACTTTCTGACCTGGCCCCGACTCACAGCCTAAAGGGCTCATCACATTGAGCCCTTTAGGGCTGAGAGTAATTATGGACTGTGGGGGGATTTCCTGGAGAGGTCAGGCTTGAATTGGGCACTTGAACGAGGAGGCCCGGAAGCACGTTCTGAACACACCTTCTGTCCAGCCAGCCCAAGGCCTTTGTGTGAATTTCATGCATAGACACTTAGTGAAGCCTACTAGGTGCAAAGGGTAAATTCAAAGTGGTGGTCCCTGCCTTCAAGGCAGCCTTTTTTTAACTGAGTTTGTTCAAAGACCTGCATTGCATATAATGGATTAACTTCTCTCCTTTGCATCTAGGGTGGTGCTAGCTATGCATCCTTGGGAGAACTGAGAAAACAGTCCCTCAAATCGTCTGTGTTCTGTGCTTCAGATGAGAAGCCCCATGTTACAGAGTCTGGAGGGGAAGGCTCCTTTTTGGGGAGAACGCAAGGGGGAGGGAGTGGGAAGTTCTGAGTGTGTGTTTAGGGTGAAAGCCGCTGTGCTCACAAACAACTTCTTGATCCTGCCATTCACGACATGGTTCCTTTCCCTTAGCTATTCCTCTGCTGTAAAGGGCCATGTGGAAACTGAGAACCGTCCTCTTTCCTTTACCAGTGAGAACCTGCTGGGTGCAAGCATTCTTTCTCTGGCATGGGAGCCTTAAGTGCTGACCTGCTGTGAACTAGGCACAGGACTGGACACTTTGCATATATTAACCGGTGTGATTCTCCTAATAACCGGCAGTTGTAGGTGTTTGTTTTGGTCTCTGATTTACAGCACAGGAAACTGAAGCTCAGAGAGGTTGAATACTTTGCACCTTCACACACAGACGCACTCTAAATTCCCACATTAAAAAAAAAAAAAAATCCTCCCTTGAGCCCATTCCTACTTCTGGCTCCAACCCTAAATTCTGTTTCCCTTCCCAAAATAGCTGTTAGAAGAGTTACCTATGTAGAGTCCTGATCCCCACTTTTATAGCCCCATTCTCTCACCCCCTTTGAATGGGCTTCTGTCCATGCTTGTCCAGGTCACTGGACATTCATGGGTCAAATCCAATGGCCATTTCTCTATTCCTCTTTTACTCTTGGCTGCACTCATCACGTTTGACTCCTCCCTCTTTCTTGAATTATTTTCTTCTCTTGGCCGGCAGGTCACCAACACTGTCTTGGATTTCCTGCTTACTGGCTACTCCTCCCTCCCATTTCTGTGTGGCTCGTGCTCTGTTCTATCTCTAAGAGTGCTCCAGAGCCCATTGCTCATCCCCTTCCTGCCTGACCCCATCTGGTCCCATGGCTTTACATCTCCAGCCTGACCTTTCTCTGGCATTCCAGATTCACAACCAACTCCCTGCCCAGGATGGCTACATAGACGCCTAACAAGTGGGGGACTTTCAAAATTGTCATGTCCCTATCCTGATTCCATTCCCTAACGTGCTTTCCCTCCTCAGGCTTCCCCATTTCTAGAACCTGTGCCAACATCCACCTAGTTGCTCAAGCCCAAATCTTTCTCAGTATTTCTTTTCAATTCTGTCCCCCAAACGGTTCCCTAATCTCCTTTTCATCTACCTTCACCACTTCCTCCCTGGCCCCAGCCACCCTCACCTGTGACCTGGATCCCTGCGGGGTTGTCCGGGCGGGTCTCCCTCGCCCCCAGGAATCCGTGTCTGCACAGCAGCCAGCTTTCTTTAAACAGGTGGATCAGATGATGCTACTTGGCTGCTTAACACCATCCCTAAGGGCTTCCCACCTCCCCTGACATAAATCCCACACCCCTTACTCTGGCTTACAAAGTACCCTTGTCCTGCTCGTGTCTTCCTGGTTCCTCATCCGCTCTCCCGGCCATATACTCCAGCCACATTGCTCCCGCACCCCAGCCTAGTTCCTGGCCAGCGTTTTGCACTGGTGGTGTCCCCTGCCCGGAAAGTTCTATTCCTCACACGGCCGTCATTGAGCTGTTGGGTTGCACGTCACCTCCTTGGTGAGGCCTTTCCTCACCACCCAGTCTGAAGTAGCTACCCTGGGCATGTCCCGGGATCTTGAGAACTGCTTGGGAGTCTTTTTAACACCCCCCTCCCCAAGTTCTACCATCTAGGGCAATCCAAAATTTCTGCAAGACTTCTGTGACTTTCCAAGGACTGACTTCACATTTCTCAATCTCTAATTCCCTGTTCTAGGGCACTGGCCCTGTCTCACAGCCATGTGAACCTCAGCAGGGAGTCATCCCCCTCATCGCTTCCCCCCCCAAACCACTCACATCAAGTATTCAGGGAGCTGCATAATTGATGGGACTCTTGAGGGCTTCAGGGAAGAGGAAGGTCCCAGCATTCTCTGCACTGGCTCTAGCCACTCCCCTGCTGCTCTCCCCACCCCTCTCTGGCTCTCAAAGGCAACACAGAACCTCCTCTTGGTTCACCCCTTCCCCTGGTCTGGGCCCCAGTCTGTAGTCCTGTCCTGGGGGACTTTCCTGCCTTAACGTTTTCTTAACAGAGGTTGTTTCCTCCATGAAAGGGATTCTTTCTCTAGCTGCTAAGAGAATAACAACATTTTGCATTTTATTATAGTGCTTGTTCCAGACCTTGTAGTTGGGGATTGTCACAACAGCCCTGTAAGGGGTCAGCTCCATTTTGCAGACGAGGAAACTTGGCTCAAAGAGGTGAAGGCCATCACTGGTAAACACCAGGCTCTGGAATGATACAGTGTCCCTCCCTGTGTCTGCCTGTTTCTTCCTCAAAATCTCCTTGGCAGCAATCACAGGATCGCCACACGGAGGTCAGGGTCTCGGGAGCCCAGATCATGGGAAAGGAGGCTCTCAGGCCTTGAGCTCTTGCTCTCTTTGTGGGGTGGATCCAGTTTTCCCCTTACTCACACAGTCCTCAGCCTCATGGAGACCAGAAGTTTCTTCTGTTTAAAATATGGCCCCCAGTTCTAATGCCAGATCTGCCAATGACTCGTAGGGTGGCCTTGGGCAAGTCACTGTTCCTTCTCTAAACGGTGGTTCCCTTATCTCACAATGAGAGAAAGCTCTTTTCTGTCCTACATTCTACAGTCTTAAAGAAAAGTCAGATGCCGGCATAATAAGGCTCATTTACTGAGCACTCGCTCTGTGCTAAGCATTCTCCTACCCCTCTCCACATCTGGAGGTAGGTCCTGTTATTTGACCTATTTTATAAACGTTGAAACCGAGGCTTAGAAGGATTTAGTAGTTGCCCAAGGTATCCTAGTAAATGGCGGAGTTGGGATTTGAACCTAGATTTTGCCTTTCTGAATTTGGAGCATCAGCCCTGTCCTGCTAATACTAGTTCTGGCTGCTGACAACTCTCCACTGGTCACTCACACACGTGCACGGACATATGTCCTCTCTGGGGGGAAAGGCATGTTCACCTGGCCTATCTTCGAAGGCCTCCCTGGAGGCCACACAGCATTTCTTACTGACCTGCCAAAGCGAGCCTCAGCACATCCATCATCTGGTTCAAATCCTCATGGTGCAGGAAATGACTGCACGGAGAGGGACACGTGGCCAGACCTCTTCCCTGCATGTCAGTTCTCTTTGTACTACACACAGTTGCTTCCTTGTGTGCGTGCCCTCCTGTCCTACCCACTGGTCTCCCCATGTTGCTGTGTGTGGTCTTCACCTGTCCTGAGGCAAAGGCCTTTCTCGGACCTAGCAGTGAAAGTGACCCACTATTCTAGGCCTTATTTTCCACACCCCACCTCCCATCAAGCCCCCCTCCCCGCCCACACGGCCCCGTCCCACAAGGCTGACAGTCATGTGAGCTGGTTGGTTCACGTGGGTGAGGTTTTTGCTTTAGGATGATCAGGGCTGGCAGACCCCTGTGTGTCCCAGGGAGGGGGTCCTCTGTGTGTGTGTGTGTGTGTGTGTGTGTGTGCGAGAGAGAGAGAGAGAGAGAGAGAGAGAGAGAGAGAGTTTAAGGCCAGGCATATATCTACCTTGAAAAGACTAGGAATAGCCCTCTTTAAAAACAATTGGAAGCTCCAGAGGGAAGTATTTCCAGTGTTAAACCGTTGGGAGTTTCTGGCAAGCTTTATATGATGTGCTAGGATGGGACTTTGACTTTGTAGATAGACCTTCAATTAGGTTTTCAGACTGACCTCTCACCTCTGAACTCTGATGGACCCAGAGAGAGAGAGAGAGATAACAAACAACGTTTCCTGTCCAGCTTGTCAGGATCCTGGCCTTGGCCTTTGTTTCCTGTTTTCAGCCCCATCCCCATCCTGTCCTTTAGGCTTTTGAACTCTGGTTCCCTGATTTTGACCCTGGTGCTGGCTCAGGAATTTGAAACTTCCTGCTGCCTTGGGTGTACATGCTGAACTTGTTCTGGCTCCTGTGTCAGTCTGAGGCCTGCCACCCCTCCATGTCCACTCTGGCCTCTGCAAGCAAAGGTCCGGGCCTGACTGCATCGTATTTGTTAGTGACTCTGGCATCCCTGGGCTGTGAGCTACTAGAGGGAGGCGTTTGATCATATTCAGCCGTAACGCCTCAGCTCTGATAGCAGGGAGGGTAAAGAGAAATCCCTGGATCAAGGAGCAGGAACTCCCAGTCCAGGAGGTTCTAATGCAAGCTCCCTGTGAAGGGACGGGGGCAGGAAGCATGTGCGTCAGAGCCTCAGACCCTTACCTGCCTCCAGCCCCTAGCTGGAGACTGATGAGTCACCGTACAAGTTAAAGTGCTTTGGGCACAAGTAATAGAAACTAAGATCCCCTAACCTTGGCTAATGTAAAAGAAAGGGGTATGGACAGCGAGACGTCCACCAATGGATGAATGAGTAGACAAAATGTGGTACATACACACGATGAAACATTATTAGGCCTTAAGAAGGAATGAAGCCCCTGACAGTGCTGCAACCTGGGTAAGCCCTGGAGACAAGACGCATGTGACACGTGCCCGTGGCTCAGCGTGGGAGCTGAGATCCCTGCTTCTCTCTGTTCCGGCCCTGCCTGGGGAAGACCACACAGCTGCACATCAGAGGATCTAGCAAAACCTCTGTGACAAGGACAAAAACTATTAACATTATTAATAGCTATCCTTATTTTCCCACTCTGGCCTGCTAAAAAAAAAAAAAAGCAGCTATGTTTTAAAAGAAAAGAAGAAGAAGAAGAGATCTAGTCAAGGGATAAAGATGGACAGGAAAATCAAGAATTCTGTGGGGCTTTTAATGAGTCAGAGGCCAGAGATGTTCTGGCCGGTTGGAAGCCTAGCATAATTATTTGGGACGGCTGGTGTGTGGGTGTGAGGTGAGGCACTGAAAGAGCGAGAAGAAGGATGTGAAATATGTATTTCTGTGTATTAAGGATGCATGTATCCCTGTCCCCCTTAACTTTGGCATTTCCTCCAGAGATTGAGAACGTTTGAAATACTTTTATTTTTATTTTTATTTTTTAAGATTTTATCTATTTATTTGACAGAGACACAACGAGAGCAGGAACACAAGCAGGGGGAGTGGGAGAGGGAGAAGCAGGCTTCCCGCGGAGCAGGGAGCCCGATGCGGGGCTCGATCCCAGGACCCTGGGGATCATGACCTGAGCCGAAGGCAGACGCCTAACGACTGAGCCACCCAGGCGCCCCTGAAATACTTTTAATTAGCATCTCTGATTGCGACTGTCATTCAGACCACACGCCCCCCCTCCCCTGCATTTCACAGGGCTGCACCTTTCTTTCCCAAACCTGGACTCCCACCGAGGCCTGATGGTCATGGAGAGCTGTGATGTTGTGGCCTTCCTAAGGCCTAACGCTTTTGACCTGGGCCAAGTTCCTGGGAGGCAGCAAAGGTATATTGGGATCCTTGATGTACTCTTGGACCCATTTGTTTTGGGGGTTGGCGCAGACCTCTCGATTCTTTTTGGTGACAAAGCTGTGGAGGCAGAGTTAGACGGTCAGTAGTCACGGAATGGGGTGGGGGGTCCAGTCCATGCTCCCCCATTTCTAGCTCACCTGCGGCTTGCCTCATACTCTTCATTGCCTCCCTGGGCCTCCCCCACCTGAGTTCCCTCAGAAGGCCTCCCTGTCTGGGTTCTAGACCTCATCATCCCGGCTTCAGCCTGTTCCCCGCTCAGGCAAGATGGCTGCCATTTATTGGGCCACACAGCTCTAAGTGGCAAAATCAAGAATTCAAGCCAGGCCTTCCCTGTGAGAGTCAAAGCCCGAGTCCTTAATCATGACTCCCCTCCTTCTCGCATGGAGACTTCCTGGTTCTGTGCATCTCGTTCCCGCCCCGGGTTCCCCTTCCGCCTCCACAGAAGTATCTGCAGGGAATGCTTACATGATTGCCGGCAGGTGACAGTTGAGGGCCTTTCTGTATCCCACCACCAGTTTCTTTGGCATTACTTTCTCATGGTGCTTCAGGCAGCAGGTGTGAGAACTGTTCAACGACTCAGGACTTTCTGAGGGAATCACATTGAAAGCTGAGCCAAGTAGGTGTAGAGGGAGCCCATGGTTGCCTACCTTCATCCCCCATCCCTTGCATTCCACACCTCTCATGGCAAAGCCATCTGTTAGCGGAGGCTGATGACAGCTTGACAGGTAACAGAGAAAGTGGAAAAAGTAGATGAGGACACACACGTAGAACCTCCAGCCTCTGCACTGAGTTTCATCAAGTGCAAATGCCTCAGTTATTCACATTTGCTGGTGAACCAGGGCTTGGTTTGGCAAACACGTATTGGGCTCCTATTACATGCCAAGCTCTAAGGGGGCAAAAAACACGAGGAAGACACAGTCACTACTCTTGAGTATCTCCCAGTCTAGTCAGGGTGAAAAGGAAGAGTGAAAAATATTACAGTGGCATGTGCTCTGGGATAGGATAGAATTTGGCAAAAGGTGCTCTGGAAACAGCTTTGGGTGGCTGGGAAGTCCCATAGCACGCGTGTGCACGCAAGTGCATGGCTTGATTCTTGAAGGCTGAGCAGGATTGAGACAAAGGGGTTGTAGGGCTTGGGAGAAAGGAAGGTATGAAGGCTTAAAGGTGGGGGAAGCTTCTGTGTTGGGGGAGCATTGAGCAGCTGCGGATGGCTGGAATGCAATGCGAGAAGAAAGATGTAAGGAGATGAGATTGGGGCTCCTGGGTGGCTCAGGTTAAGCATCTGCCTTGAGCTCAGGTCATGATCCGGGGTTCCTGGGATCGAGCCCTGAGTCAGGCTCCCTGCTCAGTGGGGAGTCTGTTTCTCCTCTCCCTCTGCCCCTTCTCCCCACCACCGCACTCGTATGCTCTCTCAAATAAATAATAATCTTAAAAAAAAAGAAAATAAAAAAATGTAAAAAGAAAAAAAGAGTTGAAATTGGAGAGAGAGAGAGAGAGAGAGGGGAGGCTCAGCACACCTTCCTTGGAGGGGAGGGTGGAGTCTATCCTAGATGCATTAGAGGGGCTGGGACCAGGGAGGAGGGTGAGATGAACAATGAGCCAGAGAAGTTAGGGCGGGAAGAAAGTGTTCTAATTTAGGCTTTAGGTCAGACATCTTGAATAGGAATCTTTTTTTTTTTTAAATTTTTTTTTATTCTTATGTTAATCACCATACATTACCTCATTAGTTTTTGATGTAGTGTTCCATGATTCATTGTTTGTGCATAACACCCAGTGCTCCATGCAGAACGTGCCCTCTTTAATACCCATCACCAGGCTAACCCATCCTCCCACCCCCCTCCCCTCTAGAACCCTCAGTTTGTTTTTCAGAGTCCATCATGTCTCATGGTTCGTCTCCCCCTCCGATTTCCCCCCCTTCATTCTTCCCCTCCTGGTATCTTCTTCTTCTTGTTTTTTTTTTCTTAACATATATTGCATTATTTGTTTCAGAGGTACAGATCTGAGATTCAACAGTCTTGTACATTGAATAGGAATCTTGACTAAATGATTTGAATCATGAGCAAATTTTTAAAATCTCTCTAGGTCTCCTCATCTATGAAATGAGGGTAAAAAATGCTTACGTCCTGGGATCAGGGTGAGGGTTGGTGGAGAAAATGGTGGTTAAGCCCTTAATTCAGAGCCTGGCACATAGAAAGGCTCAGTCAGCGCTTGTTATCATTAAGAGCAGATGGTAGGAATGACCATTCTTCTTGCCCGGAAATGCCACTTTCCCGCCTCTCTTTGATGCTGACGGGATGCTGGCCTCAGTTGGTTGTTAGCACCATGTTTCCCTTGAGCTCCCCTGACTGCTCATCAGTTGGGGATATCACATAGGAGGACAGGCAGAGACCTCCCCCAGCCCCCAAAACTGCAGAGTGCAAATCCCCTTGCAGCCTGACCCCTTGCTTCCAGCTGGTGGCCAAGACTGGAATATCTCGAGAGTACCATTTGGCCGATCCATGCTTTGCGTGGGCCATTTTCTCTTTTTGGAAGACTGAACCCACTGCAGCGGTCTGTTTGACCTTCCCTAAGGGCATTGTTGCCTCCTGCCACCCACGAGATGCAGCTCTGCTCATAGCGATGGCCATGACCCCGGTACTCCAAGCAAAGTTTACCAAGTTCAGGGGCATTTTGAGAGTGTACGGGCAGATTACATGGGGTGTGGGTGGCCCTTGCTCCCCTGAGAGTTTATACAGGCAGAGTCCGGCCAGACCAGATGCCCGGGGTAGCTTTAGAGAGAAAAGAAGGGCTGGGGCACCACACCCTGGGGTGGGTATGTGGTGTCTTTCATAAATGGTGGTTGAGTCAGGGGTAGAAAGTGGGTTAAACCAACCTTGTTCTCCATAGGTCCCGAGCATCCTGTGGCTCCAAAACCTTTCAACCCCTTTCCTCTTTTCTATGGACTTTTCCTTTTTCTATGTGGACTTTTTCTATGGACTTTATCCCCATTCCCCAGACCTGAGCTGGGGAATGGGTGTAGAGGCCATGAAATTCTCATATGCCCACCTGGGCATCCCACTGGGCCTTCTTTCGGCTGCCATGATAGTCCCAGCAATCTGTGCCAGACACTGCAAGGAAGGGGTGTCTAGGTTTAGAGTCCCCACTCCTGGGCTTAGCCGCCTCCCCAACGCTTTTCGTCCTGCTCTCCCAGAGCATCTGCAGCACCTGTCTTGCTCTCCTTTCATTGCTCATGTTTATTATCATCTCTTCTGTTACTTCCTTGGCTCCCCCAAATGATCATTCCTGTTCTCCAACCTCGGGACCCCTGATGTGACCTTGACCCAGCTTCCTGAAACTGCCTGATGACCCCAGAAGGGGTCGGGACCCCAGCCCAGCTCTACTTGCAAAAGGGAGAGTTTGCAGACAGCAGGTGTGCCTGCAGGAGGGGAGGCCCTGCGGCTGATGACAGACGTGAGAGGGCTCTTGGCATCACCTCACTGCCAGCTACCTTGTCCCCCCTTCTCATTCCTGCCCTACAGGGACAGGTGGACTCACTTGACTGGCCGTGCAAAGCAGGAGTGGTGACGATAAGGATGAGTAGAAAGAGGGCAGCCCCGGAGACCTTCATCCTCTCAGCGGGGCCCTTCAGCTTCAGGGGAAAAGCTGGTCGTCCACTCTGACTTCAGGGCCCTCTGGACTCTGACCACTTCGGAGCGGGTGGCGGAGGGAGGAGGGGCCTCCCTCAGTGTTTGCTGAAAGGGGGGCGGGGCCTGGCGCAGGTGAATTAATAAGATTTAAGTTCAGGAGGAGAAGAGTGGAGAAAGGGAGTGAGTGGTTCGTGCGCGCTGGGTGTCGGCCACCTTGTATGCCCTGTTTTACTTAATCCTTGCAGGAGTGAAGCGGAGATTATGACTCTGTTTTATAAATGAAGGCCACCGAGGCTTGGCGAGGTTAAAGAAATTCTCCCAGGCCACAGAGGAAGGAGGCAGGCAGTTCTGAAAACCGGATCCGTGTGATTTCACCACCTTATGGGCCAGCCGTCTCTATTTTGGGGGAGGTGGAGGGAGGGTGGAGCCACCCCAGTTCCCCCAGGTGAGCCATCACTGGGAAGGTGAACATAAGGCAGGATTAGAGAGTGCACAGACTGGGGCAAGGGGTAGGGTTTAGGCCTCTGAAAACGATGTGTCAGACAGATCCCCTGTCTGACACATGACTGACACATGACTGAGCTCAGAATTTTTCCTGTCACAGATTATGTTACTAATACACAGAGAAAAACAATGTGCTGATCTTGGGTCCTCATTTATTGCTGAGGTGTTTGGCTTGTTTATTGATTTTTTATTTATTTTATTTTATTTTATTTTTTACTATCTTTGGACCTTGGACTCTGAACCAGTTTTAGGTCTAGTTGGCCATCCCTCTTGAGTCCCCGCGGTATGGGTTCCTCCAACCTGCCGCTGTGGCCAATTATGGCCAGCAGAGGGCGCTCCAACTGCACACGCACCTGACAACCCGCTTCTGTGTCCCACAGTTCCAGGTTCCGGGTCCCCGGCCTTGACCAGGGCTAACCTGTCCCTCAGCATCTTCTCTCTTCAGACTGCCTCAGGACCCCATTCCTGGGGTTGAAGGCAGAGTTCAGAGAAGAGATGGAAGATACAGGGGGTTTTGCTGTGGATGGACTGTGAGCTCTAGAGGCAGAGGGGGGAGTGTTTCAGTAAATGAAGAGTAGAGGGAGGCAGGGGCGGATTGAGACCCTTATGGGGCTTGCTGTTTGGCATGACTGCTCTAAATAGGGAAAAGTTGTATGATGTATTTAGTCCTGCTGGGTTCAAGGCAGTTAGCGGTGGGGAAGCTGTCCTTTTTATGAAGGTAGGGAGGGTATGTCTGTGGGGTACCCCTGGGCTGCTATGTATGGAGGCAGGGCGGTCTGGAGAAGCCTGGCTGTGCCTTTAGCATACAAGCCTCCTCTTGGCCCTGGTCTTGGAAGGCCGCTGGCCAGGGAAGGATGGCCACAGCGCCTACACTGGGCATGCTCTTCCTCTGAGTATGCAGAGCTCCCCCTCGAACCCTGAAGATGGGTCTGAGAGCCTTTGGGGGCAGCTGGGTGTTATTCATGGAGCATAACCTCCTCCTGATTCCTGCCTCATTCCATCCATCCATCCATCCATCCATCCATCCATCCATCCATCCATTTCCTGAGCACCTGCTATAGGCCAGGCTTTCTGTTAGGCCTTTTGGAGGGCACAAAAGTGGCTCTAACAATAGAGTACAACCTGATGTATGTAAGTGGAGGGGAAGGGTTGGATAAAATATGTCCCCAAATCATTCTTGTCCCAGATGGCTGGGAACAAGGGCCTTGGGAGCTGCTCAGAACAAAGGATTTTGAAGTTTGGCTGCTATGAAGAAGGCTTTATGAAGATTTACCCGCAAAACCAGGTGATAACTCTTAGCTTTACACTTGTGTAGTTTATATAAGATAATACGCACAGGCTACTTAGCAGACTGCTTGGAAGGTAGAAAGCGCTAAGACAATGTCTGTTACCATCCTGATGATGATTGTGTACCCCCATCACAGGCCCTGACCTGTTGTTTTGCACCCAGGGCTGACCACACCTCTGCAGAACAAAGACTGATGCCGAGGGTGCCACACGGGCTGGGCTCCAACGAGTAGGTTCAGTAGAAATGAGTGAGGGCAGGGAGGGCATGAATTCAAGGTCTTTAATTCAAGGCAAGGCAGCTCCTGAGAGGCGGCTGGGGCTGAGAGGGGGGCCGTGGCCTCTTCTCTCTAAGATGGCCAGCTGTGCCCTTCTCCACCACTCTGGGTCACTCATTTCTCCCCAGGTCCTTGATGTAGTCCTGGACCCAGGCATCACTGGGGTTGGCACATATGGAATGGCCCTTTTTGGTGATGAAGCTGTGGAGCAAAAGGGAGAAGGGTTACCAACTGAGGCTTCCAGCAGCTGGGAAGTGAAAGCCGGTCAGCCCTCCCGAGCAAACTCCTCACCCACCTAGGCTGTTTCTCCTTCCTCTGCTAGAGGCAGCTCAAGGCCAGTCTCCTCTCTGAGACATGCTCTCCAGCCCCTCAGGGTCCCCCTGGGCCCATCTAGCCTCCGTGCTCCCCCTGCCCTTGGAAGTGCCCCCCTCCCCATCTCCTCCGTGCTCCCCCTGCCCTTGGACGTGCCCCCCTCCCCATCTCCTTCCCTGATGCCTCCCCATCCATGGGGTCCTCTTCCTCCTGCTCCCTGCAGGCTCAGCCAGGCCAGAAAGCCCCCTGGGTTGCCCCTCTACTGCCTGTTGCCGCACCTGGGAGGTGCTCTGGGGAGTCCCCATTCCGGGTCCTCCCTCCCCCACCCCCGGCCTTGCGGGCTCCCTGCCCCCCAGTGGGGTGTGCGGGGTGCCACTTACACAATGCCAGGCCTGGCGCACTGGCTGCTGGTCTCATAATAACCTGTGATCCGGTGACGTGGGATTGCGTGGGCAACGTAGCCGACGCAGCACTCGGCCGGGTGGTAAGGTCCTCCTGAGGAGAGAGGACGGAGGGAAGCTGAGCCTGGGCTCTTTGTTAGAGGCCAGACCTGCTGGCTGCTTCTGCACTCCAGAGTGTGGAAGAGGGAAGGAAGGAGGAGGTGGCCCCGCTGAATTCGGACATAGGATTGTGCAGATTCTCTCCTCTTTCCCTCCTCCTGCATCGGCAATCACCTTCCTTCCTGTTCTTCAACCTCCCCTAGAAAGACTGGCTGATGACCTTCAACTCTGGATTGAAGATTAGCAAAACCCAAGTCTTCTTAGTGAGTACACACCAGCCCTGCGGGGCAGGCTCGCACAGATGTTCCACATAAGAGGGATATTTGGAAGAAATCTCCATGAGGGACAGGGACACACGCCAGCTGGGCGTGCAGACCCAGCCCCTCCCAATCTGCCCATTCTGCCTGTGTCCCCATGGAACCCCTGTCCTGCAAAGAGGGAAGGAAGCTGACACCAAGGTCCAAGGACAGGGAGTCAGGACACCCAGATCCCAACCTCCCCTCGCCTTTCCTGGCTTTGTGCCCATGGCAACTTTATTCCCCTGTTAGTTTCCTCATCTGTCAATGAGGTTGTTGGACTGGATTGGTGGTTTTTACACTGAGCTCCCTGGGGGTCTTGGGGCTTCGGGGTCTCTTTCAGAGATACTGATGCATTAGGAGTAGAGTTTTGGGGATAGTATCCCTTTTGGCCCTTTTTGCTGTTTTACATATTAGGTTTCTGAGTAAGATTTTGCTTGAAGAAGGGTTCCACTGTCTAAAAAATGTTAAACATCACTGGATTAGGTGAACTGCCCAGTTATTTTCTGATTCTGCAATTCCATGGCTCTCATAGGAGGTGTGGGAGGGGGACAGTGGAAATCACACGTTCAGTCAAGCTTGACTTATGGAGGTAGCAGGAAGGGCATTTCTGACCAAGGGCCCTGGAGAAACAAGAAGCCACCATGGTCATGGAGTGGAGGGATGGGGGTGTGCACATTATGTGACCAACCTGGATAGGACTGGGAGTGTCCGGGCAGTGGCCTCCGAGGTCACCAGGGCGGCTGCATGCGTGGGTGGGAAGGGAAAGGCCTGGTCTTTTACCCAGCTAGCATCCTCCCTCCCCAAAGAATGGGATAAGGGGTCCTCTGGTCCCTGCCCAGATTCTCATTAACGTTAGACCGGCTTTATTTCAATAGCCTCCTCTGTTTCCCTCCCAGTTTCTGAAAAGGAGACGAGGTAAAATTGAGGGGTGAGGCATAGTTTTGGATGTGTGTGAAGGCAGCTCATCCTGAGGAATAAGCTGGGAAAGGGTGGCGAGATGGACCTGTACTTTCGTGGTTCCCCTCAGCGCACACCTAAGCAAGGCTGCCCTTGCGGGGTGGGGCTCACTCTGGAAACAGGTGGCCCCAATCTCAGGAGGCAAGCAGACAGATGGCTTTGAGGGTCCCCCCAAACTGCTCCTCTATCTCCCTGGGGATAATGTCCCCCAGATGGGCTGGGCCACTCTTACTTAATGGCAGAGAGAGATGAACTGAGGGAGTGGAGAGGCAGGCCTCACTCCATGGCCTTGGTGGGCAGGGAGACTGGTCCTGGAGGGCGAGGACGAAACCAGTTTCAGAAGACCCCAGACCTCCTTCGAGAGCCCCTCCTCCTTATATCCCCAGCAACCTTACTCCTGATTCTTTCCCCACAGGGCCCAGGTTGGAAGGAATACAAGGTGTTGCACTCACGTGAGGAGAATTCAGCCTTGCGCCCCAGGGCGCAGGTGACGAGGAGGATGACGAAGAGGGAGATGGCTGCCATGGAGACTTTCATCCTCCTGGTGGGGGAGAACTTTATCCTCCTGGTGGGGAGCTGCTGCAGGAGGAGAGCTGCCCTGGTAGGGACTTCGGAGGCTCCTGGGCTGAGGAGGTGTTGAGAAATGATCATCAAGGCAAAATGTTTTTTTTAAAATGAGGGAACTAAGATGACAAAGGGAAGTAGGGAGTAACGATGCCTCAGCAATTTCAGATCCTGAACGTTTGTTGAGGGCAGAGTAAGGGAAGCCTGGAGAGCCAAGATTTCAGGGAGGAAATTGCCTTCCATCCCTAGTGGGAATAAATTTAACTCCTTGGATATAAGCCCCCCCTTTGGTGTAGGCCACAGCACAGGGCCTGGGGTTACTGTTGCACACTTAGTGCAAGACCTCAAGGCTGGGACATGGCCTGTGCCCGATTCCAGTCCTGGGCCTGGAACAACGCCATGTGTGGAGGTTCAGGATCTGTTTGTCTGGAGATCAGAGGGGATTTGGGGTACCAGGATGAGGGCTGGAGCCCCGCAAGTCCGGTCTTACTAATCTGGGCTAGGAACTCCTCACTTAAACACTTAGGCAGAACCTCCAGCTCCCAGGCTTATCACCACCCTCTCACCGTACCCTGGGGTGAAGAAGCGCCACGATGCTCAGTAGATAATTTATTTAACAAACATTACATAATGGTTATATGCACTAGGCACTGTCCCAAATGTTTTAGGAATATTAGCCCATTTAATCTTTAAATCAGCAGTTGAGGAAACTGAGGCAGAGAGAGTATAAAAAACTCCCCCAAGCTTTGACAGTTGATAAGTGGAATCAGTGTTCAAACCTGGGCAGTCTAGTTTCCAAGTCTGTGTTCTTAACTGCTATGCCCTGGGGAAACATCGGGCCCCCCCCCCCCCCCCCGCCCCTTGCCCTGACTAAGCTGTCTCTGTAAGTGTCCTGGCTAGTGTGGCTTTTCTGCAAAGCCTTTAGTCTGAGCCCTTTCTGAGCTTTGGGGCCCTCTCTTGGTTTCTGACTTTTGTTACAGAGAAGCTTGATGGGTACCTAGAAAATGCCCTGTTCAGGGAGGGCTAGTACGCTTCACTGATTCAGGGTGGACCAGAGTTCTGTGTTGCACACCATTCTGAGGCCATGTCCACACACCTCAGAGGGAGTGCTGTGACTAACATGTGGTTCCTGTTAGGGTGCAGTTCACAGGCTATGTATTGCCATCTTTAGATTAGTCTAAACTGGCCATTTATGGAGGAGGAATTGGGACTCAGGAAGGGCCAGGGGCTTGCTCATAATTACAGGATGACTGGGATGCAGAACAGACCTGCCTTAGTCTAGTGGCCTTTACCATGCTCTTCTTGGGGGCCCTTGGCCCATTTTGCTTGCTGCTGTGGTTGGAAAGCTGTTCACATCTTCTTTCCTTGACTGGACTCATCAGGGCAGGGAGCTTCTGTTCTTTATCTTTGCCCATTCACACAGAGCCTGGCAGGGAGCAGGTGATTTATAAATGCATGTTTTAGAAGAAGCATGAATAAATAAATTGAGCAGGTCAAAGTACGTACATCTCACAGGAAACATGCTGGGGTGCCAAGACAGGCATTTATTAGACGTATTCTGTGTTTGTTATCATCAATAACAATACTATTTAAACTCTCCAAATCAAATAACAATTGCCATTAGGAATCATTTAAGGAAATAAGTTGTTTTGGGGGTGAATATGAGTTGGAAGGAAACAGTGTTTACTTTGTTTTCCTGGAGATTTAGCCTCCCTGCCAAGTTGTTGTTAGGAGCCTTACAGGATATCCCTTTATTTTCTAAGAAATTATTAAGTTCCTATCTATGTTAATCTGTATATGCTAATTGCTATAATAAACAACCCCTAAATCTCAGGGGATTAATTAAATGAAGGCTTATTTCTTGCTCTCGTCACAGTCCAATGTGTGTGAGCAGTAGGATGAGGGTGTGTGTGTTGGGGAAGGCTGTTCATGCACCTGTTCAGGGACTAAGCCTTCTTCTATCTGTGATTCCCCCAGTTTCAACACAAGGCCTCCAAGTTTGCTACAAATGGAAGAGGCAGAAGAGAGCTGGGAGATTTTCATGTACCAGTCCCAGAAATGATATAGATGACTTTCACTTAACACTCCATGGCCAGAATGAAGTCACCTGGCTCCAATTTAATGACAAAAATATGGAAAATATAGATCATCTGTGTGCGTAGGAGAATGGAATGGGTTTATTGACTACATCACTTCTTTGCCACAATATCAAATGCCAGGTACTGGGCTATGCTTGGAGGGTGGGAATGAAGATGACCCTGACCTCAGAGGACTCATAGCTTCAAGAGGGACTCAAAAAAGTAAATGAAAATTACAATACAGTGGGATGAATGGAATTTGGTAGCAACATGGAGACCTTAAATATTCTGTTGCCCACTGGTAAGTATGTAGTACCTATTTAAAAAATATTAAAAATGTTTTCCAAAGCAGCACATACACATTGATTTAAAAAAAAAATCAAAGAATACAGAAGGAGTGTGTGGGACATACACATTCTGAGTTCCTGCTTGTCTGAAGATGTCCTTACTCATCCCTCATACTTGATGGATATTTTTGCTGGGTATAGAATTCTACCTTGAGAGTAGGAGAATTTTTTTTGCAAGGGGGGACTTATATTTGTGTTTTTCCCCTGGTTTTTCCTCTTTCTAGACATTTTTTTAAAGTTAATGGTCTTTTTATTGGAAAAAAAGACTAGCATTTACAACTAGGAATGGACATAAATTGTAATTTCTTGAACAGCAATGTTGACGGTGTCCCACAGCCTCAGCCTACTCTGCTGGCTCCAAGTCATGGTTCAGAAGGTTTTAAAAATGGAGTCCAAAGATAGTCCCTTCCTTTTTAAAACTTTGTGTGAATGGTGACAGCCACACCCGCTTTGCTCTAGTACAACGAGGACAAGTCTAACCCAGCACACGCAGCCTGCTACCAGGATGAGTGTCATCATCACCATGGGTCAGGGCACACGGAAGTATGAGAGGGCTGTTCTGCTAAGGGGGCTATGTTTAGACTATTTATCCTTCATTCATTTTTCTGCACAGAATCCTGAGGTAAACCAATTTTAAATGTTTGTTTTCAGTAAACCAGCCATGACGATTTATACTAACAAACTGAACTAGAACCCATTTGAATACGCTTTCAATTTGTTTTTTTCATTTATCATTTTTAACACAAATGCCTGATACTGCTCAATTGTCAAGCAGCATGCAAGAAAAACTGGCCAGCCCAAACAGTGTATTAATCAAGAGCAAATGGAACTGCAAGGAGTCCACGAAATGCTTCTTGATCATTAAGGTAGTACAAGTATTTATATTATAAAACTGATGGGAGCTTGATCTTTAAAGGACAGGACCACCAACCGATACATGCAGATTTTGTGTGTGTGCACCTAAGGGACCTTTGACATTCAGTTTTGCTGTAGAGAAACAGAATGAGTAAACGAACTTTTTTTTTTTTGCAAGAGGTAAGTAAGAGATTCAGTTGGATTCTTCTGGGGGGGGGAAAAGGAATTGAAAATAAGTCTTCATTTTACAATCATCATCTATATGAATTCTTCAGAGTCAACTTGTCCATCTCCATCAATATCTGGTTCTCTGACCATTTCATCGACTTCATCTGTTCGTTTTTCTCCCAAGTTTGTCATGACATGAAGTAGTTCTGCCACACTGATGTAACCAGGGCCATCCTTGTCAAAGACTGGGAATGCCTCACAAATTTCTTCTTCACTGTCTGTATCTTTCATTTTTCCAGCCATCCTAGTCAAAAATTCTGGTTAGTCAATGGTGCCGTTACCGTCAGCATCCACCTTGTTGATCATATCCTGCCGTTGGACTTCTGTTGGGTTCTGACCCAGTGACCTCACAACAGTTCCAAGTTCCTTTGTTGTGATGGTGCCATCACTGTGTTTGTCAAATAAGGAGAAAGCTTCCTTGAACTCAGCAATCAGCCATGCTGCGCGCTAAGGGAGGGGGAGCAGAGGGAGCCAGGGTGGTTGCCCTAGTGCAGGGGCTGTGGTGGTGGGGTGCCCCCCACACTGCCACAGCTAAGGCACAGTGTGCGCTCAGCGCTGTGAGTAATGGCCCCCTGCCTGCGAGGCTCTCAGCACTACTGCCCCATTCTCTAGGGGATTTTAAGATTTCTGATTTATCCTTGTTTTTTTTTTGCTTTTTGACAGAAAAAGATGATCCGAGGCTCATCTTATACTTTGCCCCAGCTCTAGGAATCAACCATTTCTCCAATGAGTCCTGGTTCCCATTAGTAAAGGATGGTTTTGAGAAATCTGGGTGCTTAGGGTGCTCACGGCTTATGGGAAGGGCATAGCTCTTAGGTCTGAGCTCTTAGTGGACAGAACTAGGAAATATATCGAAGCATATATGTGTGAATGTGTATATAAATTTATATCTATTTCTATTATATCAATCTCACACATTTATAGCAATTTCTATGTCATCAGTCTCACTATATGAAAAACCAAAAGTTTATACCAATACATTCAATTCCAAATCAACACCACAGGGTTTATTTTAACCTTCCTTGTCTATGTGTTTCCCTCTCTACTTTACAGTGAGAAATCTGGC
Organism: Neomonachus schauinslandi; assembly: GCF_002201575.2. Classification (NCBI taxonomy): domain Eukaryota; kingdom Metazoa; phylum Chordata; class Mammalia; order Carnivora; family Phocidae; genus Neomonachus; species Neomonachus schauinslandi. The sequence continues at coordinate 22,937,985 of NC_058417.1, forward strand.
TCCCATTAACCTCAATATGTTTACCTCTTTGCATTGTCCCCTGTATATACCAATCTTCTGGCCATACTGACTGTATCACAGGTCACACTGGCCTCAACCATGTGGGTCATGCCCTCTGCCGCAGTCCTAGCTGAGTCCTCAGGTGAGCCCCCTGGTTCACACCAAGAGAATGAATACATGAAGGGGGAAAAAAAGAGAAAAGGGAATGAGCTATATATTTAAAATCTTCACTGTGGTTCTGAAAGTAGAAGAGTAAAAACATGGATGTTTCCATTTGCTGTTTTATGTCTTGATGATTTCTGTTGCAGCTCTTTGAAGTTTTTGTTTTATTTTTTTTTATTTTTTAAAGATTTATTCATTTGAGAAAGAGAGCAAGAGAGCAAGCATGGGAGCATGGTGGGGAGGGGCAGAGGGAGAAGGAGGGAGAGAATCTCAAGCAGACTCCCCACCAAGCACAGAGCCCAAGGCAGGCTTGATCCCAGGACCCTGAGATCATGACCTGAGTGAAAATCAAGAGTTGGCTGTTTAGCCAAGTGAGCCACCCAGGTGCCCCGCCCCCCGTTTTTAAGAACTTTTAAACACAATTTTTCTAGCTATTTTGCACAACTCCCAAGATTTTTACTTTAAAAAATTTTTTTTAAAAGATAAAAAAATTTTTAAACTAATCTCTATACCCAGTGTGAGGCTTGAACTCACAACCCCAAGATCAAGAGTTGCTCACTCTACCCACTGAGCCAGTCAGTGCCCCTCAAGATTTTTGCTTTTAAAAATTGAAAATTGGTTGCCAGACTTATTTAGCCATGTTTAAACTTTCCTCAATTGCATATTTCTTTTATAATTAAACAACTCTGATAAGCTTCATCTTAAAAAGAAAACAAATATCAACACAAGTCAAGAACTGGCTCATTTTGTTGTTTGTTCTTAAGAAGACCATAAAGATTTATTTTTCAATTCTTTGAAATTGTTTTTTGGTTACATGGAAACATGTGCTTTTTATAAAAGCTGCAAACAATGCTGAAATTACAGAGTCAAAAGTGAGAGTTCTTCAAATTTCCATTCTACCCTGTAGCATCAACATTACCTGGGAACTTGTTAGATATGCTGATTTTGGGGGGCTCCACTTAGTCCTACTGAATTAGAATTTCTGGAGATAAGATCCAGCACTCTGTTTTTAACAAGCCTTCCAGATGTTTCTTTCTTTTTTTTTTTTCACATGCATGTTTAGTGTTTTATTCTTTGAAGAATGGTTCTGAAACATTACACTAAGTCAGGCTGAAAGGTAAAGTTTAAAATAGTTTTATAAGGCTATAACATATGACTGTTCATTCCCCAAATTTTGACCATAGAGCTTATGATATACCTAGTTGGCAGTAGGACCAGGTTTTTCCAAATAGTCATCATTTTTCTCTTGTATGCATAGACTTCTTCTCTCTAGCTGTATTCTGCTTTTGTTGCATTATCTCAGAGTCCCTCTGCTTTCTCCAAGAGGTGGTCAAGCTATCCTCTTTTCTTTTTTCCCTGCTAATTTCCTGGGATTTCTTCATGTTTTTCTGGCGGGCACGTTCTCGCTAATTTCCTTACTCACGGGCCGTGCTCACCCGGGACTGAGCCTGGAAGAGTGCCCTCCAGGTGATTCTTATGCATACTAAAGTTTCAGATCTATAGTGCACCTTCCTAACTGGTGTGCTTCAATATAGAGGGGACCCTTGAACAACACAGGCTTGAACTGGTGCAGGTCTACCTACATGTGGATTTTTAAAAAATAAATACAGTAAATGCTGTAATGTATTTCCCATGCCTGATGATTTTTTTTCCTTCTCTTTAAAGATTTTATTTGTTTGTTTGTCAGAGAAAGAGAGAGAGAGTACAAGCAGGGGGAGCGGCAGGCAGAGGGAGAAGCAGACTCCCCACTGAGCAGGGAGCCCGATGCGGGACTCGATCCCAGCACCCTGGGATCATGACCTGAGCTGAAGGCAGACGCTTAACTGACTGAGCCACCCAGGTACCCCTGCCTGATGATTTTACAAAATATGTGGTTTTTTTGTTTTTATTAAAGATTTTATTTGTTTGACAGAGAGAGACACAGCGAGAGAGGGAACACAAGCAGGGGGAGTGGGAGAGGGAGAAGCAGGCTTCCCACAGAGCAGGGAGCCTGATGCGGGGCTCGATCCCAGGACCCTGGGACCATGACCTGAGCCGAAGGCAGACGCTTAACGACTGAGCCACCCAGGCGCCCCCAAAATATGTGTGTTTTATGTTTATGTTATCAGTGAGGCTTTGACAATAGTAGGCTATCAGTAGTTAAGTTTTTAGAGAGTTATACTTGGATTTTTGACTGCGTGGAGGTCAGTGCCCCAAACCCTACGTTGTTCAAAGGGTCAGCTTCAGCCTTTGGGTAGCCGGCGTGAGGCCTGGGGAGGTATATGGCCCAGGCTGGTTGCCCCTCGTATAAACAACCTCATTATTTTAATCCAGTGTTGCATAATAACTTGGAGATTTAGAGATGAATTATACATATGATTCTTGTACACAGAGGTCATATTTTATTCTTATTTTCAATCTTCTCTATATCCTGCCTATCACAATGTATAACATAAAGTAGCCACTCAGTTGTTGTTTGAGTGACAATAAATACCTGTTTCAGGATTCCAGAGAAAGGGGGGTGGGTGCTCTGGATGGGATAGCAGGGGAAGGTTTTACAGGGACATCGAAGTTGAACCTTGCAGCCTGGGTTGAGTTTTGCTGGGAAGAGTTGAGAGGAGGAGCATTTGTGGCTGAGGCACCACAGAGAGCAAGGAAGCATAAAAGAACACGCGATTTTTGAAGAACTGTGAAAATAGAGTAATGTATTATTTAATTGACCTAGACATAACAAGCCATTGTCCGCTCCAAGACCTCAAAGACCTTCTATGAGTGACCAGATGCTTGGTCAGAAAGGAACGTCTCAGTGTCCATCCCCCTTTCTGTTCAGCTGCCATTGTCATGACCCAAAGTCTTGCTGAGGAGACACCTGGTCCTCTGCTGTCCCGGCAGTCCAGCGGTCTGTGCTCTCCATTTCATTCTATTGAGCTAACAACTTGGCCAGCCGGAGAAACCAGTGAAATCACACACCTTCCCCTTAGGTCTAGCACGGTTTCAATCCAACAACTTTTTGAGATTTTCACCGAGGCTCTGAAACAAAATCTCTATGGAGAAGCCAAAAGTTGCTGTTTCCATCACTCAGTTCTCAGTGGGCTGGTGTTAACTCGAAGCTGCTGAATTTAACAGAATACAGTGAAGTGGATGAGAGCAACAGGAGAGATCATAAATGGGTCAAATTATAAGCCAGAAGGCTGAGCATCTGTATTTGCCTCTTTTACCTCCCCAAATCCCATGGAAATGACTGGAAAAATATGAAAACAAACATAAATTTGTAGTAGCAGAGGAAATCAGAAAAGATGACATCAGCTGACCGTAAGAAGAGAAATCTCTGTATAAAGGACATGGGTCAGCTTGATGGCAAAATAAGGAGGCTGCAAAACCTGTTTCCTCATATAGGTGAAGGAGAGATCATTGAAAAAATACTTTCTCAGCAGCATCCTAGGTAACACAAAGATCAAAGTCAGTGGTGTTGGGAGAAGAAGCTATGAACTTGCCAGTCCCCACTTCAGGGCAGGCGGGTGTGGGGTTTGCCCCAGGATAAAGCTACAAGCACAGTTCTCTATGTAAGAAGTCTGTCTGCGTGGGAGTCTTCCACAAGGGATGATGGACCGGAGAGGGAGCTGGGTGGTACCCAGGACAACTTCTGGTCAAAGGAAAGAAAGAAGTCCCACCACCTCCGCCCCCTAGAAATGAAGCTCTCCGACAACCTCAGTGAAAGCCAGACCAGTCCTACCCCTCCTTCCTTCTCACCTACCAGAGCCAGTGCCCCCATCCTCGGAATCTGCGTTCACAACCAGGGAACTAGGGATTCCCACTTCCGCTGGGAAAAAAGAGAGGAATCCCTGAAGGAATGAAATTTACCAAGACACAGTTCCACCTGCTAGCCTGCCTACATTTTTCACCCACACCTCCTAAAATGGTATCTCTAAGCGAGGTCCTTCCTAAGACCACCTGCGTAAGAATTACCTGGAATGCTTGGCTAAACTGTGTACATCTGTGCCCTACCTTTTACTCCCTGGTCATCTTCTGTCTACCCCCTACTCCCAAATGATGAAGTGAAAGGAGCTTTTCTACACTGTCGGCAAACCTCCAAAGATTATTCTTCGTGGAGAGAATAAGATGAGACAAAGTGTGAATGTGTATTTAATCCCTTTAGAGTTATAATTCCCAGCTTTAATCATTGTCTCAAGTGTCTTCTTCTAATAGTGTTTATTATTATGATGGATATTTGGTTATCAGTCAGTTTTTTCCCTATAACTCTATGGCAAATCACCCAAAAAGTAAGATAGGTTTTTTTTTTTTTTTTAAAGACTTTGTTTATTTGAGAGAGAGAGAGTGAGCACGAGCTGGGGGAGAGGCAGAGGGAGAAGCAGACTCCCCACCGAGCAGGGACTCGATCCCAGGACCCTGGGATCATGACCTGAGCTGAAGGCAGACGCTTAACCAACTGAGCCACTCAGGTTCCCTGAATGTAAAATTGATATTCACTCCAACTTTATTTTTTTTAAAAAGATTTATTTTTTTATTTGAGAGAGAGAGAGCGCTCAGTGGGTTGAGGGGCAGAGGGAGAGGGAGAACCTCAAGCAGACTCCCCGCTTGCAGGACTCGATTTCACCACCCATGTTCAGTCCAACTTTAAATGTTTTTCTTAATGTCCTTTAGCTTTAAAGAGGGGAAGTTATGTCTGTTGAGAGAAAATATCCAAAATGTAGAAATAAGGCAGAAGGATGACTGCAGGCAGGTCTTCCAATGTCATTTGGAAGATTGTCCACAAAGCCTACCCCAGGGTTCCTGTAGGGGAATGTCCTCTCCAGTGGTGGTCTACTTACTACTGATGGGGCCCCTGACTTTGTGAAATTATGTTAACTTGTAAATTTTTATCTAGCACAGATGTAAATGACTTTTGTCCAGTAGAAAAGATAATTACCAGGGGCACCTGGGTGGCTCACTTGGTTAAGTGTTGGACTCTTGATTTTGGCTCAGGTCATGATCTCAGGGTCATGATCTCAGGGTCGTCAGATTGAGTGCCGTGTCGGGCTCTGTACTGGGTGTGAAGTCTGCTTAAGATTCTCTCCCTCTCCCTCCTTCTCTACCCACCCTCTAAAAATGAAAAAGAAAGAAAAAGAAAATATAATCCCCAGTGTTACAATTTTATTTTCCTATAGGATATTAATCTGTTTTTCTCTGACTTAACATTTCAGAATGCCATCCCCAACTAACTGTATAAATCTCTGTTCCTCAGATGATCTTTGACTCAGTTTTCCCTCATTGAATGGGTTAAGTACATTTTGACACATATTCAATCTATGTTTGAATGAGTTTGAATGTTTTTAGCTTTTAAAAAATTCTATTATGGCACATCATTTGGAAAAAAACCCACAGAATCCAAATTTCAGCAGTTCCTATAGTTTCTTTTTCCTCTTGAAATTCAAGGAAAGTTATATCGGATACTCTTTATTAATGCATTGCTTTTATAACCAGAACAGAAAGAACAGTAGTTGTTGCTTTTTGAAAAATAATTCAGGCCAAGAAAATCCCAGGAGGGAGTTGGGACAAACCAGTTGGAGGTGGGGTGAGTGGCCCCTAGTATTCCTTCTTCTCAAGCAACATCTGCATTATTAGGTTCTTCCTCAGGGACCTCATGCAATTCTGAACTTCCAAATCAAGGGGGTCAGCACAGACAAGCCTCTCCTTCTTGGTGAGGAAGCTGGGGAGCAAGGCGGAGAAAGATTACAAACTAAGGGGTGTTCAGAAAATGGGGATGGGGAGCCCCATCCTCCCCGGCCCTGGGATTCCCCCACTTGGACCAGCCTGTTCTTTTTCCTTCTTTGCTGCAGGGACTCAGGGCACCTCCTCTCTGAGACCCTGCCTCACTTAGCCTCTGAGACTGCCTAAGTGACTCATGTGTGTTTCCTCAAGCAGCCTTTCTTCTCTCTCCATCTGTCCCCGGTGTCCCTCTTCACTGGGAACATCTCTTACCTGATGCCCTGCAGGATCCTAATGAGGACACAAGCCTCCCAGGACCTGGCAGGATCCAGAAGGTGGGACTTTTCCTAGACACCCCTCCCCAGATACGACACTTACATGACACCTGGCCGGGAGCACCCACTGCTTGTTTCAAAAAAATCTTTCATGTTTGCACATCGAATTTTTCGTTTGTAGTCTGGGCAGCAGTCAGAGGGACGGAGAAAGCCTGCTGCAAGGGGAACGAGCCATTTAAGGACTGGGTCTCTTTTTAAGGAAGACTAGATCCTTTCCCCCTTGCCTCCAAAGTCCCGGGGAAGGGTGAGAAGGCACAGGATTCCAGAGGGATGTTCTCCTCTGCCTGCACTTGCTTCACTCTCCTCGGGGCTGAGCTCTGCGTCTGAGGGCACCCAGGCAAGGCCACAACAGGGCCAAGACCAGTTCTGATAGAAGAGGGAGCGTCTTGTGCCAGCAGGAGGCATCAGTGAGCACCTCTGCCCCCAGGTGAGCCCAACTCGAGAGACGGAATGGAGGTGACCTCTAACGGCCCATCCCGATCTTCCTGGGGACATTCGCCACCTTCGGGACACTCCCCATCTGTCCCCTACCCCCGCCCTGTAAATGAGGTGTTTTGAAGCCACTGAACAGATCTGTGCAGCTGCTACTTTTAAGCATATGCTATAATATAACTTATACCTTTACCTTCCCTGTGTATTAAGGGTTCATGCTGAAGTTTCGCCACCATGGGTTCTGTTTGGGAGAAACAGACAAGGAGGGGAGAGAAATCACCACGGCAGCCTTGTCTCGCTGTCTCCACTGGTCTCATGCCTCAGCCCCATCCCTTGGTAGAGAGGTGATGATGCTGGACCACTGGACACCGATCTGGGTTCTAGATCTGCCTCCAGGCCCCTCTTCTCGTCTCAGGGCCCTGGGATGTTTCAGGGAATTTTGAAACTGTCTGAGACGTGAAACCATCCGATTGACTTTGAAATACAAAAAGCAAACTGTAAATCCGATATGAATAAATCAGTCGAATGGGTACATAATGTGATACATGCCACAATACTTTCCATACATTTCTGGAATCCACAACGGCTCAGGAAACCGAAGAATGTTTCGTTAACTGATCTGGTGGCACAAGGTCACCCAAAGTGAAGTGAGGCTATTCACAATCATTATTTACCCCAGTAGTATGATTATTTGTAGTTGCTGCCGAAATACTACCCTGTTTGATTGAAGTATACTTCTCAGACTCTTCCAGTGAGTTAAGTAATGTCCAAGTATGTGTTACCTTTTTAAAAATGTCATTTATTTTCTTGAAAATGTAAAATATACATAATAAACACAATTGTGAGCATGTTTAAAAAGCGTACGGTTCAGTAGGACGAAGCACATTCACCTATTGTGCAACCATCACCACAATCCATCCATGGAACGTTTTCATCTTGCAAAACTGAAACTCTGTACCTGTTAAGCAATAACTCCCGTTCTCCCGTCCCCCAACCCCCAAGCCACCACCATTCTTCTTTCTGAATTCGACTACTTTAAGTGCCTCATCGGAGTGGAACCATGCAGAATTTGTCCTTTTGTTACTGGTTTACCTCACCTAACATAATGTCTTCAGTGTTCATCCGTTTTGTAGCACGTGTCAGAATTTCCTTCCTTTTTAAGGCTGAATAATACATCGTATGTATATGCCCCATTTAAAAGAACTCTATTCATTTGTTAATGGACGCTTGGGTTGCTCTCACCTTCTGGCTGTTATGAATAACGCTATGATTAGCATGGGTGTGCACGTATCTCTTCATGTACCTGCTTTCCGTTCTTCTGAGTATATATCCAGAGAGGAACTGCTGGATCATATTGCATTACCTTTTTAAAAACTGAATACTTCTGCCTTCCAAAACACATCTAGCCCCAAAGTTTTGGATAAGGGATTGCGGACCTGCGTTATGCTAATTAGGCAAAGGCAACTGAACTTTTAGATCATTTCTTATAGAGTTACACATAAATTCTATTTAAGAAGGCATGTGTTTATACTTGATATGCTTACTATGATGTGTGTGCGGCTTGCAAAATAAAATCTTAAGTGGCTTTGCCTTTCCATTGCAGCTTCCTAACCAGCTCCTACCCTCATTCCACCACTTAATAGCTATATGATCTTTTTTTTCCGAAATGGAATATTTAATATACTTTGTAAGAACAGAAGAAATGCAACAAGGATTAGAATTTTATAATATACATTAGATATTTCTGTAAAAGGTATTCCATTTTTCAAAGGCGTTTCCCCGATTTCCCTGTCTTTCTATTTTCCTCAGAGCACTAAGCAGGAATTACTACTCAGAAGTAGGCTGCTCCGTTGTATCAGACAGTAATCACATTTTTAGGTTTCAAGTCCTCATTATCTCCCCAAACCCCTTTTCCTTTCACCGTACAGTCTCACCGCACTGTTTCACGGTAACATTGTACTCAGCTCAAATTCAAAGAGCCTGAAAGAAGCTAGAGGCCCAAGGAGTTTAGAGCGCTCGTTTAGTAGCAGTGTCCATTGGCACAAACCTTCTTTTTATTCATAACTATGATAATAGACATGGAAGCTACTTTAATGAAACAGGAACTCAGGAATGAGATCATTAAATATAACTAAACACATTTTAAATATAAATACCATGTATTTCCTGATTAGTATCAGGTAAGTATCTAAGCTATCTATCCCAAATTCTGGTCTCAGAGAAAAAGGTCAGAGACAATTATAAGCAAGGTGCTTCATATTATCAGGTCCATTTTTAAAACAATGAGATCCTTTGGAACAATCACTTTAGTCTTTCTTTTTATCAGAGATTTCCGTTGGTCCTTTTGTTGGTAATCCATTTATGTCTGCGTCCTTACAGTCTACCTTGCCTTTGTTTTTATTGTGGGATTCTCAAAGAGCTTTTCTAGGCCACCTACGACTAACAAAGGGGGAAATCAGAGGATACATGTATGGCTCCAGGAATTTTTTGTAGATCCAGAGCAGAATCGGAATGACGATGCAAGGAATGCACACCATCGGGAATGCACATCTGCTGGAGTTCCTGAACCGCAACCACGGGTCCGAGTGTCTAGCTATATGATCTTGAGCAAGTTGTCTAAGTTTTCTCATTTGTAAAATGAGAATAAAAATATAATATGCAAAACTATACAAGTTGCTGATAGTCTACCCCACAAGGTTGTTAGGAGGATCTAATGTATTAAGTCCATAAGACACTTAGAACAGAGCCTGCCTGCACGTAAGAAGTACTAGATATTTACTTGTTAAATAAATAGAATGGTTAGGTGGACTCGGGTGAGGCACTTTCCTGGCTTGTTACATTTCCTCTCCAAAATGATAGTTTTACACTAACATTGTAGAATTCTTACTATAGTTCTTTTGATTTAGCACGTAACAGTCCTATGTCAGCTAAGAGAAGGCATCAAATAATTCTGGTCATGAAAAGGGAGAGAGTTATTTCCCCAAGGGGGACCAGTCATTTGTATACAATTGACTGTATTGTATACAAATGAGAGATTTGTATACAATACAGAGGCCTACAGCCTATTGCTTCTGCTTTTTAAACAAGTGCTGAATTCACATCCCTGTCTGAGACAGGGAACAACCTCAGCAGGACAAAGGTGTCCTTCTGCGTTTCCTCCCCAGCTCGCGAGTTACCGCGGACCTTGTCACCAGTGGGAAGGTTCACTGAACTCACCATGAAGGACCTGGACCCGGGATCCAAGGGCAGTAGCAAGAATGAGGAAGGGGAGGGCAGCCAGGAAGAACTTCATCTTCCCTGTAGCAGGCAGAGCTGGTCTGAGGACTCCTGGCTTTCTGCTCTCTGACTCTGTGGGATCCCAGCTCTGCCCTTGTATTTATAAGAGAGGAGGATCAGGAAGTCACAGGGCAGAGGTTCAGAGTGCTGTTCTTTGGCTGTACGATAGACAGCATGCTATTTCTGAAAAAGGGAACAAGGCTGGGAATGCAACAGGAAGTAGACAGTAAAGGAGACTTCATGCTTTCCCAACTGCCCAGTGGATACAGGCACAGAGAGCGACTATTTCATGAAGGACCCTTCCTCCAGGAGGTTAATTTCATCCTCTAGGTCAGAGTGTTTTCCTCAGGAGCTAAGCACCTTCAAGTGCAGGAATAGCCTGTAAACCAGTCGTGTGATTCCTCACGCGGACTCCTGATCCTTGACTCCTCGCTTTGTTTCACACCCCACAGCCAATCCATTAATAACTACCGTAGGCTCTACTTGCGACAATGTATCCAGAGTCTCATTATTCCTCAGCATCTCTCTGCTGGGAGTTTTTTGAAGAGGCTCATGGATGTATCTCAGAATATTTTGCCAGGGGGAAGCGAGGGGAAGCATTTATCTTTGGCTTTTATACCTGTGGAACTTTTAAAATATGGCCACGGGTTTTGTGACACTCCTGTCACTCAGGGGTGGAGTCTATGTTCTCTGCCCTAGAAATGGAGAGGGGCTTGTGGCTGGTTTAATCAATAGTGTATGCCACGTGACCTCTGAGGCTAGGTTGTGAAAAGTCATGGACTTCAACCTTGGTCACTGGAACGCTCACTCTTGGAGTCCTGAGCCACCAGATAAGAAGACTGACTAGCTTGAGGCTGCGATGCAGTGAGGAAGCCCAAACCACAGGCAATGTTCTGGTCGATGGTCCCAAATGAGCATAGCCCTCAGGTCATCCCAGCCTAGGTGCCAGACGTGGGCGTGAGGAAGCCTCCAGATCTGCACTGGTCAATCCAGCACCTACTAGCCACATGTGGTTACTGGCACTTCCAATGGGGCTAGTCCACACTGGGGTGTTCTGAAAGTCTAAACCTCACACAAGGTTTTAAAGATTTAATTACATGCCCGCTGCCACGTAAAATACCTGGATAATTTTTTACATTGGTTACATGTTGACATGAAAATACTTTGGATATATTGTGTTAAAGAAAATATATTATTACAGTTCATTTCATCTGTTGCTTTTTGCTTTCTTAACATGGCAACTAAAAAATTTTTTAAATTATGAATGTGACTTGCATGGTATCTCTATTGGACAGCAGGGTTGTAGATTTGAGTCCCTCCTTGCTATTTGTGTCTTCCCAGCTGAGATCTCAGGCATCACGGAGCAGAGACAATCCATCCCTGCTCGGCCCGGTCTGAATTTCTGACCCGTAGAATTTGTGAGTAGAGCAAAATAGTTGTCATTTTATACCATTAAACCTTGGGTGGTTTGTGACACAGCAACAGATGATGGGGACAACACTTCATTGGCCAACGGTGGACCACAGAGGTTTCCTCGCACTTCTTGTTTGCTCTTGCGTGTGTGTTATGTTCTTGCAGGACCTCCACGCCTCAGGATCCGAGAAGGCCCCCCCCCCACCCCCCCGGTCAGGAAGCTAGAGTTCTCAAAGGCAGGCTGAGGCACAACCCCGGCCTGGAGCTTACGTAAATCTAGGAAAAGTGAGGGCCGAGCAGCGGCTGAGGTAAGCCGTGGGGCAAAAGGACTTGAAGTAGTACAGGGTACGGTCCACCCCGTGCTTCCCTCCACTAGGTTTGTGGCTTTATTGTGTTGAATCTGTCACAAAGCCTCCTTCAAGGTGCTTGTATTTAGTAGTTCTTTCAGGTTCAGTGGAACCCACGCTGTGTACCCGAGCTAACGCATCTCCGCTGCTTCCGTCTTCCCCAGGATTCCTGCAAAGCCGAATCCAGTCTAATCCAGCAGAGCCCTATGTTGCAGGGATGGGAACCACAGAGAAATCACTGATCACTGGGAATCATGAAGAGAGGGGCACTACCTCAATCCCTTGGTTCCTACATATTCTAGGTGTTGGGGACATACCATCATCTATCAGCATTTGGGGTTCAGTGGATATACTGCATTCTGGAGAGTCTCAACCCTGAGTTTGTTGTCCCCTTAGCAAAATTATTGACACCCCACCGTTCTCCTGGTCTGGCTGCTTCTGCGTGATTGCATATCTGCTATTGCCAGTGGGTCTCCTATGCCCACTGACTCACATTACTGGCAATAAAATGGATCCCTTGGCCCAAGGCAGTGTTGTATAAATACTATCTCATCAGGCATTCTGTAAATCTTTGGATGTTTGTGATGCAGGCAGGTTGGGTCTGAGGACCCAGAGGGGTTCCTGCAGGACCAGCAAGAGAGTCCTTGGCTTCGCACAAGAGAGAAATCAAATGCAAGCCAAGAGGAAGTGAGAGCAGAGTTTATTGAACACATAGAGAGAGCAGATGCAGAGTGTCTTGGAGACTCAGGAAAGATGAATGAGTTTCATTCATCTTGGTGTCTGGGGTTTTGATGGAGGTTAACGGTCTGGTGTATGCGTCCTCTCAGGCATTTGGGAACTGGTCAAAACAAGGAGGAGTGCTCAGGCTTTAGCTCATCATGCCCTGGAGGCTGGGGTCTTGGTGTCAAGGTGTCTGGAGTCTGGGAAAACACACATGATGATCTCACCCAGTAACTCCTTAGATGTTATCTATCGTGCTGGAAGCCTCCAACGGAATCATTAACTCCTTGACCTTTACAAGGAGGACATATATTATCTGAACTGTAAGGCATGTGTAAAGGGCAGGGGTGTAGGTCCTAGCAAAAATAGAAGCAGGAAGAGGGACAAAAAAAGCAGTCCTTCATGGGGTCCCTTGTTTCCCTATCTCAGCTGTGCTTGCAAAGGCACTACTGGTAGAGAAAGAAAAGCCATATCCCCGGTGGGTGACAGTTCTTCTAAGGTCGGGTTGTTGTCTTGCAGGATGGCAGGGGTCCAAGATAACCAACCGACATGTTACCATATGACTATTTTTTCCTGGAGGGTCAGTGCCATATTGAACCTTGACTTCTAGATGTCAGCAGGATGGTAGCTGCTGGTCATGGGGGACTGACACTCACTGTTGGAGCTCCTCTTGCTCTGTCTCTTTTCCACGTGAGTAAAGTGTCTTTCCATCGGGTGCTGCGTAAATAGTGTTTCTCCTGGCAGCCCTGACACCTACAAACCACGCAGGAGGTTGACTTCCTGGAACTGCTGCTCCTGATGGTAGCCAGCAAGTATCACTTGCTGAACACATCCCAACTTTCAAAGCTCCGAGACTGGTACTACTTTTTAAGACCCAGGCAGGAGGGGACTGGGCCCTGGATCCTATGCTTTTGAGGACACCTCATTCACAGACACACACAAAAGAAATTTGTCAGAGGACACAAAGATACCTCTGTCTCTTGGGAGGTGGTGCCCGGGCTGGCCCAACATGACCTGCACCTCTCCACATCCGTTCTTGTGACACACACACACACACACACACACACACACACACACACACACCTCGTGGCTCAAGGTAAAATGATGCTCCACCTCTCTTGCCCTACGTGCTTGAAATGGAACACGCCTGAGTCTAAAGGCTACAAAGGCTTGTGGGCGGTGTCACTGCGAGCAAGGACACAGACACTCCCTTGGACAGTGGGAAGATTTCAGCTGTAGAAGCTTAAGGTCAGAGGAAGGATAAACCAATTAGCTTGTCAAAATCTTTCCTTTCAGCAGGAACGCCACCATATTCTTGCATTCCTGCGTGGTTCCCACGTGGTGTCTAGAGTTCATTTTCTTGCATCTTTTTGTGTTCCATCTGACAGATAAACGGCCAGATGAGGGCTGTATGTGTAATAGTTTCACATGGTTGCAATATTAAGCAATTCATTTTATTTTTAAATTTTTTGTTAGCTCATTTATAATTTTAAATATTGGCATACCTGATGTGGGACCCTCCTTATGGATTCTTGCCTTGGGCCCTGCAAATGTTAGGGGCTGTCCTGACCAGGACCCACAGGGACATGGTGGCTGGTGAGGTGACTGTGGGCTACCCACCTTGCCCACGTCCTTACTGTGATTATCTGAGACTGGAAAGAATCTGTGTATGTCTCTTCCTTCCTTGTGTATGATCTTAAACATCCTCACTGTTGCATATGGAAAACCTTTCTCTTCAAGTAATAAGGAGAACAATGGATCCTACCAACTCGTTTTGTTTCTGCTGCTGTCTGTTTGTTTGTAAGTCTGAGCCCAGGCTCTCCTTAGAGAGATAAAAATTTAAACAATAATACCCCCTTAATGAATCTCATAGCTAAAGTCTATTCTATGTTGTAGAATTGAAGCTGCTCCATGGTCAGGGATGGTTTGATGTCCCTGAGATAGATATCTTCTGACCATTTCCTATGTGCCTTGGTGATATCAAGTCAAGTAAAGAGATTTCAGTTGGGGACCAAGCACTTCAACAAATTCTAGTTCAGAGATTAGGTCTTGGTTTAAATATTTGACTTATTCCTTCCTTTAGTAGATTATTTACAAAAATGGCTGTAATAATCCCTCCCATCCAATATGCATGCACTTGGAGAGTCCCTTTCCATACTGACTCTGGTCTTGGCTCTGTGACTCACTCTGATAAGTGGAATAATAGAAAATGTGCAGAGACTTGGAAAGTACTGGCACATTGAGACTTGTGTGTCATTTTTCTGCTGAGAGTCTTTATACTGTTGCATGTACCGGCCCATGCTAGCCTTTTGAAGGTTGAAAGACCACATGGAAAGGAAGATTCCCCAGATATCCCAGCTGAGAGGTCCTCCTAGACCATTGAACCCCAGCTAGGTTAGCTCAGGCCAGGAGAATCATCCATTTAACCCATAGAGTTGTGAGAAATAACAAATGCTTGCTTTTAAAATTTTTTTCATTTTTGGGGCACCTGGGTGGCTCAGTCGTTAAGCATCTGCTGTCGGCTCAGGTAGTGATCCCAGAGTCCTGGGATTGAGCCCTGCATCGGGCTCCCTGCTCCGCGGGAAGCCTGCTTCTCCCTCTCCCACTCCCCCTGCTTGTGTTCCCTCTCTCACTGTCTCTCTCTCTGTCAAATAAATAAATAACATCTTTAAAATTTTTTTTCATTTTTTATTAAGACTTTACTTTTTAAAAGTAGATTTAGATTCCTAGCAAAACTGAGGTGCATACAGAGATTTCCCATATACCTTCTGCCCCCCCACATGCATAGTCTCCTCCATTACCAACACCTGCCACCAGAATGGGATATTTGTTACAACTGATGGACCTACACCGACACGTCATCATCACCCACAGACCATAGCTTACGTTAGGGTTCACTGTTGGTACAGTACATCCTTCAGGTTTGGACAAATGTATAATCATGTATCCATGGTTCACTCTTGGGATAGTACCTTCTATAGGTTTGGACAAATGTATAATCACATGTATCCATTATTATGGTATCATACAGAGTATTTTCATTGCCCTAAAAATCCCCTGTGCTCTGCCTATTCACCCCCTCTGCCCCCAACCTCTGGCAACTACTGATCATTTTACTGTCTCTCTAGTATTGCCCTTTCCAGAATGTCATACAGTTGGAATCATGCAGTATGTAGCCTTTTCAAATTGGCTTCTTTCACTTAGTCATATGCATTTAAGTTTCTTCCTTTATTTTTTCGTGGCTTGATAGCTGTTTTGTTTGTTTGTTTGTTTGTTTGTTTTTAGTGCTGAATATTTCACTGTCTCGACCTACCACAGCTTATTTATCAATTTACCTACTGAAGGACATCTTGGTTGCTTCCAAGTTTTGGCAATTATGAATAAAGCTGCTATAAACATTTGTGTGCAAGTTTTCGGGTGGACAAAAGTTTTCAACTCCTTGGGTAAATACCAAGGAGAGCAATCGCTGGATCACACAGTAAGGGTATGTGTAGTTTTGTAACAAACTGCCGAACTGTCTTCTGGAGTGGCTGAACCATTTTGTATTCCCGCCGGCAAATGTATGAGAGTTTCTGTTGCTCTGCATCCTTGCTGTGCTTGATGTCAGTGTTCTGGATTTTGGTCCAGTCTCATAGGTGTGTGGTGGTGTCTCGTTGTTAATGCCTGTTTTAATCTACTAAATTTTAGGGTGATTTGTGATGGAGCAAAAACTAATTGATAATTTCTCTTAGGGCCATAAAGACTGCCTCGTCTTCTTTAGACATTTGCCGAAATCAAGAGTAACAGTCCCTCATTCAAAAGGAGGCTTGCTGTTGTTACTGAGGCTAAGATCACGTGACATAATAGTAACCGTGTGCAATTAATTTAGTGGCTTCTAGTACATTCGCAATACGTGTCGTTATTGCCTCTATCTAGTACCAGCACATTTTCATCACCCCAGAAGGAGTCCTTGTACCCACGAAGTAGTCACCTTGATTCTCCCCTCCTCCGACCCCTGGCAACCACTAATCTGCGTTCTGGTCGTGGATTTGCCTATTGTGAATGCTCCATATAAATGGAATCATAGTGCCTGTTGCCTTTTGTGTTTGGCTCCTTTCACTGAACATAACATTTTCAAGGTTCATCCATGTTGTAACAGGTATCAGTACTTCATTCCTTTTTTGTTTTTTAAGATTTTATTTATTTATTTGACAGAGAGAGAGATAGCGAGAGCAGGAACACAAGCAGGGGGAGTGGGAGAGGGAGAAGCAGCCTTCCTGCCGAGCAGGGAGCCCGATGTGGGACTCGATCCCAGGATCCTGGGATCATGACCTGAGCCGAAGGCAGACGCTTAACGACTGAGCCACCCAGGCGCCCAGTACTTCATTCCTTTTTACGGCTGAATAATATCCCGTTGTATGGCTATACCACGTGGTGTTTATCCACTCAGTAGCTGATGGACGTCTGGGTTGTTTCCAATTTGTGGATATTACGAATACGCTGCTATGAGCATTCATGTACAAGTTTTTGTGTGAACATACGTTCATATATCAGGATAATGCTGGCTTCATCAGATGAGTTAGAAAGTACTACTTTCTCTTTTATTTTTTGGAAGAGTTTGTTATATTCATCCTTCCTTAAATATTTGGTACGTTTCATCAGTGAAACTATCTGGCATAGAGCTTTGTTTTCTTTGTTGGGAGCTTTAGGTTTATTGCTTTTAATTATACTAGCACTTGTTAAGAAGGACTAGTGTAAGCATTAGTAAAGATGCTTTTATTCTAGTTGGGATAGAAATGGAGAGCACTGGGAAGGTCCCTGCCGTCCAGAGCTGTGGGGCCCTGGTGCCCCATGAGGATTTCAGAGGAAGAAGAGAGCGATCCTTTTGAATTAGGATGATGAGAAAAAGTCACAAAAGAGATAGCATTTGAAGGGGGTCTCAAAAATTGGACCAAGACTCTATACCATTTTAAAATGCAGAGAAAGGAGGAGGAACATTCTAGTTAGAGGTAACTGCAAATAGTGTTAATAACCAGTAGGTGCAAGACATGAGCCACTTATTGTTTTAACTGTTTTGCAGATATTTTATCATTCTATCCTCCCTACACCATGAAATGGGTATAGTTGCCACCCTCTCTTATAGACCAGGGTACAGACGCACAGAGCAGCGAAGTAATTTGTGCACACAGCTAGAAAGAGGCAAAGCTGGAATACAGATCCAGGTCTTCTGATGCTAGAGCTCACCCTTTAAGGCAAAGGCATGGAAATGATAACATTTGGGGCATGTTTTGGGCATGTCCATACTACACATGTAATGTATAAGTGAGCACAGACATTTACCATGGTAACCAGTACTTTAAGACAATTCCTTAAAGTAAATCCATACTTTAAGACCAAGAGGCTTTTTTTTTTTTTAAATAAAAAGCAAAGTAGGGGGGCACCTGGGTGGCTCAGTCGGTTAAGCATCTGCCTTCAGCAAACGGTCCTGGGATGGAGCCCCACATTGTGCTCCCTGCTTAGCGGGGAGCCTGCTTCTCCCTCTGCCTCTGCCGTTCCCCCTGTTTATGCTCTCTCACTCTCTCTCTCTCAAATAAATAAATAAATAAATAAATAAAAAATAAAATCTTTAAAAAAAGCAAAGTAAGGGGCTTTACATATATTTATTTTTCCAACACCTTTCTTTCTCCTGCAAACTATGCCCCCCTTCTCTGAGGGAACCTCCCTGCGCATGCAGCTATGAGATTCTCTGGGCTCAGTCCACCCTTTGTCACAGGTGTGGACCCATCCTCGCAAGCCTGGCAGGCGGGTCCTTCCCCAGTAGTTCTCTGCTTGTAAGGAAGGGGAGAGGCAGCTCCATCTGCAGAAGAGCTGGGGAGTCCTTTGCCCTGGGGCCAGTTTTCCCTGACCCACGCCCCTGGCATTTGCTCTTTTTAAGTACCTAAACCAAGAAACTATCTTTGTTTTCCCATAGGACATTTTAAGTGGGCTCTCTGTCACATGGGACTAAAAGTAAAGAAGCTTCCGTTCCCCACTCCTGGACTCTTTCTTGCTTTCTGCTCAAACAGAATTCTGTACAATGAGTAAGAGTGGAAAGAAATCGATATTGGGGTTAAATTTAGGGCAGGACAATTCCCAGGGGCTGGTGGAGGGGAGAGGGATGGGGTAGGAGGTGGCCTTGGGCCTCTGCTCTTCGTGCATCCAGAACTGAAAGGCCCCGGCTGCATCGTGGTTATTTCGCTTTGAGCCCTAAGTTGAGGCCTGCTTCATGGGTGTGTGAGTTGTATGGTTGCAGAGCCCCACGCTCAGGGGGCCCTATGCTTGGTTTTACATTCTTCTGTAATTGAATGGAAGTTCTTAATTTTTTTTTTTTAAGATATTACTATTTTTTAAGTTAAAAAAAAATTTTTTTTATTTTAAGTAGACTCCACACCCGCTATGGGGCTCGAACTCACGATCCTGAGATTAAGAGTCACATGCTCTACCAACCCAGCCAGTCAGGTGCCCACTTAATGGATTTTGACCTGTTCCAGGTCATTGTGTAGTCGTGGATCCGGGCACCATAGGGGTTGGCCCACATGGATGATGAAGCTGAGGAATAAGAGGCAGAGGATTCGGAATGAAACTTCCCTTCAGCTATCCTCCTTATGGAATCCTGGAAACTTCTAGATTAGGACCAGCCAACTCCCCTCTTCCATCTTCTCCCTCCTGGACTCAGGCCCTCTCTACCTGCAACATCACACCATTACCGTGCCCAGGAGCTCAATGCCCCATTCCCCCCTGGCCTCCCTTCCATCCTTCCTGGACGGCTTGGGTGATCCCAAATCCCAGAAACCACCAGCTGTTCCCCACCTCATGTCTGATTCCTGATTTCTGGTTTTGGCCTTTCAAAACCTGTTAAGGCCTTGGTTAGTCATTCATACTTTAGTATGAAAAGAGACTCAGAGAGCTAATTTTAGGATGGCACCTGAGGAAAATACAATTGAGGACACTGAGCAACTAAGGACTGGGGCTGTGGAGATGCCCTAAAGAGGCCCAAATGGGGAAGCTGAGGGACACAGAGACAGATTCTACTGATTTCCCGATTTTCACCTTTACCAGTTTGGTAACTGCCCTCCTCTTTCCAAAAGATGTGAAAAAAAGACGGTAAATACCACTCATCTGGGCATGATGCCACCTTGATGCAGATTCAACAAAGAAGGTTTGTTGTAATTTTTAACCGTTGAACTCACATTGGAAGTATTAAAGTTGGGAGGGAGTGGGAGTTTAGGGAAGAAGGTTTCAGAGAGGCTGTGGTAATACCGAAAATTCTACTTCTCGTAGGGAAGGCTGGGGATGTTTTATCTCTACACCTAATGTTGGAAAGAGGGGCTTCAACCAGATGACTCAGCAATTTGGGGGACACAGTGGACAGCTGTCTGACTCTGGTCTAGAAAATCTAAAGGAAGAGAGATGGTCTAGCCAGATGCTTTGAGGGTGGCACAAAGGGAGAGTTGTTGCATTGGATGGCTTGTTTGGGGCAAAGAGTGTGCGTTTCCCATGGGCCAGGCGTAAGCCTTGAGCCAGAGGAAGGACCAGTGTGGGGTCTTCTCAGGTCCTGTCCAAGAGGACCACCTGGAAGGAAGAACAGCCCCCTACAAAGAGAAGGAATTAACACATCATTTTTCAGGGCCGAGAAGGAACAGGCATCCAGCCTAAACAAAGAAGCACTTGACTTGTGACCGGTCCCAGGGGTAGGTGGTGGGTAGTGGGCATTGCAAGAGAAAGAGTCAGCTTCAAATTGCTGCCAAGGCCAGAGCATCAAGGCTAGATGTCCAGGACAGACCAGGAAAATAGGAACCTTCTAGTTCTATCGAGATAAAAATCACATACCCTAGGGGCGCCTGGGTGGCTCAGTCGTTAAGTGTCTGCCTTCAGCTCAAGTTATGATCCCAGGGTCCTGGGATCGAGCCCCACATTGGGCTCCCTGCTCTGCGGGAAGCCTGCTTCTCCCTCTCCCACTCCCCCTGCTTGTGTTCGCTCTCTTGCTGTGTCTCTCTCTGTCAAATAAATAAAATCTTTTAAAAAAAAATCACATACCCTAAAATTCACCCTTTTAAATCGGTGGTTTTTTATATATTCACAAGGTTGTGCACCCATCACCACTATCTATTTCTTGGACTCTGTTGGGAGTAAAATCTTTTCCTCTACCAACTTATGTCTGGTGATCAGGAGCCTGCGAATTAATTGACAAAAGACAGATTAACAGGGGAAAAACTTATGTCACCTTTGGGAGTACTCTATATAGAGAGAAGCTCCCCACACAGTTAGGGTAAAAGTTTACATACCAGCTTAAGGGGTAGGGAGAGGCTAGAGCTTCAAGGGATGGAAAGTTCTAGTGAGGGTTGTTTTTTTTAAGTGCTCCTGGAGGTGGGGTTTGGGGCAGCTGACTCCGAAAAAGCTCTGCTTTAGTAAGGGATGCTCAGATAAGATTTCTTTCTGCATCTGTTGTAGCTCAGAGGTTTTAACTTTGAAGTAATCTTTTTTAAAAAAAGATTTATTTAATTAATTAATTAAGCGTGCAAGTGTGGGGAGGGGCAGAGGGAGAGAGAGAATCCCAAGGAGATTCCGTGCTAAGTACAGAACCTGATGCTGGGGCCTGATCCCACGACCCCAGGATCAAGACCTGAGCCGAAAGCAAGTCAGACGCCCAACTGGCTGAGCCACCCAGGCGCCCCGGAAGTAATCTTCATTCCATTAGTGGCAGGTCACTGGTGCTTTCTCCCCCAAAAGGAACCCTGTGCTCATCAGCACTCACCTTCATTTCCCTTCCCCACGGCTCTCAGCAACCACTAATCTACTTTCTGTCTCTGTGGATTTGCCTCTTTGGGACTTCTGATATAAATGGGACCATACGAGGCCTCACCTTTTCTATCTTCCAGCGTCCCAACCCAGACAAGGTCAGAAATGCAAAGGCAGGGGAAATCCAAGGACTGGGTAGGGAAAGCCCTCCGTCCCTGACTGCAGGCTTTCTGCCTGCAAGGGGCCCAAGGGTGTCATGGAGGTGAGATCAAAGTGGAACTTTCACACGGGATTATAAATTTTATTCATTTATTTATATTGATACTGTGTTTTGTGACTTAAGTGACTGCAGAATGGTTGGTATTATTTGAGAGCCACTAGGAAAATCGTGGGGACTGCTGTGAGTTTTATCCAGGAGGAGGGGACAAACTAGCCCCCAGAATCCAAGACCGAGAAGAAGACTGTTGTGTAATTTGCTCCCCAAAGTTGTCCCCATCCAAGGGATCCGTGACACACAGGGGCTCTGATCTGTGTATATCACGGGACATCTGTCTCTTCCTGGGAGTGGTCAGCAGGTGCCTCCTCAAGGGCTGCTCCTGGGTATGCCCTGGACACAGATGCCCCTTCAATGTCCCTGAGACCCTTCTCTGGGGCTTACTCGGGCCTCAGCACCACGTAAAGAGCCTCAAGCAGACCTGTTCGCTTCCCACCAACCTTTTTCTTACTGCCCCCTCCTATCCCCCCTGATATCTGCCTCAGCACTTTCTGTTTTTGGACCTCTGGAGGCTCAAAGAGGAACAGAGCAGCGTCCCTGACTCATCCAGCTCCATCCCTGCCCAGGAATTGGTTTTCTCTGAACTTTTGATAACATGCCCTTCCAGTTAAAAGTAACAAACCTCGAGACACGTAATTGGATTATTGCTTCTGCTTTTTGCAACGCTGTAGAGTAAAAACCAAACCCCAGGGTCTAGAAAGGAGGGATGAAGTGGATTTTATGATCCGGGCCCTTTCCCTTGGTAGCCAGGCAGGACTCAGGGGGAGGAGGACCCTGTTATAGAACAGCCACCCCACCCGGAGCTGGGGAGAGCGTAGTGACCATCTGGACACACAGACAGGAGTCCCTGTGCCTGGTTTAACTTTAGTTGGGGTTGGAATTTACAAAACGTCCCTGAGTCTCCTCCATATCGGCAGTGAGAGACAGATGACATCATTACAACACTTTGAGTCAGGTACTGTCACATTTTATAGGGAAAAAGACTGCAGCTTTGGGAGATTAACTTGCTCCTGATCCAAAAAGGAAAAAAAAAAAAAAAAAGTAAGTGGCATAGTTAAAGCGACAAGCCAGGATGCCTGGGTCCTCAGCTTGTTATTTGAATTTCTCCATTGCCGTTACTAGCTGGGTGGCATGGGGCAAGTCCCTTAACCTCTCTGAATCTCAGTTTCCATGCTTATACATGGGATAATAATTCCTGTTTTGGCAAATTGTTGAGGTGATCAAAGTAAAGTAGCTTGCACAGTGCCTTAATATGGTGCTTGCTCACTGGAGGCTTTCTTAATACCATCACCGGGTGCCTTCTCCTAAGGGCCTCACTACATGGTTTCCAGCAGGTAAAGAGCAGCCCGATGTCATGGCCTCTTCTCTTGCTTTTCCACCAGTCCTTCTTGTGCTCATTCCTTTTCTCCTTGGCACAGACTCAGGGCACCATCCTTCACTCTCTATGTCTTGTCCAGCGTCATGTGACAGCACCAAACATTCCTGGCCAAGTCGGCTCCCCCACTCACCAGCCTGCCCCTCTGCAGCCCTGGACCCCTCAGCTGGGAGGGATGTGAAGACTAGTACCCAAGGAGCTTGTTCCTTATACATTATTAGAGGCAGGCAGACAGGGGCTCTCCTGTCACCACTGCTTTGGAGATGTCAAAGCAACTTAGGTCAGAGCACTAACAAGAAAAGTAGATATTGAATTTTCTCCCTTTCTTCCTCCTTCCCTCCCTCCCTTCTTCTTTTCCTTCCTTGCCTCCTTAAACATCCGAAGTTAACCCGAGTTAATCCTGCCCCTGAATTCATGACCCCTCCCCGGCATCAGCTGAGTCCAGATCACTCTAGGATTTTATTGTTTTCCTCCTTTATCCTACAAGTCTGTGCCCACTCTCCTTCTCCCATGGGCTCTCACTCTGATGTATTCAACGTGTACATTTGTTTAGATGTGTATTCTTGAACACTCAATAATGCTTTGTGTGTGTGATTTTAATGTACACAGATGGTGAAGTGTGATAAATTGCAATCCTTCTGTCTCCTTTTATTTTTATTTTTTATTTTATTATTTTTTAAAGATTTTATTTATTTATTTGACAGAGAGAGAGAGAGAGCACAAGCAGGGGGAGCGGCAGACAGAGGGAGAGGGAGAAGCAGGCTTCCCGCGGAACATGGAGCCCGATGCGGGGCTCCATCCCAGGACCCTAGGATCATGACCTGAGCCAAAGGCAGGCACTTAACCGACTGAGCCACCCAGGCGTCCTGCCTCTGTCCCCTTTTAAACAACTCAGCAGCGACTAGATAGAAATCCAGTGCATTGATCTGGACTGCTGCCCACTTTCCTTTGGATGCATAACTTTTCTGTTCTCCTGGGTTGTTCCTAATTTCTACCATCTCAAACCACATTTGATGACTCTCCGGGTGCAAGTGTGCTCTGGGACCTTTGGAAGAGTTTCTCAGGGATTTCGATGCAGAGATAGTCTTTTGGGACATCTAAATCCACTAAGTGCCAATATACTTTCCAGAGTTTCCTTTTGTTCACTTTGATATTTTGTTTCAAAATTTCTGTATAGAGAATTCTATAAAATTTCAATAAAAATATGGGCGAAATCAATTCCCCTTTCGTACTTAGTATTAAGGAAAGATTATATCAAAAAAAGTCAAGGAAAATACATACCAAGCATTACTTTATCCGTGTAATTCAGGTTGATCCATTCCTAGAGGCCAACAGCATTAATGTAAGGTCCAAACAGAAATCCCATTTGTTCAGAAGATTGTCTCTGGTGATGCTGTCTTGGGGATGATGAGGCAGTGCATTCATCATCACTGCCTGATATATTGAATCACTGACTCGTGTACGCTCCGCCATTCAGACATTGAACAGGTAGGTTCTGTGAACCCGCCATGTTGTGGATATAGTACCCGGCAATGTGAGCCCGGGGGGAGGGGGGTTGGCGGTGTTACCCAATGCTATCTAACCTGGTGCATTATAAGAGCAGGGGGAGACAGACATTATACATATAACCACACAATCTTGCATGGCAAATTATTACATATGCTATAAAGGAAAATCAGGTCTTGCCGCAAGCAGGGCTGGCTTCGTGGGCATGCAATCTTTGTAGTTACACAGAGCCCTGTGGTCAGAAGGGCCCTGTGCTTGATTCAAGGCTTCGTTGTTGTCTTCTTAATCACCGTTGGACAAGAAGTCCTGCGTTTTCATTTTCTGCTGGTCCCCGCAAAGTATGTTGCTGGTCCTGGCTGCGAGAGGGTATGAAAGGAGACTTTGATTGGTTGAGGATGTCAGTGAGGGTGCCCTGATGAGCCCTCTCAGGTGGTTTCTGGTCAGGTGGGTGAAGACCGGAGGGGAGGGAGATTTAGTGGAGAAGTAACGTTTGTGAAGACCCTCAGTCCAGAAAGAACTTGATGTGTTTGAGGAACTCAGAGAAGGGTCCTGTGGTCAGATCACAGAGAGCAAGGAGCAGAGAGGCATCAGAAAGCCTGATGTGTGACAAATGAATGGATAAAGAAGATGTGGTATATATATACAATGGAATATTTTGCAGCCATCAAAAGGAATGAGATCTTGCCATTTGCAATGACATGGATGGAACTGGAGGGTATTATGCTGAGCGAAATAAGTCAAACAGAGAAAGACATGTATCATATGACCTCACTGATATGAGGAATTCTTAATCGCAGGAAACAAACTGAGGGTTGCTGGAGTGGGGGGTGGGGTGGGAGGGATGGGGTGACTGGGTGATAGACACTGGGGAGGGTCTGTGCTCTGGTAAGCGCTGTGAATTGTGCAAGACTGTTG
The DNA here is from genome assembly GCF_002201575.2 of Neomonachus schauinslandi. Classification (NCBI taxonomy): domain Eukaryota; kingdom Metazoa; phylum Chordata; class Mammalia; order Carnivora; family Phocidae; genus Neomonachus; species Neomonachus schauinslandi. The sequence continues at coordinate 22,963,182 of NC_058417.1, forward strand.
AATCTCAGATCTGTACCTCTGAAACAAATAATGCAATATATGTTAAGAAAAAAAAGAAGAAGAAGGTAGCAGGAGGGGAAGAATGAAGGGGGGGAAATCGGAGGGGTAGACGAACCATGAGAGACGATGGACTCTGAAAAACAAACTGAGGGTTCTAGAGGGGGGGGTGGGAGGATGGGTTAGCCTGGTGGTGGGTATTGAGGAGGGCACGTTCTGCATGGAACACTGGGTGTTATGCACAAACAATGAATCATGGAACACTTCATCTAAAACTAATGATGTAATGTATGGGGATTAACATAAGAATAAAAAAAAAAAAAAGAAAGCCTGATGTGGATGGCAGGTGCCAAAATGCGTAGGCTCTTGGGGGCCGGGCAAAGATGTTCCTCCCCCCGTGTCTGTGAATCCTCATTCTTTTGTTTATATTTGGAAGGGTAGGTTGAGTGATCTGGCATGGGCTTGCACCTGCTCGGATGTAGGTAGGTCTACAGTCCTAGTAAGGTTCTCTTCCAAATGGGAGGGCCAACTGAGTGTTGAGTGTACCCAGGTGGGTCATGTTAGCTGGCAGGTGGGGCCAGGATGGGAACCCTTCTCAAACTGCAGCGTATGGGGCTTTACTAGGTTATCAACCCCACTGGAAGCCCTCACTCTCCCTTCAGTACAATTTAGTATAATTCTTGGGGATAAACTCTGATCTGTGACTGAGGTGACCTTAAATGTTTCCCTCAGCTTTACCAAATCTTGGGTTTCTTTCTTCCTGTAATCTCTGGCCTCCCCTTCTTAGAGCATTTACTTTAGAAAACTTGAAATTGTAAAGTCTTTCTCCTCCCCTTTGAAATATATAAAAATCTCCCAGACTCTTGCCAGTTTTACAACCCAGGAAGGACCTGGTAGGACCAAGTCTCAAGGACCTGGAAGCCATTCATTTGAAATGTGATCATCAAGGAAGACAGCACCCTTATATCCTGGTCTCTGTGGGACAGTGGGAGCCTAACTTTAATAGGTGCCAGTTAGCAAACACAGATGGCTTAATCACAGAAAAGCACCTCTACAAACTCAGGAATCACTTGATGTGCCGGGCACATCCTATAGATCCTTCGGTAATTTTCTTAGCTCACCCCAGCACTTAAGAATCCTCCTGCCTTTTGTTGCAGTGGGGTTGAGCTCATTCTCTCTTCCCTATTGCAACAGTCTTGAGTAAAGTCTTGCTTGCTTGTTTAGCTTTGTCTAGGGCAAGTTTTTACTTTGACACTGCTGGGAATGGGTAGGACAAAGGCATCTGCCTCTAGCTGCTTGTGGACGCATCTTCAGAACTCCCACCCACAACCCACTCCAGCTCTCCCCACCTGCCACCCAGAGCCCAGAGCCTCCACTGCTGTCTCCTCCTGTGTGTGTCCTGGGTTCCGGCCTCCTCGGCTATGTTCGATCTGTTCATAGCACTCTGTTCATTTTCCATCTTCCAGAAATTCAATGAAAATTCTAGACTATTGATCTTCCTGCCATGAGCTCTTTCTCTTTGGTTTCTTCAAAATTATTATTTCAGTGGGGTTTGGGCACGAGGAATTATAAAGTTAGGAGTTCTACCTGCCACCTTGAGCTAAATATGCCATTAATTTCCAACTTGGCTCGAAGTGTTCTTTCTCTTTGTAAAGAGCTCTTTGAGCCCAAATTCCTGCCCAGAGAATAGAGCCTATCAAAAAATATCAGAAAAAGCAAACAATTACCTACCTCTACAAGTAATGAAATAAACTCATAGCAAAAGAAAAGAACAATGGGGAATTCAGTTTGCACTGCTTTTCTCAAAAAATGCCAATGTATTAACTTCCATAAAGCAAAAAGTAGTCCAAACCCTCAATGCAATCCCAATTGGTCCCCATTTGATGAGTCACTGGTGAAATACTAGGGCCACCTGCAGGTCATTTACCCACTTACTCATTTCTTCCTTCCTTAGTAGTTGTTAAGAGGGTGGGAAGACAGATTGTATAGCAATAGGCTTGTGGAGGAAAAACTTATAGCAACCCCCACCAACCTCCTCGTCCTATGGAAAAGCATTATTGGACCAGTCACCACTGGATGCACCATGGGGAGTGCTCCTGGAGGGATATTCTGCTGCTGAGTTGCTTCACCAATTTATAGGGAAGTTAGGAGGGGGCAGGGAAAATTGGCCTGCACAATGGGAGCTGTTTGGACTGGTCTTGCTGGGGAGAAGAGCATCTGGGGCTTAGATACCAGTTGTCCAGGGACATCTGCATCCTGGCATACGTATCATCTTATCCTAGAAAGTAAAAGTTTTAAGTTTTGTGGGCCCCACGAAGCCTCTGTCACATCTGTCCAGCTCTGGACTTGTACAACCAAAGCAGCCACAAGCAATATGTAAATAGATGGGCAAGGCTGTGTTCCAGTAAAACTTAATTTGCAAAAACAGGCAGCAGGCTGGATTTGACCGCTGACCCCTAACCTAGAATCCTGGTAGAATCCAGCTCATGTTTTAGAGTAAAGGTGAGGGTGGAGAGATGCTTTGTAGGCCATCAGCAAAGGGTTTGCCACTCCTAATTCACCCATCCAGTGCTACTTGGCCTCATGGAACTGACACTCTTGTGAGGGAGAAAAGCATTAAAGAAATAATCATGTATAATAAGTATGTAATTAAAAAGTATAAGAGCTATGAAGGATGAGTTATAGGATTTTATGAAACAGTATGACTGGAGACCAAACTTACACTCCGGGTTAATCCAAGTCCACCCTAAGGAAGGACCGGTTAACTGAGACCTAAAGGATGGGATGGGCGGGAGTTGGCGAGCTAAGGGTGGGTGAAATGGAAAGCCTAGGGAGGGAGTAACACATGTAAAAGCCCTGAGGCAAAAATGAGGATAGAGCATTTGAGGTAACAAAAGAAAGTCAGTGTGGCTGGAGCACACTGAGACAAGTGGGACAGGATGAGCCTCAGGAGAAACGCAGGGGCCCTAGTATGGGGACGTCTGGCAGGGAGGGTAAGGATTTTGGATTTTATTCCAGTTATCATGGGAAGCTCTTGGAGGGTTTTCAGGTGGCTACAGTGGAGAATGGAGAGGGGTGGGCGAAGGATGGAAGTGGAGAGCCCAAGAGGAGCCGATTGTGGTCATCAGGGCGAGAGAGGAGGACAACTTCTGTTGGTGTGAGTTTGTTCACATCTGCAGCTGAAGTTCTGTGTAGGAAGCCATTTGAAGTTCCTTTGATTTTTATCTCTATCTATCTACCTTTTTTAAAAAAGATTTTGTTTATTTATTTGACAGAGAAAGACACAGCAAGAGAGGGAACACAAGCAGGGGGAGTGGGAGAGGGAGAAGCCGACTCCCCGCCGAGCAGAGAGCCCGATGCGGGACCCGATCCCAGGACCCTGGGATCATGACCTGAGCTGAAGGCAGATGCTTAACGACTGAGCCACCCAGGCGCCCATCTATGTTTAATTATAACCGTTCTGCAGCTTACCCACTAGGGTACGGTATTATTATCTTAAACACATTGAGATTACTAGGCCAGTTATTTGTGGTCTTCACCCGATCACCATCCCAGCAGTGGGGGGTTGCTTATTGGCCAAAAGAGACTTGAGACCTGGGTCTGCACACCTCAGGGGGATTCTATTCCACCATGACTGGGTACGTGGAGCTCTATTTTCATTCGAGATGACAACAGGAGGCTTGGAGTTCACTTCCTTTAAAATGGGTTGGTGGCTTCTAGGTTCTAATTATACCCTCAAATGATTCTTCTGTGTTACTTGTATAGACAGAAGCCAGCACCTCTACAGAGGGTGTAGCAAACATTCCTCATGGCTAGGCTGGATTTTGTCATTTCTTTCGTTCTTTAGGACATGTATTACCATCCTCTTTGGCGTTGAAGATGCTCCGATGCCTGTCCATCAGTCCTTTAGATCTTTCGTAATTCTTTTCTGTGATCTGTGTGGATGGAATTTTGTACTGCCTGCTAAGGTTATCACTGACTTCCTTCAGCCACTTCTTTCTGTATAATTGAATTCTGAATTTTCATGATCTTCCTGACTAGGCACCGTTCTCAGATGCCTGATTGGATTCTGTATACCTGCCAAACCCTCATCTGCTTCTGAGACACATCATGAGGTCATGTGGATGAGGGATTGGATTGTGGTGGTGGTGGAAGAGCCAACATAGGTGGATTTGAGAGAGATTTTGGCAGAGTGAAGGGATTTGTTGATAGATTGGATGGAGGGGGGTGTAATGAGGGTGAGGGGTTTTAAGGACGACTTCCTGTTTTCAGCTTGAGTAGCTTGGAGAGTGGAGATTCTATTTCCTGAGGAGAGAAACTTGAGGAAGGAGTATATCCCATGGCAATTACAGTTCCACATTCCCAGGACACTCAGTATCCATCTCAGCTCCCCACAGGGACAAGCATCCCAAATAACAAAGAAGAATGGCAGCAAGAATGAAGTGCCATTGTGCTCTACTTTCCAGAATCTCTCTGTGAAGGTCATTAGTGGTTATCCCCCCACTGGGAAGAAGTGCTCTTCAAGATGGAGTTGTTCCAAAAATTCTCTCCTGGAGGCCTTCCCCTCTTTAGGCTTGTTTCTGAGCCTAAGTGACTCCATCCATCCATCCATCCATCCATCCATCCATCCATCCATCCAATAGTGCCTACTCTGTACCAGGTCCTCTCTAGGCACTGAGGGTAGAGCAGTGAATAAATATTAAAAAATCTCTGCCCTCATGAAGTTTACATTCTAATTACAAGGAGACAGATAAACATAAATAAGTAAATATATAGTATAACACAAGCTGGCAAGTACTTTGGAGGTAATGGCAACAAGTGGGGAAGGAGGTTAAGGAATTGTGTGTGTGTGTGTGTGTGTAGAAATGCTACATATTACAGGATGTTCAAGGAAGGCTTTCCTGATAAGGTGGCATTTGAGCATGACCTAAAGGAAGCTGACCAGAGATGGAGGAGGAAGACTCCAGCAAAGGAACAGGCACAAAACCCTGGGGCTGGATCCTGCCTGGTGTGTTTGGGGAACCACACGGAAGGCATTGAAGTGGAGTGGAGGAAGCTAGGGAGAAAGTAGGAGAAGAGGTCAGGTGGTGTGGGGCTGGTGGGCAAATCATGCAGGATTTTGTAGGTATTGTAAAGTCTTTGGAAGGCAGCTATGCTCACTTGACTTTGACTCTGAGATAGGAAATCACTGGGGGGGCAGTTTGAGCAGGAGAATGGAATGATCTGACTTAGTTTGAAAGGATCATTGGCTGTTCTGTTGAGATTACAAGTGTGGAGACTCCTACGAGGTTACTTTGGTCATCCTGGGGAGAGACGGTGGGTGGTGGAGTGACAGCAGAGGCGGCAGTGAGTGCTCAGGTTTTGGGTGTAAGATAGGTGATGGGGGGAAAGGAGTGGAATCATGGATGGCTACAGGATTTTGTTCAGAACAGTTGGAGGATGTTGCTACTGTTTACTGAGACGGAAAGACAAAGGAGGAGAAGATTTGGGGACATTCAGGAGTTCAGTTTGGACCAGCTAATTTTGAGAAGCTCTTAGACACCTAAGTGGAGGCGCCTGGGCTGGAGAAGTATAAATTTGGAACTTGTCAGCATATACAGGAATATGGAAGCTATGAGTCTGGCTGAGGTCACCTAGCGAGAGGGATGGATCAGGAAGGGTTAGGAGGACTGTGCCCGAAATGGACTTTATAGTAAAACAGGAGTAATGAGCTGGACACCGCAGGGAAGTGAAGATGGTTAAAAGATGTTGTGTACGTACAGCACTTTGCACAATTCTTGACACATAGTGGGTGCCTCCCTAAGCTCCTTCCCTCCCTCCTATAGGCAGACAGGTTCACTTTGCTGGGGGCCAGATGGCTGTGCTTACCTGTAGGACTATGAGTAACTTGGAGAGTGGAGATTCTACTTACCCCTGCACTCCTTCCCATCCTTCCCAGAGACCCCAGGCCCTCCCACCTCCTCAGTGATTCTTGTCGCTTTGGCTTTGGGATTTGGGCTCCCTCAAGACTTCAACCATATTTTAGTGTGAATGGAGTGCGGAGAACTGGTTTCCAGATGGGATTTGAGTGAGAGTAAGCCCAGGTGCATTATGACTCTAAGGGCTGGAATTTGGAAGAGTGAGGAGCAGGAAAGTGAGGAAATGGGCCTCAATGGGGGAATGTGAGGACACCTAAGATAGACTGTTAGTTTCCTAACCTTGTCCTGGACAGTAGATGGCCCCCCTCACCCCACCACTAAACTCACGGATGTGCAGAGATCTCTGACCTATGGTGTCAAACAGGATCCTTCTTCCGCAGGAGTTAGGACTGAGGCAGAAAGCTGTAGTGTGTCTTCTCCAAGACCTGAGTCTGGGGACGTGGGTTGAACAACGCCAGCGTCCCTGAGGCCCTTCTCTGGTCTGTGTCCGGTGAAACATGGCCAGGCTGGCGTCAGCTTCAGCATTCCCCAGAGCAGAGCTGAGTACCTCCCACCTACCTCCCTTTTCCTCCTGGTACCCCACGGAGAACTGCCTTGTACCTGGCTCTGTCTTTAATTGGGGTGGTGGTGGGGGCAAGGTCAGATGTCCCAAGTCACTTCCACACCAGGCTTCAGGGATGAGGGCCAAGGGAGCAACTGAAGAGACTGCAGGCAGGATCTCAGAGTTTGGGGTGCTTGGCTTTGGGCACAGAGAACGAGTTGTTACTTACACTAGGTCTTGAGGGGTGGTCAGAGAAGTAAATGTTTAAATGGCAGAGGTGCAGGGAAGAGCTTCCAGGGAAGGGGGGGCTGCAGCCCCCAGTATGGATGATGGGAATGATGAGATGTGTTAGGTGTGCACCTCAGCTGGCTACTTTCCATGCAAACGAACAGTTTGTCTGGATTTTCACGCTGTTCCCCTGATATAAGGCCCCGAAAGAGGGGTCGCTTGTGTTCAGTACTCCTGATTCTAACTCTGCCCCCATCATCCCACTATGTAAATTAGTTCATACGGAAGAGTCTAGAACAGCACCTGATACATAGTTAATACCGTAGAAGTGTCTATAAAAGAAAAGACATAACCAGCTGTCTGTGAGAGAACCAGTTCAAACCACCCAGTTTCCTTTCTGGGGCATGGCTTTATTTCAACAACTGGCTGCCTGCAAAGGGGAGACAGATGCTGTCTGGGGGCCACAGTGTCCTCAGGTCCCAGAGGGCAGTGTCAAAGCGAAGCTTCAGGAAAGAGCAGGATTCATCAGAGAATGGGAGCACAGAAAAGCAAGAAAGGGTTTCAGTTTGGGCCAGAACAACTCCCAGGGACCTTCTGGGGCTGAGAGAGTTGGGGAGGGAAGGGGGCTCCGTGGCGTCTCCTCAAAGTCCCTCGGCCATACGGGCCCCAGTGCTCCCAGATCACTTAGACACGTGGTCTAGGTGTCTGATGTACTCCTGCACCCAGGCAACACTGGGGTTAGCGCAGATCTGTCGGCCCTGTCGGGTAAGGAAACTGTGGAACAAGGAGGAGAAAGAGGGGAAATTGAGTCAGCAGGCAGAGAGGAGCCCAGCTCCTTCTCTACCCAGCTTGAGCTTCCCCCCCCACCCCCCCGCTGGACGTGGCCCCTTCACACAGAGAAGGACACTCTACTCTCTGTTGCTCCCCAAGGAGTCCGTGAAGACCCTACCACCACCTCCCATTACCTCCCTGGAGGCCAAGCTCAGGCTGGGAAGTCCCCAGGGTGCTGCTCAGCTGGTTCTTCCTGTGCTCCCCCCACTTCCTAGCTAGTCCCACCCCTCTGCTTCCTTCTCCCAGGCCCTCCTGGTTCTCATATTTACACCCCCTTCCGCCCCCAGCATGGCCGAACTTACATGACCCCTGGGGTGGGGCACTGGTCACTGGTCCTATCATAACCTTTCACAAACCGGAGTGGGACCTTCCGTGAGATGTAGGCAAAACAGCACGGACCGGGGGTTAATTTATTAACTGGTTCTGCAAGGTAGAGGGCCATGTGATGATGAAAGCTTTTCCACAAGGAAGCGTAGACCTGTATCTCTATCGCCCAGAGCATCAGAGGAGGAGACCAGACCAGAGCACCTCGGAGGGAGTAAGGCCTGGCCTCTTGCAGCTCGTCCTCCTCTCCTTCTTAAATTATCCTTGTCTAGGGGCCCCTGGTTGGCTCGGCCAGTAGGGCATGTGACTCTTGATCTCAGGGTCGTGAGTTTGAGCCCCACGTTGGGTGTAGAGATGACTTAAAAAAAATTATCCTCCTCTAGAACCTCTCTTTCCTGCCCATGGCTGGCCCCCTCCTGACTTCTCTCTGACCCTTCCCTCGGGGAATAACAGAATATTCACATCTCCTAGCAGGAATCACAGTTGAAATGGCCCATTGAAGGACGTATTTTGCTTTTAAAACTTGTTCCTCGAAACACCACTTACATGATTTGTGCTAAGTGTACAAGGTAAACACTCAGCAGCAGACAGGGCCATGGACTCATACTTGTGACATGGCTACAGCTCCAAGCTGTCAGGTCCTGGTCACATCCCCCCTGCGTGCTCCTGTCCCGGTTTCCCGAAATGCTGATCTTAACGTTACATCCCACGTGTCACGTGTTTCCTGCTTTTGCTCTACATGTCAGTGGATTCCTTTAAATCAGTAACACCTCCATATGGATTGTTAAGCTTTAATTCTTGCAAGAATTTTCCACATATTCCCAGTTTCTCAACTGAGTTTTCTTAGGACTTGGGATTTGGAAAAACAGTTTCCTGACATACTGAGAAGGAATTGCCGTATGGACTTGCTAGGGGATGTCCAGGGTGGGCTACAGCAGGGCAGGACTGGCCCCCTCTATAGGAGAGGGTCCTCCTTCACGGGTCTCGAGAAAATGATAGAAGGGGGAGGTTTGCGGTGTTATAATCAGCAGAGCCTTGGCTACAAAGCAGGAAAGCTACACTTGTCCTTGTCTCTGTTCCTGAAAGCTATGTGACTCCAGACAGGACACCCACCCTTTCCAAACCTGTCTCCTTAAAAAAAAGGACATGGGGCAAGGACTGTGTATTGATTTATATACTGATGACTGTTGAAGTCAGGGCCTCCTTACCCCTGTGTAACAGACGGAGAACCTGAGGCTCAGGAGGCCTGAAAGAGACAAGGAAGGTCCACAAGCTGACCAGTGCAGAGCTTCTAGAATGAGGCTCGCTAGGAGTAGAGACAGTGTCTGCCTCTGTCCCTCACTGTAGCCCAGCGTGTTTACTGAAAGGGTGGCAGGAGTAGGCTTTTAATATATATTTGTTGAATGAATGAATGAATTCAACTTGAATCTATGTCTCCCTGACTGTAAAGCCAGTTATTTCTCCATTCTGGGTTGCTGTTCTCTGAAGAAGAAAAAAAAAAGCTTCCATTGACTGAGTCTCTACCAAAGGCCTGGTGTGTGGCTTAGTTCCTGACATGGCTGATCTCCATTCCTCACGCCAGCCTTTTGAGAAAGTATCCCTTCCCCCATCTGCAGATGAGAAGCCCCACGATGATCACGGGAATCACGGGGAAGCATTAGGGAGGGAGCTCTATAGCTAGGTGCCGTCACAGTTCCTGGAAAACCGGCCATCATTCCTTGGACTAGCAGGGATGCCGGATCAGAGTGCTAGGATTGAGTGTATTTCTGTCTCTGATTTTGGTTGAAATTCAGCTCCGGAGAATAGTTTCCTGGGAAATCTCCCTCTGGCCCCCGCCGCCGCCCCAGGGTCCCACTGTGCCACCTTCTCCCCTGGTTCCTGCCCCCTGCAGAGAGGCAACCATGCCTGTTTAGGGCGGAAAGGGCAGTGAGCTGGGGGTCAGGACAGCTGGGGTCTAGCCCTGCCTTTCTCAGTCACCTGCTGTTGGAGTATCCCGCAGATATTTATTAGGAGCTTGCTACGTGCCAGGAGCAGCGGTATGCCATGGACATACTAGACAAACCTTAAAGGGAGAGGGGCAAGGCTGCTATTGGGGTCTCAGGCTCAATGCCCCCACAAGCCAGGCAGACAGGCAGACAGGGTGCATGTGGTCCTGGCAGTGGGGGGCCCTAAGACCTGGGAGCGCACCCCCTGTCTAAGGGGACGGCCCCCACCACTTCAGTCCCAGTGAAAGCTTGTGGGAACTCAGGCTCCTGTCTGCTTGGTCTTCCATAGTTGCAAAAGAAGCAAGAAATACAGATTTTTAAATGTTGGCAACCAATCAACATGTAAAACCCCATCTAAGCCACGAAGACAGTCTGAGCCTTTGCAGATTCCTCTGTCCCAGCCCATGCCTATGCGGGGGCTCCTGTATGTCTGCAAGAGGGCGCTAAGCAAGGAGCCCGGAGGGTGCTGGGTCAGCTTCTCTCTGCTAGGTACCCCAGGGCCAGGGAGGCTGCATTCAGAGGCAGGATTTTCTCTCCCCAAAGGAGGCAGAAATGAGTCCCAACCAGGAACAGGGAGAGACGCTTGGTAAAGACGCTGTCTGTTTTGCAGCCTATTCTGGACCACCCCCATCTCCCTGCAGCCCCCTGCTTCCAGCCACTGTACCATCTCTGTTCAGAAGAATAAGAGTAACAGGCCTCACCTTCATTGGCCTCAGTGTAGAGGACAGCAAGAATGAGGAGGAAGGCCAGGGTAGCCAGGATCACCTTCATCCTTCTGGCGGCTGACCAGCTGCAGGAGCAGGATGGGGCTGAAGACTTCTGGGTTCCCTGACTCTTTGAAATCTGGGCTCTGACCTTCCTTTATAAGAGGTTGCTGGTGAGGAAGTCACGAGATAGAAAAATCTAAGATTGCATGGGAGTGTTGTTTCTTTGGAACTGTGACTGGTGACGTATCTAAAATATGAGAACTGAGTCAATTTATTCAAAGAGATGTAGAAGACAGAGAATGATCCCAGAATTCACATTTGGCTTGCATCTTGAGGGTGGTGGTAGGGGAAGGCCAGAGGCAAAGGGCTTTGGGGGAGAAATTGCCCTCCTTTTCTGTTCCCCCCCAGGGAGCCTGGTGAAGCCTCCTTGGGGGTGAGCCCATGTGGACCATGAGTCCAAAGGCCCAGGCAACTGTCTCAGGCTCGGGATTCTAGGACCCACCAGGATGAGAATGTGGGGGCCCTGTGCTCTGTCTACCTCCAGCACCAGGCCTGGACTCAAGCCTGATGGGGACTGGGAGTGGGGTGCTGGATTTGGAGGGGATTCTGGGGTGGCTGGGCCTCACCAGCCAGGATTGGACTGAAACGCCTCACCTAGGGTGAGCTGGAGGCCCTGCCCTCTGCCCAGCACAGGGAGCTTGAGCGGATCCTTAGCAACCAAGGAAGGTGTACAGGGCTCTCTGCTCAGCCAGGGCTGCCTCCAGGACTGAGGCTGAGGGATGAGTTCCTTCTGGCTCAAGCTGGGTGAGCTGGGGACAGGGCAATGTATCCCATAGAATACAATTGTATCTCGACACCCTTGAGTTTGTCCTGCAGGGGCCCTGCACAGGAACACCACAGTGGTCCGTCTGGGACTAGGAGATAGGGTGGCCAACCATCCTGGTTTGCCTGGGACGAGGGGTAGTCCTGGGATGTGGGACCTTCAGGGTTAACACAGGGATGAGTTGGTCACCCTACTGAGAGGTCAGACAGATGTGGCTGTCCCCCACCTCTACTCCCACCAAAATCAGATTAAGCACCTGTGGGGGGTTTTTTTCCAATTTTTTTTTATTGTGGTGAAATATATATAACATAACATTTGCCCTTGTAAACATTTTTTTTTGAAATGGATCAGTTATTTAATTACGTTCTTTGTAAGACATTTAGAACACCAATTTGTGAGGGTAAACTCCATTTGTGAGAGAAAACACAGAGCGGAGGTAGCCCTGAAGCTGAGGAACAGCTTTGATCTTTGGCAGAATTTGCGAGTCCACAGCTTTCTGATCAACCTTGCGCTGCTCTGTAATCTCGTATTTCTCTTTCTCGGTGTCGAAGATCTCACCCTCCTGGTGTCTGGGCTTGCGCAGCTTCTTCTTCTTGAAGTAAGCATCAGTGAGATGTTTGGGGATTTTCACACTGCTGATATCAATTTTGGTAGAAGTAGCAATGACAAATTTCTGGTGTGTTCTACGCAGAGGGACTCGATTGAGGGACAGAGGTCCGGTCACAAGTAGCAAGCCACTGCTCAGTTGCTTCAGGAAAACTACCCTCTTGCCTCTGTGGCGCCCAGTGAGGATGATCAAAATGGTCCTGGGAGTGATACTAGCTCGCAGCTTTCTCACGTGCTGACTGAAAGGTTTTTTGCCTGGCTCAACAGCTTTCGAGGCACATCTTCAGTAGGGTAATACCTAGGCTTTTTGCGAAGTTTAACCACTTGGGTACCACCGTTCTTGTCACCACCAACTGGTTTTGTGACAGTAGCAAGAACTTTCTCCTTCTTTTTCTTTTCAACCCTGGATTTAGCTGCCGAATACTCTTGTACATGGCCTTTCTGGAATACATAGCCAATCGGGAATATCTGCCAATTCCTCTGACAAGTACAGGGTTTCGGCTGCAGTGGGGCTTCCCCTTCTTTGGCGTTTTAGCCTTGGGGTTACCCTTCTTAGCCTTGCCACCGGCATCAGCCTTCTTAGCTTCAGGTTTCTTCTCCTTAGTATCCGGCTTCTCAGCTTTTTCGCCCGCCATCTTGCAAGATGGGAAAAGCGCCCTTGTAAACATTTTTTTTTTTTTTTTAAGATTTTTTTAATTTATTTATTTGACAGAGACAGAGACAGCGAGAGCAGGAACACAAGCAGGGGGAGTGGGAGAGGGAGAAGCAGCCTTCCTGCCGAGCAGGGAGCCCGATGCGGGACTCGATCCCAGGACCCTGGGATCATGACCCGAGCCAAAGGCAGCCGCTTAACGACTGAGCCACCCAGGCGCCCCTTTGTAAACATTTTTAAGTGTGCAGTTCAGTGGTATTAGTTACATCCATATATTGTGCAATCATTACCACCATCCAAGCACAGAACTTTTTTTATCTTGCAAAACTGGAACTCTGCGCCCATCAAACAATAACTCCCCTCCCCTCCTCCCCGACCACTGGCTATTGGCTCTCTACTTTGTCTCTCTGAATTTGACTACTCTAGGTACCTCGTATATTAGTGGAATCATACAGTAGTTATTTTTGGTGACTGGCTTATTTCACCTAGCATGTCCTCAAGGATCATCCATTTTGTAGCATATGCCATAATTTCCTTCTAAGGCCAAATAATATTCCATTATATGGATATACCACATTTTGCTTATCCATTCATCTGTTGATGGACACTTGGGCTGCTTCTATGTTTTAGCTATTGTGAATAATGTTGCTGTGGACAGGGGTATACACATGTCTCTTTGAGACCCTGTTTTCAATTCTTTGGGGTATATACCCAGAAGTGGAGTCGCTGGATCATACAGTAAATCAATTTTTAATTTTTTGAGGAACTGTCATACTGTTTTCCACAGCCTTTGTACCATTTTATATTCTCAACAACAATACACAAGACTTCCAATTTCTTTATATCTTTGCCAACATTTGTTATTTTCTGGGGTTTTTTTGGCTCTAGCCATACTAATGGATGTGGGGTGGTATCTCATTGTGGTTTTGATTTAAGCATCTGTATTTTTTATCAGTTTTACATAAGGGGGTTCCAGGTAAGTTTGTTTGCAAAGAAAGTGTTTCCCTCCTAAAAAGAAAAATTTAAACCCGTGTTCTTTTTTTTTTTTTTTAAGATTTTATTTATTTATTTGAGAGAGAGAATGAGACAGAGAGAGAGAGCACGAGATGGGGGAGGGTCAGAGGGAGAAGCAGACTCCCTGCCGAGCAGGGAGCCTGATGCGGGACTCGATCCAGGAACTCCAGGATCATGACCTGAGCCGAAGGCAGTCGCTTAACCAACTGAGCCACCCAGGCGCCCCTAAACCCCTGTTCTAATGGAAAGAATAGGAGCTTGTCCCCTTGGTTAGCACAACATCAGATGGGGGAGGGATGTTGGGGATACACATGGGCAGGAGGATGGAAGAAGCTGATTCGTACAATTTCTTGGGTCTCTATGCCAATTCCTGGACTTCTGAAACTAAGTTCCTGGTGACACTGAGTCATTTGCCTTTTGTGCTTTGGTAAGCAATGTGCACTCCTCTTCTGGACCTTCAGTCCTGCTTGACTGCTTCCCCTATTCAAAGGAGCAGGGCTAGGGGCGCCTGGGTGGCTCAGTCGTTAAGCGTATGCCTTCGGCTCAGGTCATGATCCCAGGGTCCTGGGATCGAGCCCCGCATCGGGCTCCCTGCTCGGCGGGAAGCCTGCTTCTCCATCTCCCACCCCCTGCTTGTGTTCCCTCTCTCGCTGTGTCTCTCTCTGTCAAAATAAATAAATAAAATCTTAAAAAACAAAAAACAGAAAACCCCAAAGGAGCAGGGCTGGACTGGGGGAGGGGGACTTGGGAAGGATTAAGGCTCCAAGGTTTTTATCTTTTTGGTAAAGTTGTTTTTGTTTTACACACGGCAACGTACAACAATGGTGGGGCCCACGATAGACTGTATGTTAGTTTCCTGAATTTTACTGTTTTCTCAGCCATTCCCAGGGCACTTTTGCTGAATGCTGAAAATCAGATCCTTTGTCTACAGCTCTTTTCAGCCAACCCTTCCTCAGATGTTCATTGCTACCAGAGAAGGAAGTGGGGTAGGTTCAGCTGGATTTGCCCTAGCTGCATCCATGCTGACTTGCAGTGAGCATTTCCTTTTTTAAGTGCCAACAAAGGGTTTCTTACCAAGAATTGCATAGGTATAGAATCTTGCCCAGTACAGAAGTAGCTGATTACTTTCAAGTTCATCCATCTTTCCCCTTCCTTTTGGGAAAGTTGGTTGCATTTGCTGGTCTTTAATATTTTACAAACTCCCTGCCTCCCAAGAATCCACAAAGGTTATCAGTCTCTACTGTATGTTGTCTCAGCTGCTAGAAAGGAATTCATGCAAGCCAAGGAATGAAATGTCATGCAATCTAACTACCCATCTTGGGCTTCTCATCTATGGAAATTATGCCCTTTCTAGACTGTAATGGGCAGAGAAGGGACAAATAAAAACCAGAGACCAAGAGTTCTGCTTTATCTCTTCCACCTGCTCACAGTTAACACTCTGTTCATTCATTAATTCATTTACTCATTCATGTATTCTGTAAATAATTACTGAATGCGTACTATGAGCTAAGCACTGTCCAGGAACCAGAGATTTAGCCATGAACAATTTGTATAGGGTCTTCTACAAATGTAAGCAAGTAATAGGCCTTTGGCCCTTTTTTCTTAAAACAAAACAGGGGCGCCTGGGTGGCTCAGTGGATTGAGCATCCAACTCTTGGTTTTGGTTCAGGTCATGATCTCTGGGTCATGGGATCGAGCCCTGTGTCACGCTCTGTGCTCAGCATAGAGTCTGCTTGAGATTCTCTCCCTCTCCCTCCTCACACTCTCTCTCTCAAATAAATAATCTTTAAAAACAAAACAAAAGCTTTCATTGTGATTCATCATTTAAAAAGCAACAATATGAAGAAATTTAGAAAATAACTAAGCAAAACTAAGTAAGAAGAAATCCCCTGTGATTCCACAGTCACATTTTTTAAAAAAGATTTATTTATTTTGAGAGAGAGAGAGAGAGCGTGAGAGTGTGTGCGTGGGGTTGGGGGAAGGGCAGAGGGAGAGAGTCCCAAGGAGTCTCCCCACTGAGTGCTGAGCTCAGTGTGGGGCTTGATCCCACAACCCTGAGACCACAACCCCAGTGGAAATCAAGAGCCAGTTGCTTAAGTGACTGAGCCACCCAGGTGCCCCATCCCAGTCACATTTTTAGATGTCTCTTTGTCTTTTCCCTCTGCCTGCTTTCTCCCTAGCTGAGATCACACTGAACAAACCAATTTCATAACCCATGCTTTGACATATGGTGAACAGTTTCATTTCATTATAGAATTCTATGTGTAGCTTAAAATAATTTTTTTTTAAAAATTTTATTTATTTGACACAGAGAGAGCGACAGCAAGAGAGGGAACACGAGCAGGGGGAGTGGGAGAGGGAGAAGCAGGCTTCCCACCGGGCAGGGGCCCAATGAGGGGTTCGATCCCAGGGCCCTGGGATCATGACCTGAGCCGAAGGCAGATGCTTAACGACTGAGCCACCCAGGCGCCCCTAGCTTAAAATAATTTTTAACAAAAATGGTGCATGCTTTTTATAGAATCTTGAAGAAAATAAAAAAGTGGAAAAACTCCATTTACCACTATTAATATTTTAATGCGTAACTTTCCAGTCATTTTTCTATACACGATCATTATACATATTATATACATATACAATGAACAAATGGGGTCATACTTAAATGCTCTTTTCTATATTATAACCGGATTTTTATAATTATTTTTACTTATTACTGAGGAACATAAAATATAGATTGAGAATAAAGAGACACACTACAACAAACATCGCTGGACCTGGCATCTGGTGGGCCCCTCTGCAATTCCATGCCCTGCCTCTCTTCCTCTGAGTGATTCTCTCCCAAATATTGTCTATACTGCACTCTGGCTCGTCTTATAGTTTCACCACGCATATTTGAATCTTCAACAACATATTTTTAGTTTCGTCTGTTTTTGAACCTTATATAAATAGAATCATTATATGCACGGCTTTTTTTCTCTCCACATTACGCTTCTGAGGTTCACCCACGCTCCTGGGTGTAGCTGCCGTGCATTTACTTTCATTCCTGGGGACATTTCAGTGTATGGGTATACACCGTGTATCCATGTTTTCATTTGCTTCCTTTTATGTTTGCTAAAGCCAACATCGCTGCCGCGGGTCCCGGCGTTCGAGTGCGAGGGGATTTGTGGGAGGCATCCAGGAGCGGGGCTCTGGGTGTTTGGCTGTGCATACCTTTACTGTACCCGATGGCAACAGTACTTTTCAAAATGCTAGGACCAGTTCACACTTGCAGCAGCCATGGGACGTGCCGGATGTTCCATAGTCTCGCCAATATTGATACTTCTCAAATTTAACATTTAATGGGATTTGGAGGGAAGGACACAGGAGGAAGGAAGGAACACTTTATTCGTTCCAAACTTAGAATCTAGAACTGGGTACCCTTCGTCAATACGTATTGCTGGTTTGATGAATTCCTTATAATGTTTGCCTAGACCCTGCTCACGGCAGCCACTGAAATCCTCTGAGTGACCGAAGGGGGAAGGGGAAGGGGGAAGGGGGAGTAAGACCGAGCCACGTGACCTCTTGAAACATTTAGTAAATAACAGAATTCGAAATGGAAAAGGAATTTACAACCATAACATAGCGCACCTGAGTTGAAAATAAATGTCAAACAGAGCCCTAGAGTATGTCTGGAAGCAGCTTCTGATGTTTCCTGGCTCAGGTCCTGGTGCCCCAATCTGTTCACATCTGTGGCGCTTTTCTGGCTGGTTCCAGACTCCTCTGCGATCGAATTCCAGTTGCAGATGGATTCCTGGACCCACACATTGCTGGGGTCAGCACAGACCTTTCCAGTCTCTCAGACGGAGGAAGCCACGGTAAGAGGGAGAAGTATATTAAAAAGGAACAATTTCATAGCAGAATGCTTGTGGGATTCTCTCTCTGTTCTGGGGATCTCAGAGCCAATCTCCTTCAGAGCCACACATACCCCCCAGCCCTCAAGGTCCCTAGACCTTTTTTCATTGCTATGGAAGCTGAGTTCCCCTCCTCTTTCTTCTCTGCATGGAGAAGATGTCCTTGATTCCCTGTGGGCCCTGGGTCAATGCAGAAACACCCCAGGGATCCATGTTCTGCACACCTGGCGGGGCCCACCTGTCTGTGTCTCTGTCCACTCCTTGTCCTGCAGGATCTCTCTCTCTCCCCCAGGATGGCAGGAGGACTGGCCCAAAAATAGCACCAGGCTGGGAGCATGAGTGGCTGGTCTCTAACAGGACATTTGTGAGGGGCCCAGGGAGAAATGTACAAGAGGCAGCAAGGGTTTATCAATAATCTTTCCAAAGTTTTATTTTCCTGACTTTTTTCTTTTGCTTGTTTTCTGTTTCATTGCTTACCATTCTTATTTTCCTTCTACCTACTTTGGGTTTAATCTGCTCAGTTTTTCCTAGTTTCTGGAGGTGGGGGCGTTATTCATTATTTCACACCTTTCTTCTTTTCGCACAGAAACATTTAAAGCTGTAAATCCTCTTCTCTGTCCTGCTTCATCTTCACAATGCCGATTTTTATGTATGTTTTCATTACCATTTAGTTCAAAATGTTTTCTTATTTCCCTTGTGATTTCATCTTTGGCACATGAGCAGTTTAGAACTGCATTCTTTATTTCCAAATATTTGGGCATTTTCTATATATCTTGTTGTTATAGATTTTTTTAAAGATTTTATTTATTTATTTGAGAGAGAGAGAGAGCACAAGCAGGGGAAGCGGCAGGCAGAGGGAGAAGCAGGTTCCCCGCTGAGCAAGGAGCCCGACGTGGGACTCGATCCCAGCACCCTGGGATCATGACCTGAGCTGAAGGCACTTAACCAACTGAGCCACCCAGGTGCCCCTTGTTATAGATTTCTAATTAAATTCCACTATGCTCAGAGAATATACTCCCACTTCTGTAAACAAACTTCAGGCTTTTTTTTTTTTAAATTAGTTTCAGAGGTAGAATTTAGTGATTCATCAGTTGCACCTAACACCCAGTGCTCATTACATCACGTGCTCTCCTTAATGTCCCTCACCCAGTTACCCCATCCCCCCACCTCCCTTACCCTCAGCAACCCTCAGTTTGTTTCGTAGAGTTCAGCATCTCTTATGGTTTGCCTCCCTCTCAATTTTCATCTTATTTTATTTTTCCTTCCCTTATGTTCATCTGTTTTGTTTCTTAAATTCCACATATGAGTGAAATCATATGGTATTTGCCTTCCTCCATTTGTCATCCACGTCATTGCAAATGGTAAGATTTCATTTTTTTTGATGGCTATATTCCGTTGTGTGTGTGTGTGTGTGTATGACATTTTCTTTATCCATTCATCTGTCAGTGGACATTTAGGCTTTTTCCATAGTTTGGCTATTGTGGACTTTGCTGCTATAAACATTGGGGTGCAGGTGCCCCTTCGAATCACTATGTGTGTATCTTTTGGGTAAATGCCTAGTAGTGCAATTGCTGGGTCGTAGGGTAGCTCTATTTTCAACTTTTTGAGGAACCTCCATGCTGTTTTAGTATATGTGCTGCCGAAGCGAGCACAGGAACCTCCATACTGTTTTCCAAAGTGGCTGCACCAGCTTGCATTCCTACCAACAGTGTCGGAGGGTTCCCCTTGCTCCACATCCCCGCCAACATCTGTCATTTCCTGACTTGTTAATTTTAGCCATTCTGACTGGTGTGAGGTGGTATCTCATTGTGGCTTTGATTTGGATTTCCTTGATTCAGGCCTTTTTCAAAGTAAAGTGCCATATGTATTGTATTTATGTTAACTATTTAACATGTGTAAAACTGTGCTTTTACTCTGTTCCTATTTCTTTTTTGTGTGTGTTTCAGTGTTGTGCCCCAGCTCCATCTTCCCCAAGCTCTGTGGTTTTTATTGCATGATTTTGCAGTGTGCAATCGTTTTCTAAGAATGCACTCGTCATGGTCTTGCAGAACTAACTGTACCGCAATTTGTTTATCCACTCACCGCTTGATGGACATTTGTGTTCTATTTTGAAAGAAGTTTGGGATATATATATTATATGTATATATTTGTTTGTTTTTAGGCTCCTTGCCCAACCTGGGGCTTGAACTCAGGACCCTGAGATCAAGAGTCACATGCTCTATCAAACTGAGCCAGCCAGGTGCCCCCGTTTGGGGATATTTTAAATAAAACTGTTATAAAGACTGTGTACAAGTCTTTGGACATAGAGATGAAAATTGTGGGAAATCAGAGGAGCAAATGTAAAGGTCCTGAGCTTGTGGGTAGAGCCTTGACCATGTCTTCATACAGGAGAACTTGGTGAGGAGCTCACTTTTCATTTGCACGCCAAGCTCCCTGGCTACCTGTTGTATTCAGTGCCACCAAGACCTGCTCTTGACTCTTTTTAATTCTAATAGAGTCATCGGGAAGGATAATGGGGAAAAGGAAAACTTTAATTTCTTTTAGAAGCAAAATTATAGAGTTCAATACACTTAGGTATGTGATATGTCTGTTATTTTCTTATCAGTTTGTTCTTGATATATGATGAATATTAATCCTTATATAAATTGTGGATATCTTTTCTAAAACTGAAGAAATAGGGATGCTTGGGTGGCTCAGTCAGTTAAGTGTCTGACTCTTGATTTTGGCTCAGGTCATGATCTCAGGGTCATGAGATCAAGCCCCGTGTCAGGTTCTGCGTTCAGCCGCGAGTCTGCTCGAAGATTCTATCTCACTCTTGCTCTCTAAAATAAATAAATGTATCTTTAAAAATAAATAAAAAGATAAAATTGAAAAAGTAGTTGTGGATTCCCCATCTAAATTGTGGAGTTCTGGTCTAATCCTATGAGTAATTATCCTCCTTTATTTTCCAGCATTAGGCAGTCTCACTGCCCCATGTTGTCTTGGAATTTTCTGTGTCATTTAACAAGGTGTTGGCTGGGATTTATCCTATTGCAAAGTTGTTGTCTCATTCAAAAAAAGACCATGCCATAGACCCCTCCAGCTAAGCTGTCCCCTGATGATGGCAGGACTAGCCCTCTACCTCTCCCCATCACTCTCTTCTACTGAGGCAGGAGATTGAAGAGAGGGGACAGGAGAGAATCAGTACCCACAGCGGGAAGTATTATAGTTTCACTGGTCCCCTAAAGGTGGATGAGACAACTCCAAAGGAAATATTTGTAGAAACTGGGGTGCCATCAGGAAAAGAGGGAGTCTTCTCACTATTTAGCTAGGGTCTACCTCGACAGCATATTTGTTGCCATGCCCTGAGTATATATCTGAGTAAGGGATGGGAGACAGATGGCAAGCAGAGAGACTGCCTACACTCTGACTTTTGGCTTGTTAAGCATAAGCAAAATGAAGATGCAGTAACAGGTAGAGGGACTCAAATCATCTTGCTTTTGCACACCCACGACGATGATCTCCTGGTTAGCTGGGCCCAGAGTGCCCACATCACGGAACAGGGAATGCCAGGTTATGTCTGTTCCAGGTACAAACACACCTTGAGAGACAGGGGTCTGATGGTTAAGGGTGTGCGACATGAACATCCCAACATGGCTAACTGATAGCCATGTAGGAGTTAACCTAACCTCCCTGAACTTCTGCTTCCTTATCTGTCAACTGGCACAATAACAAAACAGGCATCACAGTAGTTATCTGAGGACAAAATGAGACAATGCCTGAAAGTTCTTAATTCAAATTAAATTCAATAAATGTAAGTTACTATTCTTAAGAAAGCTTGATTTATTTTAAAAATGCAAAGATGCATATGAAAGAATGTCTTGCTCTTTTGTTCATGTCAAGTGCTGATTTTATTTTAGAGAACATAGATTATGGTTTAATCTAAACATACATTTCAGTTCTGGCTCTTCCGGTTGATAATCTCCACTGTAAGGTGAGGTGTCATTACAGATTACAGTGGCATGTTTTCTTTTTCTGTCTTTCTTTTTTTTTTTTATTGACATATGTATTCTTTGTTTCAGGAGTACAGGTCTGTGTTTCATCAGTCTTACACAATTCACAGTGCTCACCATAGCACATACCCTCCCCATTTCTTTTTCTGTCTTTTCTCACTTCTCTGATTTTCTTCAACTTCCCCCTTCATCCCAAGAAAACAAGCAACACAATGGCTAGAAGGTCTAGGCTTTCTTTTAAACCAATGAAAGCATCTTTGTTATTCACAAGGTTAAAACATAGTGCAAAGACCAAATACTTGTTGAAAAAATGGGTATTCGAAAATTCTTGTTTGTTGATGGATTTGGTCAAATATCTAAAGACAAAATTTAGTACAATCATTCAATATCACCTTGAATGCCACGCACTGTGTGATTTCTTAGAGAGACCATTCGATGAAAACGTAATTCAAAATAAAAATAAAGATGAAATAATTAAAATAAATTAAAATTTAAGTATGGAAGGCTCCAGAGTTTGGTTAGTGGGAGGTGGGGTTTAAACCCATCGAAGAGGTAGCTCCTGGGGTTCCAAGTACTGTTCTTCTGGCTTAGGTCCCTGCTCCTCAATCTACTGATTGATTTCGCTCTTTCTTTCTAGACCCCTCAGATTCAGCTCCAGGTTCATGATGGACCCAGGCATCACTGGGGTTGGCATAGACCAGTTGGTCTCTTTTAGTCAAGCTAAATGGATGGAGAAGACAGAAGGATTCAGGAGGACATAGACAGCAGGGAAATTTCTGGGCCCACAGTGGCCCTTCCTTCCCTCTTTCTGACTTGACATCTCAGGGTCTATCATTTTCTCAGCAATCAGCTCTCATACTTGAAGGCCCCCAATTTCCTTGACAGTTTCATGGGGATCTCCTCCTAACAGCTTCTCTTCTGCAGTCACTTCCTTCCCCCTCTTCTGCACTTGGCCAGCTTCTTCTGGCTCCTTCCTGGCCCCGGACTAGCTCAGAAAAGAGCTGAGGGTCTCTTCTGTACTTGTGATGGGCCAGAGATCTGGGTATTCCCAGGATGGTGTCCAGTCTACCTCCCTATACCAATGGGGGCTGCTCTTTCCCCCAGGGCTTCCCCAGTTTCTCACCAGGAGTGAGTAG
Source organism: Neomonachus schauinslandi (assembly GCF_002201575.2). Lineage (NCBI taxonomy): Eukaryota > Metazoa > Chordata > Mammalia > Carnivora > Phocidae > Neomonachus > Neomonachus schauinslandi. The sequence continues at coordinate 22,985,823 of NC_058417.1, forward strand.
GAGGAGTGCCCTTACATGTCACTGAGCTTAGAGCACTGGCTGTCAGTTTCATAAGAGTCTGCTACAGAATCTTGAGGGATCCTCTGGTGGGTGTAAGAGAAGTAGCAGGAGGCTGGAGAGTTAACACCAACTGTAGAAGAAGGCACAGCATGAGACTGAGTCATTTAAAAGCCAAAGAAGATCAACTTCTTCTGCTTTATGCTAATCCCAAGAAAGGTCAAAAGGAACTAGAAAGTCATAGCATTTCTTAAAGTTGGGGAACACAGATGAACTGGGGCATGTGCTTTTTTCCCTAGAAATTCCCATGTCTATTTCTCCATTTTGGTTTTTATTCTTTAAGAAACTTAAAATGTCTTATCTGGCCTTCTGCCTTTTTTAGGAGGAAAATTCATCTAGCCCAAGATGTTGCAATAGAACAGAGATCAAACTGGGATATCTCTTATGTCACCAAAACAACTGGGCTTTTGAGAATAGCTGACATGAATCTAAACTTACCTGCACCAATGGGAAGTGAATAGACCTGGAGTATGCCTCTTGCCAACTGTTATTCAGTGAATTTGGCCTCAATTATTTTATCTATAAAGTGGAACTTACTTCCTCTGCTCTCTATCCTCTCTCTCTGAACTACTTGATAGAATATGATAGACTGGGGCGCCTGGGTGGCTCAGTTGGTTGGGCGACTGCCTTCAGCTCAGGTCATGATCCTGGGGTCCTGGGATCGAGTCCTGCATTGGGCTCCCTGCTCAGTGGGAAGTCTGCTTCTCCCTCTCCCGCTCCCCCCTCTCGTGCTCACTCTCTCTCTCTCTCAAATAAATAAATAAAATCTTAAAAAAAAAAAAAAGAATATGATAGACTGGACCCTTTTGAAAGAGAGACCAGGGTTCAAATCCCCATGTTGAGTGCTCTATTTTCACTCGAGTGATCTTTGTCATTAGGACATTTTTGATATAGTCTCACCTGGGACCAGAGAGTGTGACATCTGAAAAAGCCAGAAGAGATGGTGGACTGACATGGTATTGAGAAGGTCATCATGGTGAGTCTTGAATGCCTCCATGATGCTGGGTGGGCAGGAGATTCTGAGATCAAGCATTGGCACAGCTAAGACAAGACTTGGGTACTTGCAGCTGGCACCAGGTTCAAGCCATTACCCCTTCTCTTTATAGAAAGCCCCATGGCATTGGAGGCTGGAAACTGGGGGTGATGAGCAGGGAAGATTTTAATGATAATGTTGGTGTCATGCTGTGAGTTGCCCAGCTCAGGGTTTGTCAACACCCTTTGCTTAACACAGCTCTTCAAATGTAGCTCAATTTCTCCATCAGTTGGGGGCACATCTCAGAAAATTGTTTGCTAATTCACTGAGATTATTCTAAAGAAATTACTTCTGTAGTTAGTGCATGGCCAGGAGTTGGTATCACCACAGGCCTCCTTGCAAAGACAGATATATTGGTGAACTGTGGGCTGACTGTTTCTTTCCCATAGAGCAGAAGGTGCTGATGCTATTTTACAACTGCTCTGACCACACAAATGTGATATAAATTATGATGTCACAAGCCGTCCTATCATAAATACCCCTCACCTCTGCACTGGAAGGTCTGTTTCTAGGATGGCTTCCTCAGTCACATGTCTGGTACCTGGGCTGGGTTGGTTGAAAGATAGAGTCAACTTGGACTGTCAACAGGAGCTGTCTACATGTGGTCCTTCCAGGCTGGCAGTCTTAGGGCTCCAAGATGACTGTTCCTGGTGAACAAGGTGGAAGGTGCGTGGCCCTCCACGACCTAGCCACAGAAGTCATGTTGCATCTCCTCCACTGTAATGGAAGCAGTCACAAGCCTGTCCAGACTCAAGGACAGGGGAACTAGAGCCCACCTCTCATGAGAGGAATGTCAGAGAAATTGTGGTTATGTTTTAAAGCCTCTATGATATCATTTTATCTGTAAATATTTGTATTAGTTTCTTATTGCTGCTGTAACAAATTACCACAAGCTCAGTCACTGAAAACAACACATTTATTTTTGTATAGTTCTGGAGGTCAGAAGTCCTGAAATGGGTCTCAATGGGTTAAAACCAAGGTGTCTGCAGGACTGCATTCCTTTTTGGGGGCTCTACGGGAGAATCCATTTTCTTGTCTTTTTTGGCTTCTAGAAGCTGCCCACATTCCTTGAATATAGCCAACAATGGCTGCTCAAGTCTTTCTCACATTGCGTCACTCTGACACTGACCTTCCTGCCTCCCTTATAAGGATCCCTGGGATTACGTTGGGCCCACTCAGATAATCCAGGGTAATCTCCCCATCTCAGAGTCAGTGGATAGCAATCTTGATTCCTCCAGACTTCGTAACATAACATGTTCACGGCTTCCAGGGATTAAGACATGGACATCTTTGTGGGGGCAGGGGGAAGGTGACATTATTTTACCTACATCACTATTTTAGTCTGTAACTTTAAAAATAAGGATTAAAAAACCCACAGTCAACAATACCACTGCTTATTTGTGGTCTGTGTATCCTCTTCATTGAAATGTTCCTTTGTGCCTCTTGCCCATTTTCTAATTGGACTGTTTGTTACTGTTGAGTTTTGAGAGTTCTTTACATATTCCAAATACAAGTCCTTTGCCAAATCTGTGGTTTGCAGATATTTTCTCTCATTCTTTAGCTTGTCTTTCACCTTGTTGACAGGGTCTTTGGAAAAGCAAAAGTATAAAGTTTCAAGGAAGTCCAATTTATGAGAATTTCCTTTTATGGATTGTACTTTTGGTGTCAAACGTAAAAATTCTTTGCCTAGTCTTAAGTCCTGAAGATTTCCTCCTATTTTTTTTTCCTAAAAGCTTTATAGCTTTATGTTTTACATTTAGGTCCATGATCCATTTTGAGTTAATTTTTTGCATAAGGTGTTAGTTGAGGTCAAGGTCATGTTCTTTGGTCTACAGATGTTCAATTGTTCCAGCACCATTTGTTAAAAGGCTATACTTCCTCCATTATTTCTTCTATAAATATTTGACAGAGCTTGCTTATGGAACCAGCTAGGTAGGAAGATTTTTTTCCCCCAAAGGATTTTAATTACTGATTTAATTCATTAATACAAATAGGACCATTCATATTTTCCATATCTCCTTGTTTCATAGTCTTCTTGTATCAGTCAATTATATATCTGAGAAGGGAGGAAAGGAACAGGAAAATTTAGCAAGCATGTGCCAACCTGAGCTGGGGAAGTACCCTGGGTTTGGAATCTGAGGGTGCTTTATCAAGCAACCTGGAACACAAGACTGGATAAGGGGGAGCTTATTGACTTGGGAGTACTTTTTCTGGGTACAGATTATAAATACCTGGCAAGGATCCCAAGGGTTGGTAAAAATTTGCTGCCAGGAAAGCTCCAGAAGCCTGGAGAAAGCAATGGATCACGCTGAGTGAAGTTAAAATACCTGACTTGCCATGACAGATGGAGGAGAAAGGGATGAAGAGGTTCATGGAAGTGAGCATGCTGGAAAGGATATATTGTGTGAGGTTGGAAGACCCACCAGATTATGTTCCATGGGCAATCCCAGAGAACATACTATTTACCAAAGCCATCAGGACTCATTGGTGAGAGGGACACCAGCATCTCTAAAAAGTTCAGTGGTATCTCTCCTCTGTAGGTTAGGGCTGATGGTAGGAGGGGCTGGCATTACACTTGGCCCTTTGATAGTAACAGGGATGATGTCTTCCCTCTTTGAATCTTCAAAATCATACCTTTCATCAGTTTTGTAATAATTTTAGCCATTTATCTCTTCAGATGCATCTGCTGTCTTCTCTCTCTCCTCTCATTTTGGGACTCCGGTTAACCAGATGACAGACATATTTTCATATTCTCTCTTTTGTATTTTCTATTCTTCTGTTTCTCCTTGCTTCATTTTGATATGTTTTAACTTTACCAACATTTCTTCTGTTGTGTTTAATCTGCTCTGAGTTTTTATTTCAGTTATTGAATTTTTCAGTTCTGAATTTATTTTTGACTTTTACAAATCTGCATTGATACTCATTGCAGTTTTTAGTGCCTTGCCAAAAAGTTCAAGCTTTGTTTGTCAAACATTTGTTGCATTAACTGGGATCATGTTTTAAAAAATGTCAGAGTTTGAGGGGCGCCTGGGTGGCTCAGTCGGTTGGGCGTCTGCCTTTGGCTTGGGTCGTGGTCCCAGGGTCCTGGGATCAAGCCCTGCATTGGGCTCTCTGCTCCGCAGGCACCCTGCTTCTCTCTCTCTCCCTCTGCCTGTTGCTTCCCATGCTTATGCCCTCTCTCTCTGTCAAATGAATGAATAAAATCTTAAAAAAAAAAAATTCAGTGTTTGAGATTTTTTAGACCATGCAGGTGTCTAGAGCTGGTCCCCAGTCTGTTCAGGGGCTGGTTCATTTTTAATTTACTTTTATTTCTAAGGCATCAACTCAAAAAGTGGATGGTTTCCTAAGACCCCTTCCTTGGGGCTGTCAGCCCTGGACTTTCAGTTTTCCACAGCCCATCCATGCCATGAAAAGTTCAGATTACCTCCCCAGCAGCCTCTTCTGAATTGCAAACATCTTTAGAAGAGGTCTCAAATGCCAGGCTCACATCCATGGATTTCTTTTTTCTTTTTCTTTTTTTTTTTTTTTAAGATTTTTATTTATCTATTTGACAGAGAGAGAGAGAGCGAGAGAGGGAACACAAGCAGGGGGGGTGGGAGAGGGAGAAGCAGACTTCCCGTGGAGCAGGGAGCCCTATGCAGGGCTCCATCACAGGACCCAGGGATCATGACCTGAGCCGAAGGCAGACACTTAACCCACTGAGCCACCCAGGCGCCCCCCCCCCCATTTTTTTTCCACATGCATGGATTTCTGTTTTTCTGGGCTCTTAGACCAACAATTCCTTACTCCTTGCTTGCCTAGTGTAGACTCTCGTATCAGGGAATTGTGTATTCCTAGTAAATCTGTTTCAGGTAGAACATGGGCACATTGAGAGACTGTTCCCTAGTGGTTAATTAAGAGTGTGGGACTTGCTCTGGTCTGCAGGTTTGACTCCAACATTACTAGCTGTGTGACCTCAGGCGAGTTTCTTAACCGTACTGAGATTCTGTTTCCTCATGTCAAAAGGACATAAGCAGTATATACAACACAATGATATTTTGAAGGCTAGACAATGCACATAAATTCCTTGGTACAGGCTGTGGCTCATAGTAAATCCTCGAAAACTGTTAGCCTTTATTCTTAAAAAAGCTGAACTCATGAAAATGCATAAACATGCATGATAGAATGCCTTGCTTTATTTTTTAAAATTTTTATTGTTATGTTAATCACCATACATTACATCATTAGTTTTTGATGTAGTGTTCCATGATTCATCGTTTGTGCATAACACCCAGTGCTCCATGCAGAACGTGCCCTCTTTAGTACCCATCACCCATCTCCCCCACCCCCTTCCCCTCTAGAACCCTCAGTTTGTTTTTCAGAGTCCATCGTCTCTCATGGTTCGTCTCCCCCTCCGATTTCCCCCCCTTCAGAATGCCTTGCTTTATTGTTCATTTAAGTGGTGGATTTCCCCGGGGCATATAAATTTGCATTTGTTTTTAATACTTTGCTTATTCTTCAGCCTATGAGGACTGTATCACCAGCATAAAGCCTGGTATTATTAGAATGACACTCATCCTTTTTCTCTTGTCTTCCCTTCCTACTCAGATGCCCCTAATCATTCCCTCTCATTCTTTCCAACCAATGAAACTGCTTGGTCAGGGAAACCAAAGCAAACCAAAGAATAGACAAAACTCCAAGTTTCACTTAAGAGAACAAAAAGAGTCTTTATTATTCTGACATGCATAACAAAATGAAGGACTCATAAAAACTCAATATGCATCTGTTGATGGATTTGGCCCAATGTCTACCCAGAGATAGGAGCAGTCTTTCACTATCACCCTCAATATGGCAACCACTGTATGATTGACTGGGAAGGGACTTAGAGATAAGAGGGTGTCACATAAGAGAAGAACACCAAATAATAAAACAATTTATAATATTTAAATAGCTTGTCTAAATTAGTTTTCAGTATGTGGTTAGGAGAAGAGAGAGGGAATTTCTGGAGTTGTAGAGACAGTTCTCTGGTTCAGGTCCCTGCTGCTCAATCTACCCATACCTCTAATGGGTTCCTTCTGGACCACTTGGATTCTCTCCAGGTCCCTGATGTATTCCTGGACCCAGGCACTGCTGGGGTTGGCACAGAAATACTGGCCCTGTTTGGTGACAAAGCTGTGGAGAAGGCAGAAGTATTATATAGAGAATGAGTAAGGATATTCTTGACCGCTTGTGGCCCCTTCATCTTCATCCCTGTGGGCAGCTTAGGGCTGGTCCACCTTATCAAGGCATCATTTCCCAAACCTCAGGGACTCCTGGTTCTTCCCTGAGTGATTTATGGCGATAACCTCGGCCACTTCTTTTCTGCTGTCTCTTTCTTCCTTCTCTTCCCTCTACTTCTGGGCACATGCTCCCTGGCTTCCTGCGTGCCCATCCAATGTCAGGAAAGAGCTCAGTGGTCTCTCTCTGTGTCCTGCATGCACAAAAGGCCCCCAGAGGGCCAAGCCTTCTCAGGACAGCTCCTTGTCCACTAGCTGGAGCATCCCTGCTCAGACTCCTGTGGACACTCCCAACCCCCGTGTCCTGTGTCTCCCCAGCGTTGGGCAGGAAGAATGACACCTGACACCATGTTTGGGGAACTGGCCACTGGTCTTAAAATAGGCAACCACAAGGTTGTGGGGGATTTGCAGGGATGTGTAGGCAGGGGGATGTGGTGTAAACTTTAGCTGTGAGGGAGCAAGAAGAGTAGAAGTTGCTCAGGAGCATAGGCAAGCCCGAGAGGGTCTGGAAGAAGTGGAGAGAGATAGCATAGCTCAGAGATGAGGTTTAGGAGGAAAAGGAAACTGGAAATAATTTGGCTTTTTTGTTTATTTGTTTGTTTCTTGTGATTTCCCTAGTCTTGTCTCTGGTTTTGTCTATTTTGGGCTCTGTCTTACTCTACAAGGAACCAGCCTATAGAGAGTCAACTCCCTTCTCCTAACTTCCTTTGGGGACTTTTTTTTTTTTCTTCCCAAATCCATTAAATCATACAGATACTGAGTGAGTGTAGGAACAATTTTATAACTCTTCTAAAACTTACCAGCAACAATAGGATCTGAATAGAAGATCTAGATTCTACCGCATATTAATAACCCAATAAACTAGGCTGCAGTGATCTCATCTGAAAAATAAGATCAAACCTCTCCTAATTCCCATTCCACAGCCCAGATCAATAAGCTCCTTTTGAACTCTCTTGAAGAAAACAGTTGTGTCACTTTGAAAGCCCACTTGAGGCTCTCTAATTTCACATGGGGGTTCTCAGGCCACAGCAGTAGGAAGATGGGGACTGACTTCTGGCCAGAGTGTGGGAGCAACTGTTGAAGGCAAGTGGACAACAGACTGACCTTGTGCATAGGAGCAGAGGGTCATGGTGCACAGGAGGGCAAAGATGGCAGAGCTGAGGTGGGGCTTGGGAACTCACTACTGCTGGACTCCTGGGATCTGAGCTATCTCACGTCCTTTTATTAGGCAGCCCTGCGGCCATGGGAACATAGAAATTAGAGGTGCCTAAGCAAGAAATTTAAGTATGGTGTTGTCATGTGAGTTGTACAACCCAGGGTTGCCTATAGTTAGAAGAGAAGTTCAGGGGGCACACCAGAAAGTTTCAATTGTTAATTTGATTGGGGTGCTTGAGAAGAAGTAATTTCTCCAGATGGGTGACGAGCCTCCTTCCGCAAAGCAGAGTGCTCTGATGGACTTCCACAGTAATTCTGACCGTATAAATGTGACAGGGGTAATCATGTCATTCAGTCTCAAGCAGAGTAGAAGCCAAGCTTATACTATGTCTATACATATACATATGTACAACTACATCCTAAGGAAAGAACAGAATTGGAAAGCCTGGAGGCACAAGAATGGTAAAAATAAGGATTAGCTTTCCAGGAATTGGTCTATTTATCAAATATTCATCATAGATCTATAATGAAGTCCAGATCTAATCCTGGATGAAGGTCAGCAGCCTTACAATGTCCATACTCTTTCAACCAGAGGTGACTTCTCAGAATCTATCCTATGGAAATGAACTCACAAATGGGAAAAACTTTAGGGACCATGTTATTTGGTGCAGCTTATCTATAATCAAATAATTGACCCCAAGCTACATACTCTACAATATTGGAATAATAAAGTTAATCCACGGATGGACCACTTAAACACATAGAATGACATGAAAATACTTGATTTTTACTATTAAATATTAAAAGGATAGATGCAAAATGTCAAATGTAGTTTTATTTCAAAAATCCTAGGAAGGAAAAAAAATCCAGAAAGAAAACCCTCTGCCTCTGCCTATCTGCTCCTCAGCCCGTGTCCCATGGGTTGTCTCTCTTCTACATGACCCGCTTCTCTCTAGGAGGGAGGAATGATTCTGATGTTAAACAAGGAGAGGGATGCTGGCTGCCAGTGTCACCGTGAATATCAACAAATCCGGGACGGATCTGGAGGGAAAGAAGAGAAACAGTAGGAGCAGTGTGGTGTCTACCCTCAGTGTGAGGAAGCAGCAAACAAGCGTCTGAGAAAACGCGAGTCAACTTCTTCCATCCTCTGAGGGGCCTGGGGGGCAGTTTACAGAGCTGTCACTGCTCAGAGCTGCAGAGTAAGGCACACAAGGAACCAAAGGAGCCAACCATTTCTTGTTTATCTTGAATTTTTGTTTTGAATCTCTGTCTTAGTCTCTAGCTCCCTCTTGAGGAAGTCTGACTATTGGAACCATGGGCCCTCTTTCCACCTCTTTCAGGGAAACTTCGTCTGGTCTACAGAGATATTTCCCAGAAGACCTCATCTTCTGTAAGTCACCCAAAACGTGGAGCTCCTTGGGAGAATTGAGGGAAATCTGCCATTTGACTCATCCTAGGAGCCAAATAGACCAGGCATCTGCATCTTGTTAGAGACTGAGTTAGGCCTCAATTTTCTCAGCTACACATGGGTCCTGGTCTTCCTCTGCCGCTCAGACCCAGAGACTAGGATAGATAAAACTCCTTGGGAAACAGCCTAGAACATCTTGAAACCTTCTGTGAAGTTCTTTGCTTTCATTTAGGGACTCTCAGCTATAGGAAAGTGATATGGTTTAGGCATCTATCCAGAGCATCGCAACACAACTTTAACAGCAAGAAAGGATAAGGGTTGAGAGTCTTGTGGTGTGGACAAGACCGTGAACCGAGAGCCGTGTGAGGAGATGGTCAACCAGGGTAGCTGTGGAGACCTTAACAAAGTTGCACTTGGAGGAGTGTGGGCAAAGCCAAGTCAGGACTGGACACTCACTGCTGCCTATATCCTTCTGGGGTCCAAGCCATGTCCTTGTCCCTTTATAGGCAACTCTGGAGCATGGGGAGCCAATGACTGGGGATGGCCAGAAGCTGCTGTGTGGTATCATGTTATGAGTCACATATGTTGGGGTACCTGAGGTTGCACATGGACGTTCAGGGTACACAAGAATAACTGAGTTGCTTACTTGTTGGGACTCACTGTGTGGGAATGTTTTGGACAGTGATAGGAGGTGAGGTGATGTTTGTGTTAGAGCTCTAAGGGCATGGAGAGATCTACAGATTAACTATTCCTCCCACAGAGCAGATGTAAGTTCTGCTACAGCTCTTCCGACCACATAGGCTGACATCCGTGGTGATGCTTCAGCATCCTGGGCACACGGGTCACACTTAAACCACACCCTGAGTGAAAAGGACCATGACATCATGTTGATCAGAGTGTTTCTAAGGAAATGATTAACCAGTGAGGGGGAAACCAGGAGTTGTCACCAGGGGACCAGGCTTAGCTGGTTCCTTCTACCAGAACAGATCTATGAACTGCACCGTTCTCTTTCCCATCCGCAAAGCAGACACGTCTAATGTTCTTCACTGGTGTTTTGGCTACACAGATGTGACGTATATAATGATGCCCCTGAGGCTTGAGTAGCCCGATCTATGTTGGATCTAGACCCAGATGGACAGAATCGAATTGGGGAACCTCAGACCCCAAGCATGACAAGAGTGTCAAAACCCGCTTTTTAATCACTGTTTCATTCACCAAACATTCACAAGTCTCTATCATATGCCATCACTGGGTTTGACAATAGGGAATAAAAACACATATTGCATTTGGGGTACCTATATAAATCGGGAGCCTTAAGTGTCCCTGCTTTTTGGCCCTGAAAGTCAACAGCTAGGAAAATATCCAATAGAAATAACCTCATGTACGGAGAACATTTTTTGGATGCAGATGTTTGGTACAGTTTATTTATAAAACAATTAAAAACTAAATTAAAAAATGGAACTAGTCCAAATGTAATAGCGTAATGCTCTGTAATCATTGAGCTGTAATCAATGAGTTGTCATAGTGCATGATCATATTGATGCACTAGGCTTATGGTTGAGTAAATTAGGCAGCTCTTAAAAATACTGGAACGATCTGGGAAAGTCTTACAATATTAAATATAAATAACAAAAATACAAAATTACATTCATATCATGATTACAATAATGCCCCTCACCCCCCAGACATACAGTAAAAAGAAGTAAGAAAGCAGGTAAGCAAACAGAACTATCATAGGCCTAGAAAAAAATGCACTTGAGAGAAATAAACCAAAATGTTAATAGTGGCTGGCTTTGGGTAATAACATTTTTCCTACCTTTGAGGAAAGAAATTTTACTCAAATTATGCCTCAGAATTCATATATGCCACAATAAGACAGGAAGAATGTAGAGGTAAACCACCCACATCCTCATACTGGCACTTGCTCTGCTGTTTAACTAGCTTTCAGAAATAAAGTAAGTTTTAATCTTTTCTATTTTATATATTTTTGAATTAGCTTTTGCTGGGGCACCTGGTTGGCTCAGTTGGAAGAGCATGCGGCTCTTGATCTTGGGATCATGAGTTCAAACTCCACGTTGGGTGTAGAGATTACTTAAAAATAAAATCTTTAAAATAAAATTAGCTTTTGCTACTTTTGGGGGGTGATCTATAGTTCACATTACAAATCAAGAAAAAAAAACCCAATTTGAATTAAAAACACTAGTAATGTTGCTTTTTCTCTACTCCTATGAGACTCCCTTAGAAGCCTGTGGAGAAGACTTTGTGAAGACCTGATGCCTGAGCAGTAGCAACCATTTTGTAACCATGAAGTGACAACCTCCTTTCCCCCAAAGAAAAGCCAACAAAATGTTGGGGGAAAGGGAAATATTTTAAGAAAAGCGTCCCTGATGATGTCATTGAACTGCCAGACAAACTTTGGAAATGCCATCTTGATTTTATAATAAGAACACAGGAAATGTTCTAGGGTTTTTGAGGAACAAGGACTTCCTTTGAACATTTCTTCACTTTCTCAGTTTTTAAGGGCTAATTTCATAAGAGGTGAATATATCATAAATGATTTAATTGTATTAATTTTAATTTATTACTTTTATTTTTTTTTTTGCTTTTTAAAAAAACTACTTCTTTTTTAAAAAATCTTATTATTATTATTATTTTTTAAAGTAGGTTCCACGCCCAGCATGGAGCCCAACACAGGGCTGGAACTCACGGTCCTGAGATCATGACCTGAGCTGAGATCAAGTCTAACGCTTGACCAACCAAGCCACCCAGACAGCCTGTAGGTCCTTTTTAAATTGTTACAAATAAGCTGTGACAAACACCATTATGCATACAGTTTTCTTCATTTTTCTATTTCTATGCAGAAGACGGATCTTTGGCAGAGTACTTTGCTGGTCAAAGGGTAACAACAGTTTAATGCTCATCATTCACATTAGCCGCCGGCCCCCCCCCCCGCCCCCGTTAGCCCAACTGACCCAGGGACGAGCTCTTTTGTGGGGGTCTCAGCCTTTTGATAGTGATGCTATGAGCTCAAAATGCTGGGCTACGTAGCTACTGCTGGTGGTGAGCTCCCCAGACATTTCCCCGAAAGGAGCCAAGGTGTGGCCCAATGGGCCTTTGTGGTTCTTATTATGATTGTGAGGCTCGCACCTCAGCAGCAACCGTCAGGGAAATTTTAAAATACAAGGTTTATTACTCACAGGGGTACACAGCATGCCCGGCCCCCCCCCCCCCCCCCCGCCCCTGTGAGGTCACTGGTAAAGAGAGAGGGAGAGCATAGACCTGGGGTTCTGTCTTTATTGGGGTTAAGGGTGGGGTGCCCGGGGCTTTGTGGGTTCCCTATTGGTAAATGTAAAGCCTAAGCGCAGGAATTAGAGTGCAGGAAGGGAAGAGCAGGGTTGCTCAAGTGGCCAGCTGTCTAATTTATGGGCGGGGCAGCCTGGCTCTTTAAACGGCAATATGTCCTTGGCACGGAGGCCTCGGCACTCCAGAGCTGACATTACAATCAGCAGGGCTCATTGCCAGGCACTACCACTCCCCGGCCGACTGCAGAGACCTGTGCGTGTTTGACGACGGAGCGGAAGTCTGCAAGGCCAGCCTCTGCCCTGTCCCTTGAGGAGCTGAGGCTTCCCCAGTTCTGCCGTCTCCAGCCGGGGTGTGTTCTAGCTTGGGGTGTGCTCCTCCAGACTCCATGGCATTATCATCTGTGTCGCCTGATGCCATCTGAACAGCTGGGGTGCACGGCAGGAGGCTCTGTGGCAGAAATGCTTGATCTCCGGATCTGCTCTCGTGAGAAGGCATCTGCTAACCGGGTCACACCAGCATCTCACCTCCTCTCGCTATAGAAACCATTTCCCCCTCAAGAGGCAACCGAACCATGGTTGCAAATAGCCTGAACTTTTGTGGCGACCAGAGCTCTCCTGCCTTAGGCGACTCACAGCATGACACCAACACCAGTGATTTTAAATATCCCCCCTTGGTTTCCTCAACTTTCTGTCTTCTAATGCCCCGAGGCTGCCTATAAAGGGAAAGACAGGGTTTAGACCCCAGAAGGAGGCAGCAGCTGCAGGTCTCGGGTCCCAGCTCCGCTTGGCCACCGCTCGAGCTCACACCCTCTGCTGCCCAGCGCCATGGAGGTCCCCGCCGCTGTCCCAGCCGTCCTGCTTCTCACCGCGACACTCTGTTCCCAGACCTACTCTTCCTCTTGGGAGTCTGTCCTCCCTTCCTCCTTTTGCCCCTGTCCTCCCACTCTCTGGCCCTCGCTTGGACCCCAGGGCCAAAGTCTTGTGCCTGAGCCCCTCTAAGTAGAGAGCTTCAGAGAGATTTCTGAGACTATTTGCTGAGGAGGAGTTTCTTTCCCATAGTGCTTTAGCCATTCTGTTGTCCAGCTCTGTGAGAGAGTGGGAGGAAGTCCCATTCTAAGGACGGAAAAATGGACGCCCACCTGGGATTTCGACAAGGGGTAGCATCTGTGTCCAACTGGCTCCCAGGGGTGTGGCTTTTGCTCTCCTCATGAATTCCAGATGGCACTGCCCCAGGAGAGACAGAAAGGGTGCAGTTTGTTCAGAAAGTTCAGTTCCCGAACTTCAGTGGAGAGACACAGAGACCCCAAACCAAGACAGGCAGAGAATGAGAAACATGGAAAGAGACATAGAAATAAAAATGGCAAGGAAAAGAAGAAATACCAGCTTCCTTCTGGATGTCTTTGTCTCCACATCCCCACACCTGCACAAGGCTGCCTCCTTCCAGTTCTCTCTGACCCTCAGGGATTGGTCGGCTCGCCCTATCTCCTGAATAGTGACTTAGGATCTTTCTGTCCTGTTTCTCTCAGTTGGTGCTGACACCCCAACCTCCTGCTGCTTCTTCTATATCTCCCGGCAGATTCCTTGGAAGTTTGTGGTTGACTATTATGAGACCAGCAGCCAGTGCTCCAAGCCCAGTGTCATGTAAGGCCCAGTCTTCTTGGGGAAGGAGATGGGAGGGCTGGGATGAGCCCCCTCCCCTTGGAGGACTCAGCCTTCTGAGGCCCATTGGAGCACAGGACACCAGGGGGGGCCACTGCCATGTTTTCTGACCTGGTCTGGTGCCTGTGGGGAGTCCTGAAGGAATTGCCCCTGCTATTGAGGTGACAGCGGGAAGTTGGCTTTCTGAGTGGACCCCCATATGAGACCCAGAGGAGGTCATGAACCCCAACATGGAGGGTACATTTTATGAGCATGTGGACAGGCCCTGAGAGGTAGACCCTTCAAAATATTGAAGGCACTTTGATAAAAGGTAAACCAGCCTTTTCCTTGGGATGATTCCATTGATTTTGTTTTCCCAACTAATCAGAACCACAGGCTGAGAGGGATACTGGGGGAAGAGGAGAGACGTCTGAAGAGGGGCAGAAACCACCAGAAAGGAACAGAGTGCTAGCACAGGGGTACCAGACTCTCGCTGGAGACACTTTCCTAGAAAGCTGAAACTGGTGCATTGTTCTATCACCAAGTCATGATTGATACAATCTTGGACCTTTTTCTACTTAAACGAGTCCCGAGATGATGCATCTTGTGATGCGTATTTGTGCACACACGTTCATTTTCGGAAGTGAAGCTTTCCTCAGAATGATGACTAACGTTTGTTGAGCATTTAGCAAATGCTGGGTGCTTGGCTACTTCTGTCAGTGACGGTCTAGCGAACCCACCTGCAGTCTCGCAAGGACTCCTGTTGGCTGAGAGCCCTGGTCAGCTTCTCAGGGCTTCTGGGCTCTGCTTTCTGGGAGAATGTTCTCCATAGCCGTATCTGAGGTGAGGGCTGGAGGCTTACAGTGGCCAGAGTTAACAAATAAAAATACAGAATGAACGATTTTTTAATATAAGTATGTCCCAGGCAATATTTGGGATATACTTACAAAAAATCATTTGATGTGTGTCTGAAATTCAAATTTAACGGAATCCTGTATTTTATCCGGGAATCCCACTTAGGGTGAAGACTTTTATAGAGGCTGGCTATTGTCTGTTGGAGTGGGTGCCTAAGGATTTGCTTTTCAACCTTGAATTCACGTTAGAATCCCTTGGGAAAGTTTTTGGAAACTCCAATACCTGGACCTCACCTCCAAAGTTATGCAGTTAGTTCAGGTTTAGTCAGGTGGGGACTGGGCGTCAGTAATTTTGAAACTCCCAAGGTGATGTAATGCACAGGCAGTTTGAAAACCACCGTTGGGTGTAGTCAGGCTATTCTGGCCAGCCTTCGGGTTTCAGTGCAGCTCCTTTCTCATTTTTCAAGGCTTCTGATCTGTTTTTGGTCATTTCCATTGGATGGTTAATTAGAAGCAGAAAACCTGTCGGCTAATGCCACTTCTAGAAGTGGGTTCGGAACGCCTCTCTCACAGCACAGTGCTGAAGCCCTGGTCGTGCTGGTCATCCCTTTCACAGTCACATCCCCTCCCCCAGGCCACTGACTGCTGTCCCCTCACTGCCCTCTGCTGCTGAAACAATGCCATGGGCGCAGGGATCCCTGGGATCAGCTCCCAGCCTCTGGCTGCATCCCAGCTGTGATGCAAGAAGGTGGTTTTGTCCACAAGAGAAATATTTAAAATGGGGCGGGGCGAGGTCTGCGGAGAGGGTGGATCCGGCTGTTTCTGGATCCCACTTTTTCATCCTTCCTCGTCTCCCATCTTCCCATTTCTGCTCATACTAACGTCACCTTGCCGTGGAGAGTTCTGCTTTTCCAGTCTGCAAGCTCCAGGTCACTGGTGTGCAAACCAGCTTGGTGCGCGGGCAACAAGTTAAAAAGGGCTTTTCTTAAGGAAACTGTTTTTTCCCCCTCTCTTCTATCAGACAAGCCAATTTCAAAGTGAGCTAGTCTCTTTCTTAATGGGCCTTACTGATTTATGCAAGAATTAGTCAGTTTCCAACATCTTGATTTTTCCTCTTTGATGCAGCCTTGCTAGGCAGATGGCCATACTAAGGATACAGAACAGGCCAGGAAGGGCACCAGCTGTTGTACTAGGAGGAGGTGTCTTCACTGACTTTGACCTCAGCTTCTGCCCTCGGTCAGTTACACTTGGTGGGGTGTGTTACTTACAACACTGCGGGGAGACCTTGAGATATAGTACCAGAAAAGCTAACGCAAGCTGACTTAAGGGGTAAAGGGAACCTGTTAGCTCACATAACGGAAGCTTCAAGAAGTAGATTAGCTTCACGCAAAGCTTGATCCAAAGCTTTGGATCCTTGGTCCTCAAGTATGATGATAAACCATGGTTCCTTCTGAATTTCTGATTTCCCTCCAATTTGAGGGCTTCATCCTAGGACATCCCACTGTAAAGTGAGTCACTTTGCTAGTAGGCACCTTCCAGGTTTTACAAGTTACCCCCTTAAGACTCCTTCATTGGGCTTCAAGAGGAGGAGAGGTAATGACCTTACCTCCATGAACGTGGAGCCCACTAGGCTGACCTCTCTCCTTCCTCTCTCTCTCTTTCTCTTTCACTCTCTCCTGAGAGTTAGCAACTATTATTGTTCATCAGGGAACTTTGTAGACAGAGGACCTGAGAGAAAGACAGAGAGTAAGACAGAGAGAGAGACATTGAGAGAGAGAGAGAGGAGGGAAGGGGATAGGGGAGAAAAAAGGGTATTGGGAGGCAGATGTGTTCCCACCACATGGACTGAGTTTCCCACTGGATTCCTAGAAATAAGATAGCTGGATTGAAGAGTATGTACATTTAAAATTTTGATAGGAACTGTGTTATTGCTCTTTACAAACCCCAACTATCAAAATTCCACTTTTTGGTACTAAACAATAGTTTTAAACAAAAGGAAATATGCCTTATCAAAAATTTAATAAACATTTGCATTTCTCATAAGTATGTTGAATTTCTCCCTCTTGAATTTTACAACAAAGACCCTGGCTAAGTCTACCATTCTTGTATGTAAAACATGACCTAGGCCAGAAGTCAGCACATTTTTCTATACAGGGTCAGATAGTAAGTGTTTTTGGCTTTGTAGGCATATAGTCTCAGTTGTAACTATCAACTCAGCCACAGTGGTAGGAAAGCAGCGGACACTATGTAATAGAATTAAACTTTATTTACAGAGACTGCATCATAATGGATTTGTTCTGAGAACTGTAACTTGCTAATCCTGATCTCGGTAATCGGTCTGATAAATAACTTGGCATTCACAGTAGAAGTCTTCTTGCAAATATTGGCTGATTATTTTTTCCCTCTGTAACGTTAGCCACGGCTTCCGTGGAGCACAGATTCTAGGAAACTAATACCCACGTAACATGTCTATTGCTATATGCACCTTATTAAGAAATGAGTGGTAAATCCTTATTGACAAGTCACTGGTTTTTGGTCTTCCGTCTTCATGTAAATCACTCGAGAGTTTGGCAAAAGTCTGGGTCTCCAGATCCAAACCCAAGAAATTCTATTGCCAGCATTTTAAACAATCATCCCTGATGGTTCTGGGATGCTCTGAGACACATAGGCATAGACTTGCATCTTCGTTATATTATTTATTAGCTGCCTGACCATGGGCAAGTTGTTTTACCTCTTTGAGCCAACATTTCCTCTTCTGTCAAATGGAAACCTTGGCGAAGTTGCTAGGCTTGAAAGGACAATGCCTAATTTTTAGGAAAGTTTGATTCATGAGAAAAATAAACTTAAATGCATGAATATATATGAAGAATGAATATACCTAATGCATACACATTATTACACGCTGGGTACATAATATTTTATCACCATTGTTTTCTAAACTAATGTTTTGTTTTTTAACTCTTGGGGATGTGTAGATACAGGTATTACTGTCATTTCCTTTCTGCTGACTTCTCTTCAGATTTTCTTACTCTTTGTCCCCCACCCCTATCATTTTTCCAACCAGAGATCCTGACTTCGTCACAAAACAAAACCCTTGGAAGCACCCAAAAGACTGGTTTGCTTTTGAGAAATTCCATTATTTCATGCAGCTGAACACAGAAGTGGTAAATAGCATTCTATACATATTTGTTGGTTGATGGTTTTGGAACAATTTTCCCTAGAAAATGCTAAACCTAAGCCCTCACCTACAGACTTGAGTATGTGTCAACCACTGTGTGATTGGAGGGGCGCCGGGGCGTGGTGAAGACAGCGTTGTAGGATCTCTCCCTGCAGGCAGTCAAGAATGCATGGAAATACAGTACAAATAGGAGTCTAAGTAAGTTTAAATTTACATCCAAAAGAGGCCCAGAGTGTAGTTGCTTGACAACAGGCACAGGGCACAGGTAGCTTCAGGAGTTGAAGGAACGTTCCCTGGGCTCAGGTCCTTGCTCCCTCGTCTGCCCACAGATGGAATTAGTGCCCAATGAGAAAGTCAGAAGGAAGAAGATGGAGATAGCATTGTTCAATAGTAAGAATCTTCTAGCTCTTATTTTTTCCTGAGCTTTTATCTTGTTCTTTTGTTTTGGGCATGTTCCTCTGTCTCCTCACTTTGCTTGACTCCGTGTTTCTACATTTTGGATGAAACAGCTACCTCTCCCAGTTTTGAGGGAAAACCTTAGAGTTCAACTTCATCCCAGCTCTCCCTATCTCTTGAACCGTGGTGATTGTCCAAGCAGCCTGTTTTCTTTTTGATAGCTCCTGGTTGTTGAGGGTGCGCCGAGACCTGTCAGTGTCCCGAGGGAGAAGATCTCAGTCAGCCCCTCGATTCAGGCTGGCGGGAAGCCAGGGCCAGGAAACAGGCATTCTGCGGAGAGAGGGGGTGTGTGGCAGCCACTGTTTGTGCAGTGCCCTGGGGTGGTAGGCTACTCTCCCTGATTGCTAGTCTCTGATCTTACAGTCCCGTTGGACCCAGAAATACACCACAAAAACGGGGGCACCAGACATGTGAAAAAGCTCCCTCCTGGAGGTACTGCTGCTGTGGAGCGAGGCAGAAGGAGAGCACAAAAATGGTCCTCCGTCTGGGAGAGAATCCCGACAGGCCCTGCAGTCTGGGCGCTTCATCAGGTTTCCCAGTTCGCCCAGTGCTTTGGGTCTCCGGGACTCGAGCCCCGTTGGTTTTCAAAGCCAGGTGTTTGGGGCTTGTCTCTCAGGTGCAGTTCTTAATGGGGGTGGAGGGTGCGTGATATGGGTTAGGGTCCCTTGGCTCCTCAGGGAGAAGCTCCTCACTGAGCATTGCAGTGTGGGGGTGAGAGGGGGATGCAGGGAGTTATTGTGAGGTTGCCCCTCAGTCTCTCCAACCCACTTCCATGGGGCTCTTTTCTCACTTGCTCATGTGAAGTGGCTGCTCGGCTAGTTTTCCAGTCTTTTTCAGAAGAAATTGTCCCCCATGTAGCTGTAGACTCAGTGTATCTGTGGAAGGAGGGGAGTTCAGGATTTTCCTATGGCGCCATCTTGGATGGACCACTTCCTCTATCTCATGTTTTTGCCCTGGTCTTAAGTTTGGTCTCTATTTCCCCTCTGCAGGAAATGCAGCTAATGGAACAGTCTGGTGCTTGTCCCAGTTCTATTGGGGGAAAAGAAGAGATTTTTCCAACAAGAGACCATCTCTGTAAATCACCTATAAGGTGGCACTGGGGTGAGTTTGTTACTCAGTTGATCACTGGGAAGCAAGTGAAGCTGGATTCTGCCCCCTGTTGAAAACCTACTCGGTGTCCCCCTTCCCAAAATAAGACAAGTCCCCATCCTACCCTCCAGGTACATAGACTAGAATGCTAAAACTCCTTTGGAAAGAATAGCTGCCTTAACAGGTAGTGCAGGGCATTTTGAAAACCCCTTGGGAAGCTCTCTATTTCATTTGGGTACCCATAGGACCTTGGCATTGTGGTTTGACCCCACAGAGAGCAGGACAACAACAGGAAATGGCAGCAGGAGACTCATGAAAGGCGGCCTGGGAACAGAGAGCCATGGTGAGGAGGATAGTCAGGGCCCAAAGACTGTGGGCCAGAATGAGACTCACCATTGCCAGCCTTCTTCTGGGGTCCCCTATTCTTCTTCAGGTAGGCTCTGGACCTTGGGGAGATGGAAACTTAGGGTGACAAGAGAGGAAGTTTTTAAGCACAGTGGCGCCTTGTTGACTTGTAAATACAAGAGGGGTCTTGAGTAACCACAAGGCACAGGGTATTTGCAAGAATGGTTCAAGTGCTCAGTTGACTAGGGCTGTTTATGGGGAAGTGGTTTCCACAGCGAGAGGAGGTGAGATGTTGGTGTCATCCCGGGACCACACTTAGCTGGGTCCTTCTCATTAGAGCTCTGTAGTCACAGTTTCCCCCAGCAGAGCAGAAACTTCTGTGTGATTCCATAGCTGTTCTCACTAATAGGCATGACATGCAATGATACCATGAGTCCTGACCAGCACACCCAGTTTAAGTCGCACCCAATATACCCAGAGCTGTATTAGCAAAACCTGAGCTTCAGGAGTGATTGAACGTGCAGGCAACCTTTCAGACACCGCTCATTCTAGAGAGATTCATCAAGGGCTCAAAACGTACAAGGCAGACAGTGTAAAGATGTGTTGGATATGGGCACTAATGCACATAAGGAACCTTAAAGTGACCTTTGCCTTTGACCTTGATAATCCATGACTAGGAATCTATTTCCTATGTAGATGAATTCAAATATGGAAAAAATATTTATGCATTAGAACATTTGGTCTCCAGCATATTGACAGCAATTTAAACTTGGACCCATTTAAATAACATACAGTATGAAAATAATGAAAAAAGTTATGGTATCTTCACTCGATTTGCTGTTAGGGAAGCTTTACAAATAATGAATGCAATGTCATGGGAAATGCTTATGTTATGATAAGTTTAAAAAAAACCCCAAATGCAAATTGCTTTATCTTAATCATGACCCACTCAGTGTGTTGGAATGTGGTCAATTTCATATGATATTTTTTTCGCAAATGCTATTCCCAGAAAGGAAGGGGAATAGAAGTAAGTATGAGGTGTCCCCTGTCATCTACCCCTTTGTTCGTCCAATATTAAAGGACTCTCCTCTTCTCTTCACTATGGGCAAGGTCAGTAATGTTGGCTCATTATTCTGGGAGTTTGTTCATTTCCTCGTCCCCAGTCTTCTGCTTCAGGGTCAGCGGTGCTCGTGGTAGGACTAGTTCTACCCCTCTTAGTATGTCCTGGGGTGGATATGCAGCCTTAGTTTTGGGTGGTTGGTTTGGCACATGAAGAGCTTCATGTCTCTTTAGCCTCAGATTTGAGGAATAGTCATTTATAAGGCAACAGGAAGTATACAAGTCAGCATGTTCTTAAAAATAAAGTAATTCAGGAAGATGGAAGACTAACAGTTTCTAACTCAGAGAGAGAGTTAGTGCCTTTCTGATAGTAGGAAAAGGAGTTAGTGCCTTTCAGATAGTAGGAAAAGAGTCCATTGGAAAAGGACATATTATAGTGAAAGTGTTTTTGCTGACCAACATTGCTCCTGATACCAGAAACCCACATTTCCCTTGGGAAGCCTCTCTTCCCCATAATTCTCAGGCTTTAAGATTATGTGACATTCATCCACTTCACAGATCCAGGTATGTGCCTTGACTGGCTTAAGCAAATCCATGGAACGCATCCCCATAGCCACACTGATTGGTTAGAAATTGGGTTTCTGACTTAAGGGTCAGTCAAATCCGAAAGAACCTAGAGATTTTGTTCAATGGGGACACAGGCTCTCTGCCCTGCAGACAATGAGCAAGGATTCATGTGACTCTGGAAGGTACCAGCAGCCATCCCAGGACTCTGACATGGACAGAGGTCAGGGAAGAAAACAGGATGTGGGGGCTACCATGGGCTCCTTGCCTGGAGCCAGCACCCTTCAGTCTTGGGGCCACAAGGCTCATTTATTCAGGCCTCTTTGAGTTAGGTTGGTTTGTTTGCTTTCTCCCCCTCCAAACTACCAGCATCCTGAGAAATGCAGAGACCTGTGTCTGGGCAGAGATAGAGGGTCTGTGAACAGTAATAGCCCCCGACTGAAGCGTGGGATCGTCTGACCTGAAGAAGTAGGAGGAAATTTGCCAACGACCTCATTAAATGGAAGTGATATTTAAATTTTGTGTGCATCAGAATTACCTGGAGCCTTGTGAAAACAGATGGCTGGGCTCCACCCCCCAAAGGGAGGAGAAGGGGGTGCTTAGGATTTGCATTTTTAGTATGTTCCCAGGTGATATTCATGCTGTTGTCTGGGCACACCGCCTTTTGAGAACCACCCTTAGGTGGCATTGCTGCTGGTTGAACTGAGCCCTATCTTCTCTTGGTGCTAAAGGCCCTGTGCCAAGTACTAAGTCTGCAACATTGAGGAATTTGGTAGGGAAGAGTCTAAATATTGGAATATAATAGCTACTTCTTGCATTCATCAGTGCGGTCCTCTAGGAGAGTTTAGCCTACTTGGAAACAGCCTTACCTGAAATCA
Source organism: Neomonachus schauinslandi (assembly GCF_002201575.2). Taxonomy (NCBI): domain Eukaryota; kingdom Metazoa; phylum Chordata; class Mammalia; order Carnivora; family Phocidae; genus Neomonachus; species Neomonachus schauinslandi. The sequence continues at coordinate 23,008,094 of NC_058417.1, forward strand.
GAAAAGGAAACAATTCATCTTTGCTAAGAAGCCTTTTCCAACCTGCCAACTGAGAGCCAGACCTCTGGAGTCTCTAAGGGCTGTAAATGCAGAATTTTCTACTTGAAGCTGAAGTTAGTGGAAGCAGAGACAGGGAGGTGAGAAACTGCACAGGAGAGAAAGCTAGGGTCTAACTGCACTCCTCACCCCCCACTCCCCGTCTTCTGCTATGAAATGTTTATCTCCCTTACTTAACGAGGACAGTCAGCTCTGTGTGAGGGTGCAGGGAGGACGTGGCTTGGGGCGAGGATCATTTATTCATCACTTCCCCACATTGCCCCACCTCTGCAGGGGCGACGTGGAGGCAGAGGTCTGTCACCAACCAGCCAGCTGGGAAGTAGAGGTGGAGGGGTGGCTGCAGGACTGAGGCCTGTGCTGGGAAGCTCACATTCTCACCCCCCAGTTAACGTGCAAAATATATGACTGGACCAGCTCTCTGCTCTCTGCTTTTAGATAACCCATGGAATTGATCAGAAGCAGAGAGATCAGAAACCTCCTATTGTGAGAAGGGTGTTAACGATGCCAAAGAAAGCACAAGACCAGCCAGAAATGACCATTGATTGCTCAACACCTAAGGCAAAGCTCCGGCTCCTAGCTCACACGGACAGGAGTAGGCAGCCCCCAGAGAAGGGCTCCGCCCCCATGCATATCTCAGACGAGTCCAGGGAGGACATTCACCAGGGAGGTCGACCAGAGAGCCTGACCAAGGATCTCAGCCACGTCTCAGACTCTGCAGTGCCCCATAAACTGGTTAGCAATGCTATTCCCATGCTCTCTTTTCCAGCGCAGGGGTCCTCGTTCTATTTATGCTGTTGACAATGCTTGTGTTTAGGGAAAGCTGGACCTGGTTAAGCTTCTCTGGCTTTGGGTCGCTGGACCTTGAGAAATTATTCAGTTTAAATAAGCGGATTTTCGTTGTCTCAAGATGCTGGACACCAATAGAGAAGAAATGGTGACAATTTCACTGCTTCTTTGGGGACAAGGGCTGTTCCTCTCATTCTCCTTTTTTTTTTGTCAAAGATTTTTTATTTTATTATTTATTTGACAGAGAGAGAGAGAGACAGTGAGAGAGGGAATACAAGCAGGGGGCAGTGGGAGAGAGAGAAGCAGGCTTCCTGCCGAGCAGGGAGCCCAATTCGGGGCTCGATCCCAGGACCCTGGGCATGACCTGAGCCAAAGGCAGATGCTTAATGACTGAACCACCCAGGCGCCCCTCATTCTTCTGATAGTACCTACACACTTATCATGGGTGTGAGTGGTAATGGTGTTAGGGGAATGGGGCTCCTCATAGTGGAAGGGGATTGTAAAATGTTGCCTGAGAGGAGCTGTGTGTGTGTGTGTGTGTGTGTGTGTGTGGTTGTGTGTGTGATATGAAAGTCTTGGGCAAATGACTTGTTTGTCTCATTGCCCTCCCTATATAAAAGCCATGATGGCATCAAGATTGTTATGACTGGCCATGATGAGCTCTATCTTCTATGTCAACTCAGAATCACCAGAGAGTTATTCCAATGGATGGAATATCACCAATCAAAGGATACGGTCAAATAAGAAAGGCGAGGTAAGCAATGTGTCCTCGTTGAAAAACAAATAAAAGAGAACTACAGGAAATAAATAGGAGAAGTGTCCATTACTAAAAAATAAATAATAATCTTCATTTCCTCTAAGAAATCACAGTTAGCTACTTGACATGTATCTTGCCAAATATTTGCCCTCGTAAATATATATGTATATATGGCTTTTAACAATAAAACAAAAGTAACATTATTCTATATATACAGTTCTGTAGCATGCATGTAGAGTAGATATGCTTATATTAGATGTAAGCATATACACCTTTTGCACATGGTATGATGCATAATTTCCATAGATATGGATATGTGTTATTCTTTTTACTGATTGCAGAATTTTCCATTGCTGGGCATCTCAGTCCTCTACTGACTTAATCCTTTGCTGATGGTTGTTTTTATTAGTTTGCTGTTTACAAGCCGTGCTGCAAAGAATATCCTTGTGCCTACATATTCCTGTCCTTTAGTAGTGTTGCTACAAAATGCATTCCTAGACATGAAATCAGGGCAAATGGTATCTAGGTCAAATACTATGTACCTTTTAATGTTTGCTTCATAGTAGCATTTCATTGTACTCTAAAGAGTTTTATCACTACAATTCTAAACTGATTTTGGATACAAAAATTAGATTATTCTAAACTAAACGAAATAATCATGGATCACAAAAATGAATACATGTTTGGTTTTGCATGAGTCTTTTGAATTTCTCTTCTGCAGGAAGGGCTCTGGCTCAGTGTACATTTCTTATAGTTAAAACTATGACTGGGCAACCCATCTATTAAGTAGCTCAGCTTTCACTGTTAACCTAGAAACAGGCTTATAGTATAAACCTACATGCTCCACACATGGGCTGGTTGTCTTTTCCTCCTCTAACGTTAGTCATTTACTTTGTGGAGCATGGATTCTACAGAAATATGGTACGATATCCCTGTTACTCTATGCAGAAAAACACTGAATTTGGAAAGGAGTGGAGAATTGTACTATTTCCATGGTTCTCAGCTGTTAATGTGTATGGGGAACACCTGATGAGGTTGGTAGACGTATCAATTCCCAGGTCCACACCTGAAGATTCTGATATGAGTGTCTTTTTTTTTTTTTTTTTTTTAAAGATTTTACTTATTTGAGAGAGAGTGAGCAAGAGGGAGCAGGGGCAGGGTCAGAGGGAGAGGAAGCAGACTCCCTGATGAGTGGGGAGCCTAACATGGGGCTCGAGCCCAGGACCCTGAGAGCATGATCTGAGCCGAAGGCAGACGCTTAACCGACTGAGCCACCCAGGTGCCCCTCTGATGTGAGTGTCTTAAACAATCACTGCTTGTGATTTGGGGACAGCTGGATGGCGTTTTGGGACATAACTTTGCTAGTGTTTATGAGTGAGTCTGTAGTTATATCAAAGTCTAGTTTTGGAACTCAGTTGTACCATTTACTTGCTGTGTGCTCTTGGCCAAGTTGCTTAACCTCTCTGAGCCTGGCTAAAGTTTACTCTTGTATCACATGAGGATAGTAATAGTATTTAAACTGTACTGTTTCATTGTGAGGATCAAATGGACCCTGCTTAAAAAGCACTCAGCCTGGAGTAGGTCTGAAATATCTTAGTGATTGTGAAGAAATCATGATTCATGGTAAATATGCACTATGAATACTCTTCTTAATAATATCCATTGGTATAGTGAATTTTCCTACATCATGTATATTTTGATTTGACTTATGAAACATTCATAATTTCAGTGATCCGGAAATCCCAATGCCCCTCCATTTCACATCTGCCTATTTTTTGCCCATTATTCCTTTCGGCCAGCTATTCTGACATTCTGGACAAACAAAACCAAACTCAAAACCAGTTTTCTTTTGAAAAGACCATCTTTATTATTTCTTGGGGCTGGACACAGCACTGAACAGAAACATTTGATACACATATGTCAGCCTGGTGACTCGGGTGCCACTTCTGCTTAGAATAAACTAAGACTAAATAAATTAGGTCACGCAATCATCATCAATCACAGCGCAAGTGAAGGGAGAAGGGGAGGGTGGTGAGGAAGGTATCTTGGGGTCTCTCGGAGCGAATGGCCCCAGAGCATGACATTGAAAATAAATAACAAAAATTAAATAGCATAAATAAGTTGGAATTTAAGTTAGAGTCCCAGAGTGTCGCTGTTTGGCAACAAGCAGCACACAGGAGAGGTAGCTGTGGAGGTTGCGGGGGTGTTTCCAAGGCTCGGACCTCTGCTCCCCAGGCAGCCCACTGAGGTCACTGGGTTCTCAAAGCTTCCAGGCCACTCAGGGATTCAGCTCAAGGTCGGTCACGTACTCCTGGACCCAGGCCTCACTGGGGTCGGCACAGGCCTGGCGGCCTTTTCTGGTCTGGAAGCTGCCGAGAGGGGTGGAAGGATTATATACTGAGGAATCCAGCAAGAGAATTCTGGGCCCACTGTGGCCGCTCACCCCACTCTCTGTCCTGGGCAGCTCAGGGCATGCCTACGTTCTCAGGGACCCTCTGCCCATCTCAGTCTAGAGAACTGCTCTCACTGGCTCAGCCCCTCCCCCCCCCCCCCCCCGCCCGAGGGGATCCTGCTGCCACCTCCTTTCTCCCTCCCTTCCCTCTGTGCTGGGTCAATCCTTCCTGACTTTGCAAGCCCCGGGCCAGGTCAGGTTAGACCTCAGAGACAGAGGGCTGCGCCATTCCAGGATGGTGACCCTGGCCACTCTATGCCCCCACTCCAGACCCTCCCTGTCTCCCCAGAGGTGGGCAAGAAGACTGGCACTTACATCACACCAGGCTTGGAGCATTGGCTGCTGGTCTCAAAGTAGTCGACTATGAACTTGCGTGGAATCTGCTTGGAGACATAGGAGAAGCAGCAGGCTGTTGGGGTGTCAGCACCAACTGTGGAGGAAGAGCAAGAATGAGCCTGAGTCACAGTTCAGAAGGAAAAGGGAGATCTGAGATTGGATCCCTGGGAGGGTGAGGAAGCCTCGGAGGAAAACAGCTTTGCTCCGGTTGTGGGCTGGGGGACAGGGTCACTGGAAGGCCCTGGGTGTCTTTGCCTAGAAATATGCCTGTCTCTGTTCTGGCTTCTGTCTGTGTCCTTCTTTCTCCTTGACTCTTTGTGGTGGGCTGTCTTTCTTGATATGATCCAAACATCCAAGCAGACTGCTCTTATCTCTCTCTGGAAATTTTGCCTGGTTCAAGAAGTCATACCCCAGCAAAAGAGAAACCTTGGACATCTGTCTTACGACATCCAAGGGACAGAGTGCTGGGGGGACCTCGGGTGAGTGAAGGGGAGAATGACCCCATCGGGAGGTCACCAGTCTTGGATCCTGCCTCTTGCAAACTCATTTGCTTAGGGTCCCTATTTTGCCATCTGTAAAATGGAACTCCAACTCCCCTACCTCCCCCTGGCTCTCAGATCTGGGGACTGGGATAGCTAAGACTCCTTTATAAAGATGAAAGTAAAAGTCTTGAAGAGAAAGGCCATGATGTTTTCGAACCCTTTGAGAAGCTCCCCATTTTCTCTTGGGGGCTCCCAAGGCCACGAGACAGAAATAGGTGTGGTCCACCGACTGCGGGGGACAGGGAGTGGGGACAGCTGTGGCAACAACAGAGACTCACACGGTGCAGAGAAGACCTGGCTGCAGAGGGCCATGGTGCAGAGGAGGACGGCGAGGGCAGCCCCGGGGACCTTCATGATGCTGAGCAGTACACGGCGTGTGGGCTCGTTTGTCCGCAGAGGTGGGCCTGGGCTCTGCTCTTGCTGCTGCCTGCGTCCTTCTGGAGGGTGAACAGATCTCCCCTGCTCTTTATAGGCAGCCCTGGTAGAAGGGGAAATGGAATCCGGGGGTGTGGAGGGAAATTTTTAAGCACAGTGGTGTCATCACGCTGAGTGTTGCACAACTCAGGGTCCTAAGGGACCACAGGGGTTCAGGATATCCAAGAATAGCTTCTCTGAGCTCTAAGTTTCAGCCCGAAACTCATGACTTGTTCTGGTTTCTTGTGAGGAAATGGTTTCGCCCGTGAGCAGGAGGAGAGGGGTATGTGTTGACCCAAGTCTATTCTTAGCCAGGCCCTTCCCATAAGAACTGATCTATACATGAACTCGCCTGCCCTGTCCTTCCCACAGAGCTGCGACTTCTGTGCTTCCTCAGCTGTTCTAGCCGTGCGGACAGGGTAGATGGCGTGATGCAGAGGGTGCCGTGCACCTGCCTTGGATGCAAGGAACTGAACTGGGGAATTCTCGCTGGGGGACTTGGAAGCATGAGATCACAGTTCCATTGCTCTTCCTGTCGTCAGACAGTCACCGGGTGACTAGAGGCTCTGGGTTAACACTAGATGAGGATCCGGAAGATACATTCGATGTGGGTGTAATATGTCAGGAGCCTAAAAATATTTATACCCTGTAACCTAGAAAATGCATTTCTAGGAAGGAGTTCTAAAGAAACAAACCCAAACACGGAGGCATCTTTAAATATAAAGATATCTGACTCAGCATCATTTACGATTCTAAAATAAGAAAACCTAAATTCTCCTCTATTAGGGAAGGATAAAGTAAATGCTAGATTGTTCACTTCATTCGTTAAACTGAATGAAGTGAAATAGCATAAATATATCATAATATCAGTTATAAAAAGGTAAGATGAAAAATTGTACAAGATGAAGAATTATACAAATATATGTATATATGTGTATCCACACATGCATAGCAAATACTGTAACTATATATATATATATATATATATATATATATATATATATATATGGGATATATATGCAAACACTAGGCACGGAAAAAATAAAAAGCATTGGGAATAAATGTCCCAAAGCATCAGTAGTAGCTGTATTTGTGTCTATGGTCTTTCGGTGATTAATTTTTTTGTTTTCCTCTTTTTCTCAATTTTTTTCTTTTTTTTTTTTAAAGTGAGAATGTATTACCTTCCTGGTCAGCCTACCAATTTGTGAACACATTTTGTTTTAAAACATTTACAACATCACCATTTGGAAAGTAGTTGTTATCAATTGCCTAGTTTGAAAGAAATTTCTGATATACTAAAATTTCTGTCCAACGGCCTTTGTTAACATGAAGCTTTGATTTCCATTTCTCTGAACTCTTTTAAGGAACCTGTGTGATATTTACATAAATAATGACAAATTCAAAGCAGTTTTCTTATTTTCAGTTCATAATTTCAGTGGTGTGAAAGGGTCTCCTTTTAGCCAGATTTACATATTTTTTCTCTTCTATCTTTTATTATTTTATTATCACATAACTAATAAACCTGATCACATTTGACCTTTGTCCTCTAGATGCTCTTGGTCTGATAGGGGCGGGTAGAGTATATAAACAGGTAACCACAGAACTTAGCAGAAAGTGCCCAAGATTCCTAGGAGAAAAATTAATGGAGGCTAACGGCACCAGGAGGAGGGAGAAATGACCTGCCTCAGGAGGATTTGAGGCTTCACAGAAGGGATGGAACTTTTCTTGGGTCTTGAAAGGTATACAGGATTCGAACACATATAAATGGTGGCGGGGGGAGGTTGGCAGTAGAGGTCCAGCTGGTGCAATCACGGGTGTGGACTTGCCAGTTCAGAGGGAGGAGTAATTCAATGTAGCTGCACTGTGGTGGAGCAAACAGGGATGAGGAAGCTAAATTGGGGTCAAACCAGAAGGGGCTAGAACAATGGTGGAAATAAGACTTAAGCAAAGTGAGGTCACACCTTAGGAATTCTGTCCTTCCGGTGTCTGTAGGGTTCCTGCTTAAAACGCATGGGCTCTCAGCGTGCCTGGGTGGCTCAGTGGGTTAAGCACCTGCCTTCAGCTCAGGTCATGATCTCAGGGTCCTGGGATCGAGCCCCGCATCAGGCTCCCTGCTCAGAGGGGAGCCTGCTTCACCCTCTGCCTGCAGCTCCCCCTGCTTGTGCTCTCTCTGTCTCTCTCTCTGACAAATAAATACAGAAAACCTTAAAGAAACAAACAAATAAAACAACCACATGGGCTCTCTTTACATCCCATCCCTAGGATTGCTAATGCTGGTCCTAAGAGAGGCAAAGGCAAGATCAAGGACAATGGCAGGTTACGCTGAGGCTTCCCTTGTTACTGTTAATTCCAAAAAAGGAGTCTATCACTTGTTTCAGTGGAAACTCTAGATCACATAGAGTGCCTCCTCCGCCCGCCCCCTCTTCCCCAGCCCTCAGCTGATACCCTGAACTGCACTCTCTCGTTCACTTCTTGGGGAACCCCCTTCAAACTTGTGATTCAGTTTCTGAGAGTTGGATGCTATGAGTTGGGAGGGCCAGAAGAAGGAACTGGAAACTGCTGAATCAACCCCTCTCCTGATAATGGACCTTTCTATCTACCTCTATAATTACAGCACCAGCCACATTGCATTGTAATTACTTATGCGATTTTCTCTCCAAAAATTTAGACCATGTCCTGTTAATTTTAAATCAAATTCATATAATGTGTTATTGGTTAATTTAAACCAAATGCTAGCACATGATGACTGTAACATGATGAATTGTCTGATGTCGTATCTATTCCTTATATTTTTGCTCTTTTTATTAAAGGTGCTTTACTGAATATGAAATTTTATCTTAGTGCTTATATATTTGTAAGTCTTTCCATATAAACCCCCAAATCAGAAAACAGCCCTTTGTTATATGTGTTTTTACTGAATCGGAAAATAACATACTTGTATACAAAGTATGTGCTTAATGTGTGTATGTTGAATGAATAATATAAGGGGGCCTTCGGATAGTTGAGTTGATTGAGTGGGTTTTAGAAATTTCCTAGGTGGTAAATTGATGTTCCCAGGAAAAACGACTTTCCCGGGATCACACAGATGGCGTTGGTCAGTTTTATGTTTCACTATTATTTGGCAGGTTATCTCCAACGATAACCACAATGCCTGACACATAGTTGAGCTTAATAAACATTTGGTGAAGGAATGAATAAATAAATCACTGATTTGACTAACAGTGTGTGTTATGCCCAAAGTCTCACTATGGAGTTGACATACTAACAGGAAGGAAAGAATCAGAAAGATCCTGGTGTTGAGGTCTTGATCTTTGGTGGAGCACCCAAAATCTCTTGGATGGTGATGACAGAAAGTAGCTAACAGTCTGCATGGTGGATCTTTCAGTTTGGAGGGGCTTAATTTGTGTCCTCGCTTCCTAGCTCATTCCAGCCTCTTTGAGGTCCTGCTCCAGCCCAGTAGAGCATCCTAGCCACGAGTGCAAGGAATTTTGGCTGAACAATGCATGTTCTGCAACATCACTGCCTTGTCCTGCGCTGCTCACCTCCTCACCGCTTCCCATGCCCGAGGCCTGCTGGATTGGTTTCCTTCCAGTTTCTGGCTCTGTGGCTCCGCTTCCCTGGGCATCGGTCCCATCTCACTCCCTTCAGCAGCAGGGGCTCCATGGACGGGCTCGCTGGTAATGACAACCTGTTTGACCCAAGACCCTTTTCTCAGGCATGGTCCCATCTTTCAGGTAGGTGGAAACTGTATCCCGGAGGATGCTTTCTAGCATCCTAGAGAGACAATGTCTCACTGCTGCAGCCCTTCTTCCTACAGCCAGGCGCTTTGTGATCTTGGATTCTTCTTGTCATTCTCCTCTGGACATATTAAATGTTTAATAGATTAGGGAATACCTTTGGTATTGGATTAGATCCATCCCTGTGCCCCTGCTCCCCCTTCTATGTTCTCCACTCAGTAAAAAGCATCCCCACCTACGAAGCTTCCAAGCCAGAAATCTGGAAATCACCCTTAACTCCTCCCTCCCCCTCATCTGCATCTATGGTATATTTGAAATGAAGTATATCTACTTCTCACTGTTCCCACTGCCACGGTCTTAGGTCAGGCCCTCATCATTTCTTGCCAGGACGGCTGTAAAAGAGTGTCCTGTCAACTGTTTTTCCTTCCAGTTTTGCTCTCTTCAATCTGTCCCATCGCATGAGCTAAAGCTCAAATCAGTCTCTATCTCTCTCTGTTGAAAATATTTCAAATACCCTGCATGGTTTCCAGCATGAAATGGAAGCTTCCCCTCTGTGACCTGACCCCCGCCTCCCTCCTTGGTCCGTTTCTTGCCACTTTCGGACTTCCTGGAAACTTAGACTCAGCCCTCTGAACGACATGTAATTCCTTAAAAGTGCAGGCCTCTCCTCTGCTTTCTATGAATGAGGTGTCAGCTCGTCCTTCTGGGAGACCACAGGGCAGAGTGAATTCCTTTAAGCACAGGTACGTCCCTTGATACCTGCGGAGATTTAGGACCAATAAGGAAAGCCACTCTTTAATTAATTCCCTTCATTTTCTAAGGAAAAGGGAAACCCATGGATTCCACTGTTCAAAGACATGCAGAATGCTGGGCGCCTGGGAGGCTCCGTTGGTTAAGCGACTGCCTTTGGCCCAGGTCATGATCCTGGAGTCCCGGGATCGAGTCCTACATCGGATTCCCTGCTCGGCGGGGAGTCTGCTTCTCCCTCTCCTGTTCCCCTCTCTTGTGCTCTCTCTCTCTCTCATTCTCTCTCTCAAATAAATAAATAAAATCTTAAAAAAAAAAAAAGACATGCAGAATGCAAAACTGAAAGACATTTTACATCATAATAACAGAACTTTGGTTTAAGCTTTTAACATAAATTTATAGTAAGCACATTTCCCTTTTCTGATTTACTTGTGCTCTGGAGCCAGACCTCCTTGATGTCATTTCCAAATCTAACATGTAATAGCTGTGTGTCCTTCTGTAGGTTACTTACCTCTCTGTGCTTCAGTTTCCTTGTGTGTGAAAGCGGATAGTAGTATCTGCCTCAGAGGACCCCCAGGAGGATAAAATACATTAGCATCTATGAAAGGCTTTGGATATTACTGGCTCCTGTAAGAGCTATGTTAGTGTTAGTTACTATTGTCATGATTACTGAAATATTCCAGTTAATCTATTTCATGTATTAAAAAAAGCACAGGTCTCTTGTTCTTTGCCTGATTAACCCCAGCCCTATACTCTTCGCCTGGCTAATCATTCTTCAGATCTCAGCTAAATTTATAATAGAGAAAAGTTAGAACAACCTAAATGTGCTGACCTAAGCAACAGAATGGTTAATGATAAAATTTTAAATAAAATTTTGGTATATCCATGCAATGAAATACCATGCATGCCAATTTTGAGTAACTTTTATGTTTTGAATGACATGAAAGAATATAAAGTAACAAAAATAAGATATACTAGTTCAAGAAAGAATAGTAAGTGACAATAGTAAAATACAAAACCACGTACAGAATGCTAGGTCATTTTTATTTTCTTATTTATGCTTTCCTATGTTTTCTAATTTTTGTAGAGTGGTGATGTCTATTTTCTATTAAAAAACAAAACAAAACAAAACAGAACTCAGGCATTACCTTTTTTGACATTTCACCACCACCTTCCAAAGCATGTATCCCCAGTGCCTGAAACAGTGCCCAGAATATAGTAGACACTCAATAAAGTGTTACTGAATTATTTTTCTTCTCTTGTTGGATATTCTGTGACCAAACTGGAAAGAGCTTGAAACAGGTATAAAAGCACTGTTGGAAGGAAGAAAGATGCTTCCTAAAGAATACTGAAAGTATTCCAAACACTGGTGAGGCTTTAACCTTCTCTCAGGAATTTAACATCCATAAAGTCACTGACCTTCACCCTTGACCCTAAAGTCACTGACCTCCACTCTTGACCGCAAAGAGCAGGCTGTGGTGGGTGATGAAGACCCATTTCCTCTTTTAGAAGAGTGAGGCTGCTGGCTTGAGGAGTGGAGTGATTGTCTCTGATGAACTCCTTCAATCACCTCCCTGTCCTACAGACTCCATCCTGAACCCCCACACTTTGGATAATGATGTACTTGTTTCTTCAATCTACAATCTCCCCCAAGTGACTTGGCCACCACATTGGCAAGACCAAGGGATTTATCTGTATTGGTTTCTTATCTTGGCAAAGTGACCATCCACCTAGCTTACCTGGGCTTTCCAATCTCAGTATTTGCTCACAAGGACTTCTCTAGTTTTGGGCATTCCACATCCTAGAGGCTAGTGCTCTTGGCCCTGACACCCAGTAGTCTCCCCAATGCTCATGCATCTCAGTACTTTCCTTCTAGGGGCACACAGAATGTCAGGATTGACGACGTCTGTTTCCTGCTCCTCAGCAGCTTTGTACTCTCTTTGGAAAGTCTGGTACCTTCTGAGACTTCCTACATGTGCAATCTCAGAGGGTCACACCTGTAAAGGAAGTATGGTTATCTCTGACCCAGGAGTTGGAAGACTTTGGTTATTGACACACATCCTGTGTGACGTTGATTAAGTCTTTGAACTTCTCTGAGTTTGTATTCCTGATCTGTATAATGGCAAAACAGATCAGGATCAAATAAAACCATGGATGAGGAGATGCTGGGGGAAATCAAAAGTATCAGGACCTTTGCAAGGTCCTATTACTGCTCTGGCTAGTGGTCCTGCTTGTAGCCCTGGGAAGCTGGGAGGACAAAATGAGAAAACAGACGTGAAAGTGCCCAAAATGGAATTATGAGCCCAGTGCTAGTCAAGGGTATAAAAGGGGAAACCTCTGTGTTACCACAAGTGAGGGGAAGTGAAGGGCTTCCCTGCTCAGGAGTGAGGAGGTGGCCACAGGGACCTGTGGGACCATGGTTGACTCTTGCTGCCACTTCTCACAACCCTAAGCTGGAAAGAGTTGAGTCTAGAATCGTATCCTTGATGATAAAACTACTGGGTATGTGGGTGGAGGGCAGAAGAAAGAAGAGAATTACCCCATCGAGGGTGGGGAATCACATTTTGGATAGAGTTTTTCAAAATGATCAGTTTATTCTTACTTCATTTAGCTAAATGGAGTTCACACCCTGAGACCATGTTACCTGTCACATCCCCTCCCATTAAAACTGGTAGTTGTGCTCCCTCTGCACACCTATTGAGCAAGTGTTTATTAGATACCTACTGTGTACACAGAGATAAGCATAACATTGTTTCTGCATCAAGGAGCTCCTTTTTTAGTGAGAGAGACAACCAAATATGTTATAGGTGATATGAGGGAGGGAGCTCTGGGAGGGGGGGCTGTAGGAGCATAGAGGGAGATACAGAATTCAGTTGGAAGAGAGGTCAGGGAAGGTTTTTAAAGATGAACAATTTTTTTGTTGTGTATTCAAGAGGAATTTGTTCTCATTCTCTATTGACTATTACTTAGAAATAGCCTCAATGTATAAATCTCAGAGGCCATTGATTCAGCTTAACATATTGATATAAGCCTTTATACTTTCAGTGTGGAATTTCACTGGTGTGAACACAGCATTTTTGTTGGGACCTTCACAAACAAAACATTTTACCTCCATGAGCCAAAGATCAAATCAAGGCTAGTAAGCCAAAGTCAACAGTCAAACTAATTGTGTGGTTCAATGCAGACTAATTATCCATTCTTATCTATCATCATTGTCCTATTGTTCCAGAGCAGACATGTTCATAATCTCTCCACAGCTTGAAGATCAGCACACCCCACTCATTTAGACAGAGGACTCCATGTCAAGTGTTCCTTATTAGTGCACAGTGGAGCTTAGACTTGACTGGGGACCATTCATTGACAGCTAAGGGATGGACTTCTCCACCCTTTGGGCTCTCTGACATTTTGTTTCTACCTCTAATGTGACACTTATCTTATTCCATCTCATGGCATTGTTATTTCTGTCACCGTCAACACCATCACTAGACTAAGAACTCTTTGAGTGCAAATTTGGGGCTTCATTCAGCTCTGTCTGCCCTGACAAAGAGCAGATGACTACTCAATTGAGTTGAATGGAAATGCCATGAATAACAAAGTCTGTAGATTTGGGGGAACATAAGACACATCCTCCTTCCCTTAAAGCAAGGTGCTTGATGCATGAACATGAAACTCCATCAACCAGGAGAGACCATGAGAGATACTAGCATATGTGATACAAAGGATTGCAGAAACTTAGAGCTGGAGATGGAGGTCTATGTAAAGATTGGAACATTTGAAGCAAGACTTGAACAAAAAAAAAAAAAAAAGGACAAGGACAGGATGGAGGAGAGAAGTAGAGTTTGTGTGTATGTAGGTGGTGGTGGTTGGGGAGTGATGAGGTAGGATGACATTGAACTTTATTTAGTAGCCCTGAAGTACTCCAAAATGCTGCCCTGATTCTTCCTAGCCCACATTTCTATAGCACCCCGGAGGCCTGGCTCTCTCCTTTCCCTCTTCATTCTTCTTTCTCAGGGCAGAGGCAGGTAGCCATGTGAGGCTGGGGGTGAGCATCTGGGTCAGCGTGGGTGAGCTGACAGTGGATAGAGATCTTGATCCAACCACTCTAATTGCCCCACGTGTCCCACTCCATGCACCACTGTATTCCTGGTCTTTGTAAACTTCAGGTGGTCACCCACAGGTCAACAGCAGCTGCCCAACCAGGCAGAGCTTTCCATGAATGCAAGGAATTCCCTGTGGATGGCTGGGGAACACCCATGTGCTTAGATTCCACATTTTATCCATAACGTGGATAAGCTCATTGCTAGGTATATCCAATCCCATTTTTACACTAGAGGAACATTCTTTATTTGGGTCTTCCAAACTTGATTCTTCCTGAGCTTTTTCTCCTTTTCTATTAACGGTCAAGTAAACATATTGAAATCTTTATTTCTTTTCTGTTCCCTTCTTGTTCAAGAACAGACTGACCCAAACTCCTTTCCTGATTTCAGCCCTAATAAGATGGGTCTTTGTGTGTGGTATTGGCCCTAGTGGTCAACATTTTCTGTCTTTGTGGTCACATTCTATGTTTGTACTGGAGGCAATGGGGTGGAAAAAAACAGATTTTAGAATCAAATGAATCTCAGTTCAAATCTTGGCACTGCCACCTAACAGCCGTGTGGCCTGGAGATAGTGAATCTTGCTATGTGATCCTCATTGCCCCAGGGGAAGAATCACAGTCCTGCTCAGGGGTATGGTAGGGTTAAATGCCATGTGTATGTGGCAGCTTGCCCAGTGCCTGGCCCCTCGTAAATCTCCAATAGGTAGAAGTTGTAAATGTTCCTGAGCTGCCCTGCTGGGTCCTCTGCACATTCAATGCTGGACTCTCTCTCTCTTTTTTTTTTTTTTATTTGAGAGAGAGAGAATGAGAGAGAGCAAGCACATGAGAGGGGGAGGGTCAGAGGGAGAAGCAGACTCCCTGCCGAGCAGGGAGCCCAATGCGGGACTCGATCCAGGGACTCCAGGATCATGACCTGAGCCGAAGGCAGTCGCTTAACCAACTGAGCCACCCAGGCGCCCCTGGACTCTCTCT